>NC_142243.1:33677160-33997160 GCF_052056855.1 Sturnus vulgaris
TAAAGGAAAGGAAAGGAAAGGAAAGGAAAGGAAAGGAAAGGAATCAGAATAATCTACAGAAAACAAAGAGACATCATTTACTCTCAAATAGGCTATTTTCCATTTTGTGTCAAGGGTTAGCTAGTAAAATGATCATGTAAGCATCTCCAAAGGTTGCCAAATCTCTCTTCTTGAGGTAGCTGTTCAGAGTTTTGATAAGAGATTTGCATTATTGTGTCAGGAGAGAATGGTCTATTAATGGTATTTCTCAGTAATATTACCTTAAAATTAATGAAAAAAACCCATTAAATCACAACTTGATGTCCTAAAAAGGACATTTCGAAATGAGATAAAAATGCATTCAAAAGGTTTCTGCTTATTTATATTATGGACTTACAGGGATTATATACACATCAGACTTCAAGTACAATATCAAAAAACAATACATGTAACAAAAACTCAGGACGTTAAGGGAAGACACTTTTGTTCAGTATGTTCTCTACATGCCGTTTTTTTTTTTTAATCTGATGGATACAAACCAATGCTTTTCTCATTCATCACTGCTGTTTGAATAGAAATGCTTTGAGGTTCTCATTCTACAAGCCAAATCTTGTGAGGTTTATGTTGCAGCATCACAGGACTCAACAAAATTTATAACCTGTTATTTCAGCCTTCTTTGATGAACAGATATAAAAATTAATTAAAAGGTTTAATGGCATTATTCCACTTCTTTCAAAGTAGAACTCTGTAAAATACTTACTGCATACTAAGCATTTTTTACAGTCAACAAGAAAAAATACAAGTAAAAATGTCTAAAGCCTATAAAACAATCGAAGTGGTCTTTATTTTGACAATTTCTCTTATTCATTTTCCATCCACACAGAGCTCTTTTCAAAAAAGCCCTTCTGGACAGTGTCTGAGGTGGTATCAAAATGCTCTTGATTTAAAAAACCTAAATGTACCTTTCCCTCCAAACTGTCAAGTTTTTATTTTTATTTTAACAGCCTCATCTATCTCTCATCGAGACAAAAGGGATCGTATACATCCTGTAGCAGAACAAGATGGATGAAATGGATATATTACAATAGGACATTATACAGTTGATTCCAGACAATGGCATGGGGGCATAACCAGCCTGTTAAAACCAGGATGCAGTAGTTCAGGTGGGAATATCAATCTGTTTACAGAGAAATGGATCCAGCATTAAACAGTGTGCTAGAGTAGACTCAGACTGGATGAATGGGATGCCTCATGAGGCTATTTCACACTGCACCCACCAACACAGTACTCTGTGCACAGGGAAGTCCCTTCTGCTACCAAGTAATCTGAAGTGAGGTGGGTACTACATCCCCCTTTATCAAAAGACTTCAGCCTGACTAAAGCCAGGGTGCAGAAGTCCAGGCAGAAAATCCCAGCTCCCCTACAGAGATATGAACCATTAAATTAGATGAGTGATGAGTCTTCCAGGGGTAGGAGAACCTTCAAATTATGAAGTGTATAGGTAAGAGACTACAGCCAGGTTGCCATAACTTCAGAGTGGTAAAGGCACTCAAGCTTTCAGAAGTCAAAAGTAAGAACTAGATAAAAATTTGTGATAAGAGTGATAAGTGACAGGACTAATAGAATGAGGAAGACAGAAATCTGGTAATAGAATTTAAATTGAAAGAGAACAGGTTTAGATTGGATTTTAGAAAGATATTCTTTACTGTGAGGATGGTGAGGCACTGGCACAGCTTACCCTGGAACGGTACTTGCTTTTCAGGGTAAAGGGTGGACTCCCCATGCCTGGAAATGTTTAAGGCCAGGTTGGATGGGGCTTTGAGCAATCTGGTCTAGTGAAAGGTGTCCCTGCCTGTGCCAGGCGGTTGGAACCAGGTGATCCTCAAGGTCCGTTCCAGCCCTAACTACTCTGCAATTCTGTAATTATTCTGTAATTGACTGGTTGGGTTTACAAATGCTGAATGCTACTTGCCAGGAAGAAGGACGGGTCTAATGTTCAGCTTTGACATTGAATTTTTCAGAAAAAACGTAAAAGTTAGAACTACTGACTTGCAAGTGGGACTAGTTGGAAACAGATTGTCTTTAAGGTCCTGTCCTTCCAGTCTAAACCATTCCATGAGTATATGATTCTGTGACTGGACAGAAGTCCATGGATGACTAACCATATGAACAACCCAGAAACTGACACTTGAAGAACAGTACTGAACATGTTTCTCCTCCAGCCTTCCCAAAATTAATAGACTTGGTGAAACAGTAAGATTCTTTAGAAATTAAGATGCCTAGGGGTACCATATCCAATAAAACCCCCCTACTTTTAGTTCCTTCAGTTTCGTGGGGTTCTGCATACATAAAAAAGGACTGTTCAAATCAGTAGCCTGTATGTTAGACAGCAGGCACCACTTGTTTAGTCACTTTGTAAACAGGGCAAAGTAACATCATGGAGGACAGAAACAATAAGAGGATGAGAATATGTAACTCCTGTTAGTGTTTCTTTTACTGTCTTGGGATTCAAACAACCTGAATTCTGAACTCCTGGTGAAGAGGAACTTTCCCAAGTTTGTGTACAGAGTTTAAATTCAACAGCTTAATGGTTAGTGGCTGGGGTCAGGAATGTTGGGACCAAGCAACTTGGACTAAGGCAGCAACAGATAAAATTTTTTGCATCACTTCTTGCAGGCTGACAAAGGACAAGATTTCTAGTATTATGGACATGCTTTTCTTACTCACACAGAATATGTGTGCAGACTAACCAATTAAAACAGCTGTTACCTCCATTGTTTCTAATGCCTTCCTTTACAGTGTATTTCCATAAACTGCTCTGTTTAACTGAACTGCTAAATCTAGAATACAGTAATATAAGTATCCTTGGAAGGGACACAGAAACAAAAACTTTAGAATTTTCAGTTGTGAAAGTAATAAGCACATAAACTGTATTTCTGTTACTGACTGGGCATGCTCGGTTAGATGCAGAAATATTGGTATTGAAACTAAACATGTAGAAACTAACACCAAGTAACAGATCTCCAGACAAAATGCTGGAGAACAGGTTAGTCCTGTCCTTGTTAAAGGATGGAAAATGCTTTCAGAAGGTTCACTCTCAGTGGTAAAGCAGCAAGCAGCTATTTAACAGAAGCAGGTTTCTGAAGCATCTTAACAACTCTCACTGGTGACTTGTTACATCTTACCACTGGTCCCTGCAGGTCCTGTACCCTGACAGGCAGAATGAAAAGATTCTCTAACGGGGCCACTGGCTGTCAGAAGCCACCAGCTGGCCTGCCAGGGCTTTGCAATTGCAGAGGCCAGCTGACAGTCTGGGTGTTGCTGACCATGCTGAGAAACGTGCCACCCAGCTGCTGTGTGGTCACGTCCATCTGGAGATCTCCAGCCAGACAAATCTCTGGGCCTGTCAGATCTCTTCAGCAAGCCTTGTTATGCAAATTCAATTACTCAAGTGTGCCCTATTACTGCTGGCTAACTGCTCCTAGAACCAATCTCACACTGACAGTCAGCTCACATTTCTACCCACCAAAAGTACCTCATTTATTCTTGCTCAACTATTCCCTTGTATCATTAAGGCAGAACAGACAGAGTCCATAGTACTGTAACCTCTCTGCAGTGGGTTACTATTCCTTGCAAAGAGCTTAGAGAGAAATTAATTTAAAAACATACAGCATCTAATCAAACATGAGTTAAAGCCACACTACCGACATAATTTACCACTAGAAATAGGAATTATAAAACTTTGATAGAATGGTAGATCATCTAACTAGTATTTTAAAATGAAACAAATAAACATGACACAATATTCAAGAAAACAGTGAACTGCATTTGATATATTTGCTTTAACAAAGGCATACAGGTAACGAAAAGCAAGATTTCTCATTTTAACTAGCACACTGGTGTTTTGATTTGTTCAACTAGCAGATTTAGAAACTGAGAGTTAAGTATCATATTGTTGATTTGTTCAGCATATAAATCAAACATTTGTCTCCAAATATCATTGTGAAATTGCATGCCTTCATTCTGGAAAGTTATTCAAAAGCTGACATAAGAAACATTAGTAGATAAAACACTTTTAGCTAGAATAAACTGGTGTAGGTCTCTAGCATTTAAGACAATATATTTTTATTTCTCAAATTGAAATACTTTTAGTGGAACTGGAGAGGTTTTCTAAACCAAAGAATGCAACTTACAGTGAGTACAAAGCTACAGCATGGTACCCCAGGTAGATCAACATTCAGTTTTATAACCAATTCAGGTCTTAGGCCAGATGAAAACAAACCAAGCCACATCTTACTAACCTATTTCTCTTTCCTCTCATAGGAATGAAGTTGCCTTTCTAAGTGTTGATTAATTTTTTCAACCTCTTTCAACAGTGAGTTTTGGTAAAGAGAGAAAGAGTGGGGGGAGATTTACTTCAAAAACTTGTAATTTACCCTAAAAAGTTTTCTCTTCCAAAATGACTGCTAAACAAATTTATAAAATATCAGTGTTGGAAGGTTGAGGGGAAAAATATTAAGATGCAGTCATAAGACAATGACTTGATTAATGCCCAGGAATTTAAGCTTTCATGAAGGAAGGTGTGAGTCAAAGTTTGGGACAAAGTGGAAAAATGGCACTGCACACTGTGCTGGCAGAACACTTGGCATGAGTGAGAGAGATGGGAAGAGATATATTCGAGAGAGAGGCATTGCTGTGTTAAATTCTGGAAGAGGAGGAGGAGCGATGCAGACTGAGATTGGAAACCAGGAAAAGGATTCCAGGAACACATTTACAGCAGACTGCAAGAAATTACTTAGGTGAAAGAAAATAGCAGAGAGATAAAGATCATGAGATGCCAAGGAGAAATTAAAATATGCAATTTGCCAAAGCTTGAGATAACTGGGTCATGGACCATGATCTTGCCAATACTATGGGAAGATTGTCAAACAAATCTAAGTGAAACATCTGTAGTATTAAGAATAGACCTAATTTCTTGGAAAGGAGGAACAAAAGTCAAATATGATAGTAAGACTGGAGTGTGAAAGGGAAAATTACTAGTGATAGGGTAGGACACGGTTGACTAAACTGTACAACAGCAAAACTGTTTTAAGATTGTAAATTGGTGGGAGGGAGATGGAAAGATGTTTATGTAAAACAGAGCACGTGATAAAGAAAATAAGCTACATGCAAGTACATTAGAAAATAGATATTGAAATTCACAACAAAAATGTTACAAACAGAAAAATTAATTTTGAAACAGCCTCATGATTATTTTTCAATTTTTATAAAGGTACACAAATCCAATTACACAAGGTAACTTAAGAAAAAACTCAACAGCCTTACTGAAGGATCCTAACAAATGGTGTGAATAACCTCAAAGAAGTCAGAAAAATAACCATTCCAAAAGAATTTTTTTTTGGTTGAGCTAGGCAGGAATAGATAGGAAAAAGAGCAAAAGTAAACTACACTGAAAATGCACACTATTGGCACATCTGGTTTTGATTTAGAAGCATGGCTTTTGAAGGAGCTTTAAGAATCTCACTCCTAATGAAGCCAGAGATATTCTTGTGAAAATCAACTGAGGATGTGCATGGAATGCACATTTCTCTCCCCAACCTCTCCTTCTTAAGAAGGTGGCATAAAAAAGTATTTTCTAAAAAATGGAAAGCTTAGGGAAGTCTTGAGAGCATACCAAATCTCAAATGAGTTTCATTCTACTTTCTATCTACAAAAAACACAGTATCCCCATTCAAGGCTAAATTAGCACTCTTGGAAAGTTCTGTTCCCTTGAAGCAATCCTGAGCTACACTTTCCAAACAAAGTAATATGGACAGTTCTGATGACACCACCCTCAAACTATTGGTATCTGACAAAACACACCAAGTTTGTTACAAACTGTCTCAAACAATAATGCAATTGTTGTTGTCAAACTCAACAACAGCCTCAGGCTACTCTTCTCTATTTATGTGACATTAACATTTATTTATTTATTACAAACCAAGATACAACTATATAAGTGGAAGTTAAAGAAGCAATACCATCCCATGTTCCATTGGCAAAAAAGACATGAACAGATAATCTAAAGACAGGTATTTCAATAAAATGGGGACAATTTAATGTCAGCTAACTGGGTCACTTGAGATACACTTTTAAGATTATAGGATTTCAGCACTTGATATTATCCTGCACTGATCCACCCTAACCATATCAACCAGTAATTTCACTTTCTGTATTGCTTAGCTGCAAAATTGCCAGCAAAGCCCCTAATAGTTGTCTTTCTTGCTAAGAAAAAGAATATAGTTATTTCCCACCAAGAAAATTAATACAAGTAGACATTGGAGAAATAGTTCCTTTTGTTGATTTTTTTATCCAAATATCATGATCCCTTCCAGAAGTAAGAAGATGTGCACTGCACCGGCATTTCTAACCAAGCTATAAAAGCACGGTGGTTTCCTTTCAAAAACGCCAAAGAAATTGGAAAGTCTGTTCATGCAATTCTCACAGAAAATGTTATTCCTGTGTTATTCAGGATTCCGCACTGATGTTTTGTATCACCTTTAAAGCTGACATGGTTCTCATTAAAACTGATTGACCAACTTAGTCTCACCTACACATATGCTCAAAAGTTATAGTTAAGAAGAGTCAAGCAGTTCTCTTTTTCAACCCCAAGTGCTGAAATACTGTATGAGAATAACATGAAAATTATTTATTCTTAACCTCTGTCATTTCCTAGGTGCCTGATGCAGTGATGTATGAAAATGCATATGCCTTCTAAATTTTTATTTAATTGTGTCTAATGAAGCTGTGGGTGTTCTTGGTACATGTACATACTAACTTAAAGGTTCTGAGTTAAATTATAAATCAGTGCATTTATTTAACAGATTAATACTCCACTACATTAGAAAAAAATGGGTGTTAGCTTTTAGCTTGTTGCCTTAGAATTAGGTTGAATGTTCCTTTAGCATCAAACCTTGAAAAAAGCCAAACATGATGCCAGTGTATTTTCCATTACTGCCTACTTTCAGAGATTAATTTTAAAAAGGAAACTCTTATTATTTTCATCCTTTTACTATTTTTAAAATTCCATTTCAACAGTCTGAAAGTCTCCCCATTTTAGCTGCATCCTTGTGAAAGCAGTAAAACTCGAATATGTTAACCATAAGGCTGTGTGCCAAATCACTTATTTCTATACTAGATTTACAATTTGGTATTATTTTTTTAGACCCACTTCTCATAAACTTTAACATTTATTTATGTTGTAAGCTGATCCATATTAAATAGAAGTTCTCACTAATTAGCATACAAGGATGTACAGGGAGTGGGTGGAAAAAGGAAACGTCTGAAGTACATTCAGTTAATTCAAAATCAGGCAGCAATGAGGAATTAATCAAGTATTTTTTCCTTAGTGAGTATCAGTTTATACTTATCAACACTGAACTGTATTTGACTCCATGTTGCTTAATCATGCATCTTTGATTTGTTGCCTTACAATTAAATTGAATGTACTTTTGCCATCAAATCCCAAAAAAGCCAATGTATTATGGTAATTTCTACTCTCAAGTGACCAAAATAATTATTAAGAACCAGTAAAAGACATACCTTTTTTTTTTTTTTTGGTCCCAGATAATGAGTTCCCAATGTGGAGATGAAATTGTCAGGGTGGGAAAGAACTCTTACCACCCATTATATTCTAGATACGTACAGGAGGTAGTGAAAGGTGCAGAACAAAAATGAAGAATAAGATAGCTGTAGTTTTCCTGTTCTGAAAGGAGAAGCAGATCTCAGAGAGATTAAGAGAAGTAAATCACTCATTAGATCAGAAATGGTTCACTTAGGGCCACTGCCACTGATTAAAGGGCATTTTAAAGGGTTAAAAAGAGCAACCTTTATGTCTAGCAAAGTTGCCAGAAAACATTTGGTCCTCTCCTTTTTGTAATAATTCATTCATCAGGTTACTTACTAATGCAAGCCAGGGTTTTTCTGGGCTCACTGGAATATTGTTGAGAGAGAAGAGATCCTTTGCACTGAATTGCCTTCTGCATGGTGTTGAGATGCATCAGAAACATCAGCACTTTGGTATCTGCTAGGTAGCCCTCCCACATTCCCAGTAACCACCATAATTCTTCTCAGAGACTGTTCTTATAAAGGAATTAAGAGTAGACAAAATGTATACACAAACAAAAAGAGCAGAGAACAAATGGACCCAGAAGAAGAGCATGTATGTGTAGACCTGAAAGCAATTAAGTCAGTGTTTAATTTGGTGCTAAAATGTAGCTTATCTGCTTTTATAAAATTGTATCCATTTCTATCAAAACACAGCCAAAGGAAGAAAACAAGAAAGAAGGTGCACTTTGCTTGCCTCGGCTCATTATGAGCAGAATGTTGAATGTTTTCTGTGAAAACCATTTATTTATGTATGTGAGATTAATAATGGAGACTGTAAGGTCATTCTTCAGCAACTTTGAAGTTCTCTGAAAACTGAAGTGGTCAAGTCAGAAATATAATCAAGGCAGAAACAGAAGGATGTCTGTGACAAGTGTTCACCTTGTAAAGACACTATGACAAGCAATTTATTCCAAAACAGATGGGAGCCGTTATTTCCATATAGCGAGCTTCCATCCAAGTCACACTAAACCCCACAAATATAGTTAATCTGCAAGACTTCATCACATATGATCCAAGCAAAGGAATAAATAATAAACACTGCCCAACATTTCACAGAATTTGCCAAAAGATGAACTGTAGACTTGAGACTTTGGAAAGCAAAAAAAATAATTGCAGACATAGGCAAGGATAGGGCCTAACAGAGGTACTGGTAAAATGGTGGCAATAGACCAAAAATTACTTGGACAGTGCAATTAAGAAATCAAAACCTAATTTACAAAGGCTCCCTCCAAAAGACAGACAATCTCTAATATGCAAAAAAATCAGAAGTTGCTCCATCCTTTACCATTAGGTGATAAGATTTTTTTCCCACGTTTTTCTCCAAAGAATTTGATATTCACATTTATCTTCCAATTCATCAACTTAAAAAGAACACTTAAAAAGACTAAAATGTACAAGAACATTTACCACAGGTGTATTTCTGCAAATTTCTTGTGGATACAGACTTCGCTACAATGAAGAATATACAATGAAAATGCACTCACTACTGATGCAGATCTGCCTGGTAAAACTTTGAATTTGACATATTTTTGTGCCAAACTTTGATTTGTATAAATTTGACACAGCAATAGTGCCCTATTACCTCTACTTTATTACTTTGTAAAAAAATGTCTAGGCAAGAAACATAAAAGTACACATATTTTTCACTGCTTTTGGCTCTGCCCTTTGATTTTACACTTATATATTATCAAGACTGGGTAATAAAAACTTAATAATCATACTGAATTATTTTCCAGTGTGCATTCGACTGGATTTCTGCTGTATGTCTACAATACGATCTGCACTTTGTGTCAGAAAAACAAGCCAACTACAAAAGAAATTAACTCACAAACTCTAATTGTACAACCAGAGTTGTACAATTTTTACAGCTAACTTATTTTTTTGTACAACATGACGTGCAAGTGCAACTTCAGACACAACTGAAAATACAATTAACCAAAAATTTAGTTTTCATATGAAAATGATCTTGAGAAAATTGTAATTCTGATCAATATAGAAGCACAGACATACATGCATATGGAAGCATTATTGGAAGCCACAAGGATGATTATTCCCTTCATGAAATATTACAAATGGTAAGTCAGTTGTGAGGCTGATGACAATTATAAACACACCTTTTCAATTTCAATCATATTTTCTGGAACAAAAATTCCTACAAACATAGTCCCTGAGGTTTCATATAAAAATATTTATGTTAACTAAACCTAAGAAATTTGGATTTGGCATTTATTTTTGTTTGAGCAAAAACTACAAGTCACACTTTCCTCTACAAGATTGCTTTGGCCAAACAAGCTGTTATCTGACATTTGTATTTCAACCATTTAAATAGGAAGATATAGGTGAAGTCACTATCAGTACATTTATCTTCTCAGTCCTGACAAGTCCTATCTTCTTAATGGCAAAAGAAATTTAGTTTTTTCACTGAACCCAGCAGCTGCTAATGATTTTTGATGAACTGTAGAAAAGGGGTTATGAGTCACAAAGCTCATGAGGTGGGAGACAAATATGGGGAAAAAATCTGCAATCTGAAGAATAAAAGATGATGGTAAACTAGAGAGATGGCTGGAAGCAAACTTGCAACTAGGAGACTGAGAGGAGGAAAATGCAATTACATGAGATCCAGGAGATCCAAGTCACAAATAGATCCAAGGAGACCAAGGAGAGAGATTTACACAATAGGAAGTGTTCCTTGCATGAGAAAACCATTTCCCTTGAAATACTTCACTTGAAGAAGGTAAGATGATGCCATTTGGCCACCTGGTCAAGGCAAGGAAGAGTGGCCCAGCAGAAGGCTATCATTAAAGAGGTCAAGAGACATGTACAATTAAACCATCAAAGTGACAGCAATACCACAGATAACACAGAAGGGGAAAAAATGAAAGGAATGGTGGATCAGAGAATTTAGTCTAAGGGAATGACAGACAGAAACATTTTAATCATAATTTTCAGTCATTCTAGATAAAGAATGCTTCCTCCTCGCCCCTGGAATGGCCTCTTTTCAATTTGCTTTGCCACATGTTACATTGCTGCTTCCACTCCAGTGCAGTACAGCCTGCTGCATCGGCTTCCAAGCAAAAGCAAATCCTATAGCAGGCTTCAAAGCAGGAAGCACTGTATTGAATTTCTTGCTGCCTAATTCACTCCCTTAAAACATTCTGCTGAACACACAGTGGGTCATAGATTTAGGATAGTACCCACAATGAATCATGTGCCATGCTCCTGCAATTCTCCCCAAGCCCCTGCTGCAACAAGCCCATCATAATGCTGGTCTGATACGGCCCCTTTCACTAGAGCAGTCCTTTTGTCCTATCACTCTGTCATCTTGTTTATCTTGATCAAACCTCTGCTCTAGCTGTATTAGCTGAGAGATCTATTCAGAGTAACAGCTGCTCTGGCCAGGCCCCCAAAGTTGAATACCTAGCAACTGCAGCAAGTACAAGAGGGCAATAATCATTAGAATAAATACTCTCCAGCACTCCTAGCAAGGATGAACTTTTTATTAATTATGTATTTCCCTTCATTCTTGAAAGCAACATTCTAAATCTGCTTCATACAGAATCCATTACTCTCATCTTTAAAGACTGAAAGCTGATAGTGCTGCTCTTGGTGATAAGGTAGAGACACAGCCAAAAAATGGAACCCTGAGGAGTGCTTCCATAAACATCTCCCCAGCCACCAGAGAAGGGAATAGATAAACTTTGCTGAAGTCACCTTAGCTCTTACAATTATACTGGATGAGTTACGTAAAGACGGGTGCTTGAGCTCTAGGTGCTCTGGAAATACTGGTAAATCTCAGGCACTGGAGGCTATGCCAGATTCATCACCCCGGGGAGAAACAACATTTACCCACGTGGTACTTCTCCAGCAACATTTTCAAACCCTTTAAGCAAAGTTTTGTTTACTGTCAACTCCAACAGTAATCTCCATATCTATTCATAGCACTTTTATTAACCTGAAGAGGCACAGAGGTTCTTTCCTGCAGATCTGCTGGGGAGATTATTTCCCACGAGAACAAACCAGACAGACATCATGCCATCAAACCAGACAGACATCAATTGTTTTCATCACAAGGTACAAAAAACCATCTCTACTATCTGTACTTAAGCTCTGGAGTAGAAAAAGACCCATGAGTTTTATCCTTACCTCCTGACACTCTTAGGCGTTTTTTAGTGAAGAATGCAGCACTAATCATTTAAATGAGATGTTAAATATCATTCTTTAAAATTCTCACTTGAACAGTATTTACAGTCTGTAGGAAAGCCAATGAAATAGCACAGGCTGAAGCATCAGAAATATGCAAAGAGAAGCTCAGAACCACAATTTCTTTATATTAATTCTTGACAATCACTCATCTTTCTCGAAGTTAAAAGGAGGTAAACCACAATCAGTGCTCAAATCAAATACAGCTGACTGAAAATAAGTGCCACTAGCCACAAGTATTTATCTGTAGAATTTGCACTCCATGGCATGAGTGACAAGTAAAGGACACTGTCAGAGCTACCGTATCCTTCCAAACCTCTGGAAATAGAATGTATACACCCAATGCGTGAGAAGTCTGCCAGTTTGCTGGGTTTACACTGAAGTAACACACTGCAGACATCAATCAGGGCAGAATTCCCATGTCACAGAGAACAGGTGGTGGCAAAGAAGGTCCATCAGAGCCACAGAAAAAAAATGCCCACCAAACAGCACCATGCAGAAACTCCAATCAACACCCAAATGCATTTCAAAATTATGTAGTAATGTAAGACACTGAGTAAACATGCCCATTCTTCTCCCAGCAGTACCCCACTGCATTAATCCCTCTTGACCTAAGATGATTTCACCATCTTTACAATTTTTTTCTGGAGATATTCCTAGTTGAGGATTTAGCTATCCAAGAGACATTCTCTTCCACTGATAAATACAGCCTCTAACAAATACATCTACCATTGAACAAAAGTAGATATATGTATGCCAATTATTGAAACTGTATGGCTTAATTATCTAACCTGTAGCAAAATACATTGGTACTGACTGGGTGTGCTGCACACACTGTTCCTGCTATGCACTTTCCAAAACAGTTTCTTAAAATCATCTTGTTCTAATTCAGTCAGATATTATCCAAAACAAATTTCTGAGACCCTACTAGAAGTGCTCATACATAGCACTAAAATAGTATTTTTATCCAACTTTCATTGATTAATCATGTGCCAGTTCATTAAAAAAGTTATTTCTTTGTTCATCCATTCCTAAAATACCTTAAGATCAAATGCTATATATCAATAACTTACTTGCATTCCAGCAGACCTCCAGGCCAATGATTTCATTTTATCTGCCCACTTAGTATCTTCTAACACTGAAATGCATCTTCAACAGAAGTTATTTTTCATTTCCACATGATATTGGCAGGATATTAATTTTAAAATAATTTATAATGAAAAGCACTGCAGAATAACATAATTTGATGTAATTACACTTGCTGCCAGAGAGCAGAAAACAAAAATGCAGCAAACTAAATTTCTAGGGAGAGAGAGCATATTTCTTAATATCTTCATGTTAAGAGGGTTACTAAAGTATCCCTCAACATATGTAAAAATGTGGTCACAGTGCCATAAATTCAGAATGTGGGAAGTGTTGGTACTAATTACTGGTATGGAACCTTGACATTAGACATGGCAAAAACCTAGCATCAACTAGAGTATCTCTTTGACAGCAAAGAGATAATTACTAGGCTTCCACTACTAAGGAATTCCCAGGACTTATTAATGCCAGCACACAAAAAAAACTGATTGAAGAAGAATAGAAGCTTTTTCCCTTGTGATAAAATGACCCATCTCTAAGAAAAAATTACATATGGTCAGGCCATGAAAGATCCACATAACAAATGCTTTGTCATGGGTTTGCTATGGATGCTCTGATCATATCATCGTTTTCCACTTTCAGAGAAAGATGAGGAGGCGATTGACTGAATATGTCAAGAGTTCACTGTAGGCTGCCAGAATTAGAAAAAAAAATTGTATTGCCTATTTACTTTTCTCTGGCTTTGGCACTATCCAGCCATATAGACAAGCCACCATACTTGTGACTGAATCCATGCAGTGAGAAGCAGATGATCAAAGAAATTACTGGATCAGGTCCAAATTTATCCAAGTCCTGGATCACAAACACAACTTAACATAGAAAGCCTATTTTCAAAACTACTTAGAAAATGAGAATCTTAGGTCTAGCTACATATATCTTTGGATCACTGGCAATTTTTCATATTTTAAAACTAATTCTGAGAGTCTCAGAACAGTTATGTTTAAAATTCCAACAATACGTCTAGAGTATAGTGTTTATGAAACAAGACACAAAATTTTCAGATCTGTCACACCTCAAAAGTATCCAAACTGACTAAAAGAGTGTATCTGCAGAGTTTTCATTCTTCTTTTCCCTCGAATTCTGAGATATAACTTTGGCATCTGTATCTAACCTCTGCATGCTGGCTACAAAACCTCTTCACTGGGAACAGAGTTTGTCAGTGAAGCTGGTTAGCCAGACAAGAGTGGGGGAATCTTCATCCTTGAAGATTTTCAAGACTTTGCATAAGAAAATCACACCCTACATCAAATTTTGGCAACAGTCTTTCTTCGAGGGGGATGCTGCACTACAGGACCTCCAGACATCCCTATAAACCAGGGATTCTCAGAAAACGAGACACCAGGACAGTATACTGGTATTTCCTTCCCAATGAGTGACAGAAACATCCCCCTTAAACAGACTGGATTTCAGAACAGCCCTGGCATGCAAGAAGCGGTCTGGGATGTGCTAATGTAGTGCTTTCTAGATCTTCTAGTTTTGTGCAATGTTTTCTCAGTTGTTTGTGCCCATGGCTAAGCCCTGAGGTGATCATATTTAACAGGTCTGTAGTTTTTCTATTAACCAAAGCAAATTTAACATTGACAAAGCTATTCCTTTATGGCATAATATATTCATTCAGACAAACTCTTCCCAGAAAAAAAATGCAAAACCTTCCCATTCTTCATTTGAGAGACATGAACCATTGGCACTTGGAGTTCATTAGCAGAGAGCTCTCCAAGCCAACACCCATATGCATAGAGTCCCCTCTCCCTCCTGTGACTGCCTTCCTGGTTCTAGTTAGTAATCCTGGATCATCTTACCTACATGGAAGCCACTTCAGGATCTGGGGTTTTTTGGCAGTCCACAGTCCAGCAGAGTCACACTCTTCCCCCAGTACTCATTACAGTATATTCTACTTAGATATTCTTCTTCAGAGCACACCTCCCTAGAAGAGCTGCATGCTTCAGGGACTACATGAAGAAAACCATGGGATGCAAAGTGGCATCTTCAGCGCACTGCTCTTGCTTCTAGGAAAAACTTCCCCCATAAAAATTGAGTACTGCTTGCTCCTCAAGACATTTGATGAGAAAGTTTTAGGCTAAGCTAAGCTTTCTAGGACAGTCCTATTTCTCCCTGCTTTTTGACTTCCTGCCTTCAGAGAATGTTTTTCCCCCAAAACAACCTCCAACACCTTACTTGCCTATTCAGTTTTACTGGGAAGCATATACTTTTCCATCCTCTTTTTTTTTTTCACCATACATATCCATGGCCACAGACATTCAAATTTGGCTGTCAGAAGAAAATCACACTGTTCAGTAGCTCAATGTCATTCAGTATTTATAGGTCTATCCAAGGTATGGATGGGAGGGAACTACAAGATAGCAACTGAGAGAAAGAACTGGTTACTCCAACTCTTTGGTACTCCTCCTGTAGATGACTCTTACTCTATTGGTCTTCAAAGGATACAGGCTATTTTCATAATACAGGACAAACGTGTGTCACTTAAAATAAAAATAAAGTAAACAGAAAAAAACCCCCACATTCTACAGTGAAGTGAGACAAAACATAAGCAAGATTGTTAAGTTAAGATTGTTAAATGATAAAAAGATAAAATCTAATTCTGTGGCAGTGTGATTTCATCTAATGTGTGAGATGCAAATGCTGGCTAATTTTTCTTCAAAACCATCAAAATAACAACTTTCATACAGACTAGCAATACAAATGAAAATATTTTTAAGCTAAAAATAAATTATTTTTTATCTAAAATATTATAAAACCTGACACTACTAAAAAGCATGAAGTGTTTATACTACATTTAAAACACAATCACCCTCATTGAACACACTCTGTGGAACTGACAAAGAATGCCATTTTTGCAAAAAAATTGTGACAAGTATTTTTTCCACTGTCCTATCCTACTAATCTGAGCTTCCTACAATAATATACTTTACAAATGTAATAGAAGCATTATTAATATATTAAAAATTTCAAAGTTGTCTCAGTCTTTTGAGACCTTGTTGTGCTTCAACTTTTAACCATTAAATGATTTTACACAGATACAAAATTTGAGATCACAAAGTTGTAACTGGCAAACTGAAAATCTATTAGTTCTCCTTTCTATAAAATTTTTATAGTAGCAACAAAAATTATTTCACTACAGAATCATTAATGCAATAGAAATTATTCAGCAGGAACGTAAGGTGTATGTTGCTACAATTATTCTCATTTTACGGCTTCAATACATACTTGTGTTGAAGGCTGAATGCAGCAAATGCATGAGACAATATCTTATTGCCCAATAACACACACAGTCAGCTACCACATTGGAATTATAAAATGGTTATTTTAAGTTCTCGTTGTTGTAAGGAAATTTTACGCATTTTGTTGTTCATTTTATTGGGCCATTTGTGACATGTAAGGTAGGGCACTGGAAGATAAGAGAAAAGAACACAGATATAAATGTGCACCACACACTATTTAGCATGTCCTATCTACTAGCCCCTGAAAGGTATATAGTCCATAGGTGAGAACTTTAAACAGTTTAGGTACACTATTACTTGCTTTAAATATTATTTCTGAAGTCATTAAAAAAGTCAAAATAGGAACAAGCAATGATGTATTTAAAGTTTCAAGACTGAGTGTTTTCAGCTTACTGGCTGTCACCTTATTTAACAGTGTTTTATTTTAGAGAAAAAAACAAAAAAACAAAACCAAAATCACATTTGTATCAGCCACATTGTTCACAAACCAGCAGAGAACAGAAATGCATGGTCTTCCAGGATGTGTATTATTCCTCCATTAGAGGAAATCCCTCACCTGTTACTCTAACAAGTTGGGTTTTTTTCAGTTTTTTTAATAGAGTAATAATCTGAAACAGATAACAAAACACACACATCAAAGACCTTGTCTGACACCTTCCCTTTGTTCTTCTTGTCCAATGAGGTGGGCCACAAGAAGACCATGAAAGAATTAGGCTTTTATACTGCTCTTGAATACTCCAATAGCAGTGTTTTCCTCACTGTCCAACACTGCAACCACTTGTTACACAAATGCTTCAGCCTACACTCCACTTCCCCACAGAGAAGCTTTTCTTATTAGTTACTTAGTGCCCAGGCAGGGAGAAGTTCTGCAATCTTGTCACACTTCATCTGGTCAGGCACAGCCCTGAGCAAAGGTACAGGTACAACAACAGGACAAAGACTTCTGAAATGAGTAACAGGACTGACCTTTGAGAAGTTCCTATACTTCTTAAGACACTGCTCTTACCTGTTCTCAGTCCTGCTTCATTATACCTTGCAATCTCCTTTTTCAATTTACACTCAAGTTTTGAAATGGTAATTCTCTAATCCCAGAAAATGCTAAATATAGTGGTCCAAGGCATGTACTTTAAAGCTTGAGAATGTTTTATAAAGAAGCAGCTTAAATTTCTTCCTCTATATCTACTTCCAAGCAGGTATGAGCTGGAGTATAAACCAGAGGTTAGAAGCTTCATGTGTTTATCATCAGTGTGGTATCTTTATTTTGCCAGTAACTAGTGTTTTTTTTTTAAAAATAAAATAAAATTGGATTTTGTTTTTATTTTAGTAGTACATCCAATACATCTGCTACAAATCTGAGACTTTTTTGGAACACACGGACGTTTTTCCTCCTTATGAAAAGGTCTTTCTGTACTTTTTGAAACTTCATGTAGGGTTAAAACAAAATATTACTAGGAACATGTGCACATGCTTTCTACACATGTAGATGTATCTTAAAAACCCCAAATTTTTGACAATAAAGCACCCAAACATTTTTCAAATTTTCTAAAGACCATGTGCTACATATTTAAGCATTTCTATTTTTACTGACTGAAGCTAAAGCTGTTCACAAACAGAAGGATGAAAAAAATAGAAGTGTCTATGTAGAAAATAACTTATAAAGTTTAAAGCAGTTAGAACACAAATATTATAAAATCTAGACACTGAAATGACGGTAGCTGTAAATGATTATAGTAATTGAACCCTCGCATTATATACTTGTATTGAATTTGCTACTTTGAAAAATAAGTTTCTCAAACTGTTTTAAGAAAAGGTAAAGCAATACACAACATTACCATGGTTTTGACACACTGTGTATACACATACACGCATTACTCAGATCAAATGAAAAGTCTAACGGAACGTCTGTTTTCTGAAGTCATTAAAAGACATTTTATTACTTTATTCTTATCCTTTCTTCCACCATTCCCTAATTTTTATCTAGCTACCTCAAGCAATGCATCAAATCTCAAATGGATACTAATTATTCTACATGTTTTTTCCTTTGTCCAGACATTCTTGTTTTTCATTTCTGTGCTGTGAATCCTATAGCAGCTCTCAGCAGAAGTGGTGACACCCTGAACTGAACCACAGACAGGGAATCAAAGCGCTGTTATGGTGAAACAGGTCTAAAAGCAAACTGCTTCAACTTACAGAGATTCTTTCCTCAGCAACCATTATTTTTAATGAGGCCAGTTTACTTTAGGAATCTTGGCAAAAACCAGTCATTTACTCTAGTCCTAGAGCAATGACTGTGAACTGGGCAAATACAAAGATTACATGCGATGTAAAATCTGCATGTGCATATCATTACACAAAAACCCATGATGTGCTGGGAAAGGGGCCTGTCAAGCTATCGTGTTTGTTAATGAAAATAACAGTTTTATTCCAAACCAGTCTACTGTATCAGATTTGATAGAACAAGTGCTAACTAAACATCATGCTTAAAAGCTTTGATGAGAAAATCTAACACGTTAAACTAAGAAACAGTTCAAGGACAGCAGGAGGCAATTCCAGAACACAGGCGCAATCTATAAAGGCAAACTACCACAGCTTTTTGATGTTAAGTAAGTAGCAATATCAGTATACAACAAAGCTTAGAGGCAGACTGTTGTATCAAGTTTAAAAGTTTAATATCCAGGGTCAAAAGCCTCAATTACCTATTCTACTACATTTCTTAGTGAAGAAATCAGAGTTAAAAGTATGATTTACTGAAAGCATTACCTAAATACCACATGGGGTTTTGCTTATTCCCTTAGTATCTGAATTTTCAGTATCACAGTTATGCTATGTCTCAGATACTCAGACTACAGCAAAACATGTATGTTCAGATTTCATCAAGGTGGGAGGTCAGAGACACTTACTTTGAAAACATATACATTCCTTAAAACGGGTTATGTTCATTTAATGGCCTAAGAAAAAGGGCACCACCTCAAGAGGAGCGGCACTTAGTAAAACTGTGGATAAATTACTGCATTAGCACTTTACATTCATACCTTTCAGGAGAAAGTATAAAAGTATATATTCAAAAAATACGAAATTGTGGGGGGAAAATCCCCCTTAAACAAACTAGAGATTTATTATGGTTTTGACAATGTTGTTGTTTAAATTTGTCAAATGAGCTACATGATACATGTTAATAGCTATTTAATAAGTTATTTAATTGCTGAAATACGATTTTCAAGTTATTTTTCATGAGTATGTGCTTTTTTTTCTTTTGTCCATTTATAAGAGAATGGAGGGCATGATTAAATGGGCAATTCCAAACTGATAATGAGAAATAGAGGAAGGATATCTTTTTAAGGCAAAAGAGGAAAAAAACCTCAGCTTCATAATTGTACTTTTTCATGTCTATCTAGAAAACAAGATATCATTGCAATGGATACAGAAAACCACAAAGATTATTCTATGGGTTCTTCTATGCCTGTCCACTCCACAGCTTTTCAGAAATTATTGTGACCTTCACTGTGGGTGAATTTAAGATAATTCATTAAATAGGAACATAATTACATTGCTATCATGTTACCAAAGCAAAAAATGTTTTGTTGATACCCTGACATGATATCTTTAACACTTTTACCACTGCAAAAAAATAAATTCTAGAGTTAAATGAATCCGGCTTTTAGGAATATTAAACATCATGATAAGATAGTCTAAATTAAGCCCTAATGGTTATGCCATATTAATGAGGTGAAGGGAGGAAAAGCCTTCCATACAAATCTTTAAAAATTATAAACTGCCAATTTTGAGCAGGCTGGGCTGCGATGCCACCTGGTGGCTTAGGAAAAATAACAGGATGCAGTTTGAACAGTGCTTAATGGCTTGGAAAATATGCAATATTCTATAAAAATACCAAACATGGCAACAATGTTTAAGCCAATCGTTTGCAATTCTTAGCTAACAAGTCTTCTTTACATTCTGTTGCTCCCGGTGCACAGTATTTTAAGTTTTAAAGTTCGCATGTCGAGATCCAACTTCAACTGGAATTTTACAATTGATTTCAAGTTGTGAGTTGAACTTGCCGATGAGTATATTACACCGTAAAGCATTGCACACATACACACAGGGTCTAATTCACACAATAAATGCCCACAGTTGAATTTTTCCCTACTTGGGGAAAAATCAAATACAGCAGAAGTCTAAAAGAAGGGTTACTGAAATGCTTTGTAAAATTACACTGTATAATTAATTCCATAGTAAGAACGTTTTTATGGTGTGTGTTGGTGACCTTTTATTACCATCAAGTTCACAATGCTGGTGGGCTGCCTTTTAATCCCTCCGCAGACAAAGGCCCTAAATAAACACAGATCCCTTCCTGGGAAAAAGTCCTCTCTGGTTAAATGGTAAGGAAATGAGTAAATCATTAGTAATCTTTAAAGCCAAAGCTATAAACTCAAGTTACCTTAAGTTAAAATGAAAGTGTCCTGCAAGAGTTTCAAAGTTCTGTCACAGATAGAAATCTCCAGCTCTTGACTCCAGACTAGGCGCCAGCTGATAAACAAACAATTTAAGTCAAGAGCTGGAGAATTCCCAGCTTTTTCATTTAATGGCTTTGGCCAAGAGTATTTATTGCCTTCAGTTTTATTCTCACTTAGCTCTAAGAGGAAATTTAAACTCATCATTATCTTAAAGCCCCATATGGGCCACAGTCAGCTCACCTGATAGAGCTCCTTTTACTCTGCCTAAGTTCTACTCCCCACTAGAAGTGATGTAATAGTGTAAACTAATTAAATGTAGTTTCAGGCTGACTTTTTAATAGGCTAAATAAATTTTGTTCAATATGGTTTATATTCCCACTTGGGGCAGTAACGATTCCAAAAAGTTTAACTTTACAGTTTCCAGTCTAAACTACTAGTAGTTTACTCCATAAAGGACAATTGAAACAAACAAACAAACAAACAAACAGTCTTCAGAACAAGGACAGCCAACTCTTAAAAGGAACTGCATTGAAAATTCTTTGCTATAAATTGATCCACTGGCACCAGAATGTACACAGAATTGTGAAAAAGCAGACTGTGTGACAGTTCCCATATTTCAAACAAAACATTTCAGGAATGCAAGGACATACATGTAATTAAAATTTGATGTTTAGTACTTGTTCTGTTTTTGGAATGAAAATAAACAAAGCTATGGAGCTGGAAATTAAATACTAACCAAGCATCCGTGGCCAAGTCAAGATGTTGAATGTGGTGAGCAAGTCCAGCATGGAAATGTTTCATTCTAACTCAACAGGAAGGTATCATCATCCTGTGCCTCAGATGCCAGCTTCCTCATTCTTTTCTAAACATATATACTAGAGGAGGTTAGACTTCTTTAATACATATTCTAATGCTTATTTCACCTCAGAGATTTTTAAATCCATCATGATTTAGATTTAGCACTTTCCACCTTGTGCCAGGCAACTCCTTCTAATAAAGCATATTTGTCCTGTATCTTAGAAACTTTTCTCTTAAATAAATTTCACGTATGTCAGAGATGGAGAGAACTGTGCTTAGCAAGAAGTCTGACTACAATTCCTAAAGAGTTAATAGAACTCAAACTTGAAACCAGGATGTTGTATTCCCCTCCCACCCGGCCCCCTCCCCACAAAATACTTTCCTAACCTGACTTGGCTGAAAAAGCCAATTAATTGTTCCAGTGTCTGCCAAGATTTCTTATTCCTTTAAAAATGAGGATAGTGTTTGAGACAGCTGGCTATTCCAAACCCAGGTAACACCCCGAAATGTGGAAAGAATGAGGGAACACGAATTATGATTAGTATTTTAAATGGATTTCTAATGAAGCAGAGATATCTTAAACCTACTGTATTTCCAGTGTATATTATTTTAAAAAAGGAACACCGTATCTTAGATGTCTCTGCTACTCCACTGAGTAGATGGAAGCAGATTAGTGCAAAGTCCATAAAAACACGTGGAACTAGTTCCGTCTTCGTTAGGAAATGATAGTACAGACACTGTGATGTCATGCAAAACACACACACATCAAGCACTCACCAAGTGACAGACAAGGACCCTTCTGAGCCTAAGCCATTGCAATCCCAACAGAAATTAGTCACTTTAGGTCAAGTTGAGGTCATGGCAAAGCAGAGAAAAGAAAACTTTATGACAAACCTTACGCCGAGTATCGGGCTTCGTATTAAGCAAAGAACTGTAATTAGACCCTTATTTACATTTCTACGCAAATAAGAGATCTGGAATTAATACAGCACTAGGGAAAGCAAGAAAAAAGTCCACAAACCTAATTTAGAAACATTTCTGCTCATTAAGAAGCTCAGACTAAGAAACTGCTGCTAACTGAACTGTACATAGAGTCAATATAAGGGGGAAGGAGCAGCAGTTATTTAAATTTGTTGACAGCATTTTAATTATCATCAATTAAATACACCAGATTTATTGTATGTCTTTCCTGTAACTTCAGATTTAAGCCACAGGTTTTATTTTTTAAAATAATCTCCTATTGAACGTAACAGGAACACTTTTCAAAGTGAAACACTTGTGCACTCTTGAAAATGTACATGTCCAATGTAACACAAGTAAGTTATGAGCCAATATTAACAATTTCTAAATTCTGGGGAAAATTTCAGAGGTTTTCACAAATATATGAAAATTAAAACACAAAAAAGAAAACCAGAAGCTGTTTTTTTGGAAGTATGTTTACAACTTCCTGGCCTTTTTTTAGTTTGTTTACTTTTTCGGGTTTTTAAGGAAAAGAAAAATGTGAAAGCCCATGTGCAACAGTTACAAATAGGGTCTTCATGGCTGAACTGTGACTTTTACAGTTTATTTTTTCTCTCCCAAAGCTTAATTCCCATGCAGTTTACTTAAATCCATAAAACTATGGAGTTCTATCATCACACTAAGTACATATTCAGCATGACAATTAAATTTCTTGGCTTCTCTAAGAAGTATCTGACTGGGTAATGATGTAATGAACAAATTGGCTCCAGAGTTCTAAGGTATTGTCTTAATACCTTAGAATAATACCTCAAGTGGTATTGCCCTCCAAAAACACATCAGCTTTGGAAGTTCAGATCCAATTGAAGCAACAGGCAGAGGTGACCAAATGCAGGTGGTTACCTTCTTAGGAAGAGCTATCTGTACAGGGGCATATTCCAATAACTCTTGACAAAGTTGCAAAAGTTTCAGTGGTTTCAAAAACCTACATCAGCATTAGGAACAGTTAAAATTCTTTGCTAAAGCCATGCATCAATAAAAGAAAAATTCCTTTGAAACTGCAATCCACACCATGTACTTACAGAAAAGTACCTTTCAGATAATAAACCTTCTCCAATCCTCCTTTCCCACCAAAATACTGTATATTTTGTCATTGGAAATCCAAAGCAACACCTTGAATTTAAAAAATGTGTCTTATCCCCAGTGTGGACGCTGATAGAGAATAAAGTGACAGATTCGAGAAAGTTCACTCCCAGCTGTGGCCTCATGAGAAACACCAATATTCCTACTAGATGATGAAGGGTGAAGAAAAATGGACATTATTTCTGCTTCAATTAGAAATTAGGAAGTGAGGGACACAATTTAAAGTGAGTCAGCCATTGCTGTGCTGAAGACAGAGAAATACAGCAGTAATGACATAACTTGCAAAGCCTAAAATACTTAGTTCTGTTTCAAGGTCATGTTTGCAGATGTGCTTTAAAGATAACCATAAAATATTTTAACTCAATACAATCTCATTTTCAAGACAGGAGGATAAGTCATTGCACTAAGTTATATTTCAACAGGGTTTAAATAATCTATCAACAAGGTTAGCTGCTGGAAACAGCAAACAATAAATCCTTGAACTTAGGTGACATCAAACAAAAAAATCCTGTATGTTTATTTGGGGATGAAGGATACTGCCAAATAAATGAAATAATTAATATATAGTTTCATAAAAGTCCAGTCAATTCATGCCCAGGATGTCAGCTCTACACAGTGCTTTGTAACCTTGGAGTTTGAAAGACAACAGCTCAGTAGTGTAAGACAGAGAGATTATACCACAGACACTTAACAGACACCAGGGACACACCTCTTCAACTTTAATTGGACACACTTATGCAGATGTCTAAGTATTATGTGCTGAATTGGAGCTTTATAGATGTGTTCTACTAAGGTATTTCTAACGATTTTCTTTGCCTTGACTGCATATAGCTTATAGTTCTTGGTCCTTAGCAATAAAGAGATACCAGGGAAAATGTTACTAAAATATGTTTTGATAGTGATCAACTAATCGTGTCTTGTGACATTTGCTGTTTATTTAAGCTTCTGTTTCCAGGTTCCAAAGCTGAAAATAGCAGGTTTTAATAGATATTAAACTTTTAGTCTTCGGTGCTTTTAAATGTTAATATCAACAAACTAAAAATAGACCAATAAAATTTAAAATTAGTTGTCCCTAAAATATTTAAGATTTGGAATGTCTGACCTATGAATTCATTAACCTCTAGAATTAGACAGAGGAAAGCAAGACAGGGAAGACTTTCAAATACTTCAATAGGATCTAATGTCTTACGGTGCAAAAGGCTGTTTGTATCTGATGCCATAACTTATTATACCCATGCATCCCTTTTACCTTTTGCTAATAAAACAGAAGACAAAATATAACAAAGCATTTTCATTACTTGTCTGTCCAATCGGTAATCTGCATGAATTACCTGAAATAAAAAGATCCCAAAAGGACAAACACACAAGAAGCTGCCAAACCACATATTCTCTCCCTACTCTGTTTTCCATTGACTAGTTTTTTCTTGTAATTCAATAGCAAAGGAAAAAACCAACAAACACTATTGTACTTTACTGCTTCTTGTGTAATGTGGTGAAAGAACTGACTCAGAAACTTGTTTTCTATTTTCAGTTGTATTATTTGGTCTAATAAAAGCTTCTACCTCTCTGTACACCATTTCTCCATACTCTTAAGTCACTATGCAAAAGAATAGTGGTACTTCATTACTATGATTAGTACTGAAGTATTATAGATACCTATTATTTGTGTGGCAAGAATTTAATTAGCATGATAATAGAGTACTATGGCAAGAATTTCTGACTAAAAGAAGTGTTGAAATCCTCTGTGGTTCAGTGTTCCGGAGCAAGGGAAAACAGCAACTCACACCACTTTTAGACTCTGAGAATTACTGCACCCAAGTAGTAATTTACACAGATCCCACAAGAAATGGCAGAGCCATAGGAAATGCCACTCTTAACCACACAGGGTTACATTTGACTGACAACTGCACTCAGCCCGTCTTTTTCCAATTAAGCTCCATCTGCTTCCTTGGTTGGACTGGTTGGCCTAAGGCCTCTCAACAGGACACCCATTGTATGTTACTTCATCCACTTCCCCAAAAAAGCTTTTTCTGCCAGAAGCCTGGGGATGCTTCCTCAAAGCATGTCATTGGGCAGGGGCAGGCGAGATGGGTGGGTGGACGAGTGGGAGCGGATGCGTTGCATGTGAGCATTGGCAGAAATCTGAAAAAGCATGGGCTTAGTAACTTCAACACATCCAAGGAAGTGTCTACAAAATAAAATAAAAAGCACCATTTTTCTTTCATTATATAGCCTGACCAAAAAGCTTCTGAAACCAAAATTAAATAGTGTGTTCCCTTCCACTCCCCAATATACACACTCTAAAATAAATAATGGCCAAACTGATTTAAATGAAATTCTGTAGAATTTGTGCTTGGATGAAAATGGCACATTTGAGCCTGAAGCAAAAGTAAAACCACCAAGTTATAAACCTCTCAAAGGAAGGTTTATAATGGAAATGCCAACAGACCCTTAACTATACAGGAGCTGTTAGGTGCCAACATATAAATAATTCTAGTTTTTGCGGTCACTTACGATAAATTAGATACAGTGCAAGTAGAAACAGTAGGGTTCTGATTCAGTAAACAGTAACAGCCAAGAATGCATGTTTGGATTTTTAGACAAGTATAGCATAGATTTGATGCTGGCTCTGAAATTGAGTCTATAAGGACATTTGGACTTTTTAAAGTAGTAAGCAAGCCATATTCTGAATTCTTGAGGGCTTGTAAAATAAAAACCTCCTTAACAAGCTTTGCTGCCTACTGTTTCAATCTCCTAAGATTCCTTTACCCCAGTAACCAAAAAAATGCTCCATTCAAGACTGGTGTAATTGTCTACTAAAGAAAACAACATACTAAGTGCACATAGTCACATTTACTGTTAAGAATTGCTAAGCATATTAATACAGTGGGAAAAAAAGTACCAGTGACCAAACAGTAACAGATTAACCACCTTCTTCTTTAACAGGTGTGCCAGTTGCACTACTACTAATAGAAATGCTTTTCTATAGTCCAGCATGTTCTGGAACTGGAATGATGCATTTAGGTGATCAAGTATGTTCATTTTGGTTCTGGGAGGAATTTATTGCATTGTTTCACAGCACTTAAGTCCCATGCCTTAACACGATTTGTTGAGGCAATGAGGGATACTATTAGGGCTCCCTGCAGGAACTTCCATCTTGGACAGGGTGGGAGCCCTCCAAGGCAGCCAAGATTCAGGCTGAGGCTGTTAAGAGGATGCTCTATCTCAGGAAATTCTCCTGCTTGCCAAATTCACATCAGTTTCTCATTTAGTGTTTCCGCTACAAAACCCTACCACTGCCCCAGCATCACCTCTAACTCCGCACTAATATAAATCCTAAGATGAGAATCTGCAGAAAGAGGAAAGTTAGATACACTCTTAGTTTACTCCAACTATATAGGGCTCTACCATGACAACATTTCACATGCTGATAACCTACTGAAAATTCCTTTCTCCAGCTGTCCTTAACTTTAAAAAGAGGAAGGAAATCGCTCTTCTTCCTGTGCATGCAACATAAAATGCCTTATTAAAGACAAAAAGCATCTATCTGCTACCAAATACTGCTTTCAGACTACTAGCAATTGTAGCAATTATGGAAGTAGCTTAATCAGAAAAATGTTCGACCTCAGAAATCAACCAAGTAAGAACAGCTAACTATGTATAGCCATGTGTCTCTACAGATTACCTCCATATTAGTTACATAATGAAATCCACAAAAATCTGCAAACCCAAGAAATCTAACACAAATGAAACACAAGTAGTACTCAAAGTGAAAAGTCAATGTGACTTTCCCTGTACTCCCTGTGGCAAACACACTAAGAGCCACAAGCTACACATTCCCACCATACATTCTCAGAAAGCAATGGAAACATGGATTGAAACCAAAGCGACAGCCAAAATGCACATTTCTGACTGTGTATGGTTAAACTATATAGTTACTGAGTAGCTAGGATCTTACAGTTTGCTGCAACTCATTAAATAAAGCAAATGGATGATAATTACATGGCAGATTAGTATTCCTGTCAATTTGCTAAGGTTCACATTAAAAAAAACCCTGACCCCCATTAGTTTACCAGCAGACAAACAACATACTGGGATACTATCAAATCATTATGTGGATTTAAAATATAAAAGAGTTAAATAAAGTGTTCTACACTTTATTTAACTCTTTATTATAAATAGTAAAGTATTCCACAATGTTTCACACTGCTCCCCCCATTTTACCACAAATAATTTTAACATTCTTCTACAATACAGAGTAATTAAAACACAACTGCTTACAGAACTAGGAATAGAAACTAAAAGTATGGCATCGGGGTAACATTTCCATGTATTCCAAGCAAAACTAAAGGAATTAATAATCAAATTTTAAGGGTTAAAATTACAGGTCAAATACAGTGCAGTAAATAACTTTTTTTCCCACTTCAGGTCCTATGTTGTGCTTGGCATGAAGAGAACTGTAGTTAAAAACTTTTTTTTCAGCTCTGGAACTGCAAGACTGTCCTCTGTTTTTCAGCAGACTGAAGTGGTGAGCCAGCAGGACTAAATACTGTTGGACAAACTGAAAGATGAACATTTGAACAGCTTGTATATTGACAGCTGGATTCTAAATGCTTATTAGTGGTAAAAGGCAATACTTTTTCCCTTACAGTTTTATTTCATGATATAAACCACAGGTTTTTTTAAAATGTGGTTGAAGGAAGAAGAATTAGGAAATCTTGGTATTTCTATGTGCTCCCTGTGGATTGATTAACCAGGACCTGTTCTGCTAAGGACAAAAGTTCAAGTTACTGAATTGTCTCACAATGGGCAGTACTACACTAAACACTGCAAATATGGAATAATTTTCCGGTATTTGGTTGAAGTGCAGAGGGATTACTTTTGCTAGAACATTCTCCCCCTTTTAATTCACACAACTTAAGATGCTTTTCAAAACATAAAAATATCCTCCACTATAAGACAACATTCTGCAATGATCCAGTGGCTTAGAATGATTCTGGATCATAGGATAATACTGTAATAAATAAATTCAATACTTGGCCAACTCATCACTATGATTTAAAAAATGAAACACAAGGAACCCAAAATACTAGTATCATCCAGATGGGTGTCAATGGAAGATCAGTTTTCATTCCTACTCATCCGGGATTCAGCTATTTAGAGGATCAACAAGTCATTTACTTTCAAAGGCCTGCTCTACAAGACAAGGTTAGATGTTCCTGCCTGCAAAATTTACTCCATGTGGGTTTATTGGTTTTTTTTTTGCTCCTTTAGTTTAAGTGTTTAAAGGGCCTTCAAAGGACTGTTCTTCAACACACTTCATGCACAAATGTGTCCTAAGGCTTAAGATGTGTCCTAACATTCAGACACTAAGGATGTTAATGTCTCTTTCCACATGTCTAGTGTAAGATCTGCAGATCTTCCTTGATGAATAAGAGACAAAACAAAACATGTAATTCTATGTTGGGCCACATCTGCAGTGGTCCAGTCCATTTAAATAAGTGTTGTGATTTAACCCCAGCTGGCAAAGAAGTACCATGCAGCCACTCACTCATTCACCCCTCACCCTTCCCCAGCGGGATGGAGAGGAGAAACATTAAAAAAAGGTAAAATCCATGAGTTGACATAAGAACAGTTTAATAACTGAAATAAAATACAATAATAATAATGCTGAAAAGAGAGGCAATAAAAAGATCACAATAAAACCCAAGAATGACAAGTGATGCAGAATACAGTTCCTCCACTGACTAATGTTCAGCCCATTCCTGAGCAGCAATCAGCCCCTCCCAGGCAATTCCCTCAGTTTATATACTGAGCATGACGTTCTATGGCAATGGAATAGAACCCTTTGCCCCGCTCAGGTCAGCTGTCCTGGCAATGCTCCTTCCTGGCTTGTTGTGCACCTCCTTATTGACAGAGCATGGGAACTGAAAGTCCTTGACTTGAAGTAAGGACTACTTAGCAACAACTAAACATAAATGTGTTATCAACTTTATTCTCATTCTAAAACAAAAGAACCTGGCACTGTACCAGTTACTAGGAACAAAATTAACTCTATCCCAGCTGAAACCACTTAGTCAGGTTTCTCTGGCTTTTATTTTTTTTTCCAAAAACCAAGATTTCCACACACGGACTAAAATAATCTGTTTAAGGCAACACTATATTACAAGTACAACTGCTTTTTATTAAGATTCAAAGAAAAGTGCATCAGTGGCACCTCCAATGCTCCTAGCTTGTGGGGCTGGCCCCATGCTGAGGGGCACTGCCCAGGCACGGGGCACTCCCAGTCCACTCTGTGCGGTGCCCTCCAGTTCAGACCTCCCGCTCTGGTGTGCCTGGTGCTGGGCTCACTACTGACATGTGCACCATTCACATTCAGCACACTGCAGAATTAGGACTCATATGGAGTCAGGGGATTATTAAGGTCTGGTGCTCATCATCCCCACTGTCCCAAAAGCACAGGAATCACGCTAGGATTTTTTGACTACATGAAAAATACACACTTTGAACAAGGCACTCCATTGAAAGAACAAAAAGAGAGAAAAAGAAGCCCATGAATGTTTAAAACCAAAACAAACTTTGTAGAAAGCTTCAAAGTCATCACTTCATTCCAGAAACATTCCCAACCACCACCTGCAACCCCTTAAATTTAAACATTCTCCAGGAGAAGCAATCAAAAATTTTAAAAATGAAATTAAATTAACTTTTAATCCCTAGGATTTACATCAGGCTGGCATTTATAGACCTTTCTTATTCTAGGTATCTCAGAGCATTTGACAGGAAGAAGCAGATACTAGCATTAAAGTAACCACAAACAAACAGAGCAGTTATTAGGAATGTGGTAACAGCTCACATGCAGCCGTGAATATTAGAACCATTTTTACTGAGAGAAAGAATGTTGGCTCCAACTCTGCAGTTATTCCTTACTCTTTTTCAAAGAATGCCACAGGGATTTCCAACTTCCATCTGGACAGTTTTCCTTTAACTGTTTTTGAACACCATGTGTGAGAACACAACAGGATTGTAGACATTAGGGATGGAAAAGACCGATTAGATCATGTAGCCATCCTCCTGCCAGTCGTAGATTTTCCCCTACAGAATAGTTCCTAGCACTTTGCCCAGTACAGTTTAAAGTATGTTGAGATATTTGGCTTCAACCATCTCCTTTGGAAATCATTCCACAGTGTATGAAGAATGTCGTTAGGACATTTTTTCTGGTAGACACGGCACGCATTTTTCTTTCCTTAATGATTTCCAGCCTATTATTCCTGGTTATATCCCATTGAGCCAGCCTGAATAACTCATCTTTACACCTTCGAATAAATGGAGACAGATATGTTTCTCTGCACATTGGTCATTATTTGGCCAGACTACACACGATTTTATTGCCAAAATATACAATATGCTTTAATAAAATCATTTATTCCATCCTTTTAGTCATTGTAGGATAGTTGTCTCCACCTCGGTGAACATTTTTAGATGAATACTCTCAACAAATCTGTTTATTCCTCCTTACCTTCTGCTACCTTTTATTTTATTTTATAGAGAATGCAAAAGGCATAATAGGCTTACAGAAGAAAAATAGCCTTGCAAAGTCAGCACGTTAGTAAATATACTACCTAACTCTTCTGAAACAGCAGCTGCTGCCAACATAGTGATATTTGCACAGGGTTTATACTTCCTCCCCTTCCTGTATCAAAAAACAGATTTTACCAACGTCTAAGATTTTCAAGATCTTCAATTCGTTCTTCCTGCCAACAAAAGAGATCTATTAAATAGCTTCATTTTGACAAACAAGTACTGTTATATAATTTAAATCATAAGTAATTAGAAATCATAAGCTTTTTAAGCATCTCAGATTTCGAAATACTACTTCATCCTCATTTCAGCTTCCTTAAATCAGTTCAGTCATTTTTCCTTTTTCTGTCATCAGTTACTTCCTGCATTATTTTCCCTCATCTAAATTTGAGAATAACTCAGTAATATTTTTCACACTACCTTTAGTATTAAAGTTGTACACTGTAGTTTCTACTACCATCCCTAGATCACATACTTTGCAAAAAATTAGTACAATCAAATGCATTCAGCAAAAAATGTAAACAGAGAAATTGAGAAAGATGTCAGGAAAGAAAAAAATTACACAAGGCATGTAGTGACTGAGGAAGAGCAAAGAAGTAAAAATGTCATGCTCAGTACCAGGAACACAGAGAACATTGTGGCCATTCTGAGCACACACATTTAGGCTTTAAAAATAAAGCATAAAAACATAAATCCAGAAACAATAATGAAGTAAATATTACTATGCCTTTAGATGTTTTTTCTTACCAACAAGAACACCTGCTATTGAGGAGGATAGGTCAGAATTATTAGTTCTAAATTCATGAACCTGTTCCATCTTTATAGTGTTTAAAGGATCCTAACACATCCAATCACTGCATTACCAGACCAGTAAGTCAAAACCACACCAAACCTCTATACCACTGAATTCAGGACATTCCTTATTTTATTCTTAGTTTTTATTAAAAAATACATGATGTCTCAAATTAGAGACATTGCATTAATCCACCAACTCTCCTACTCCCATAGAGTCCTAAGATTGCATTGCTCTAAAGGTGCACAAAGCTGAAGAAACAAAGCAGACACAACTTAATGAAGCCAGTTCAAGTAGCTCTATGAAGGCTCCCCAACAAAGCCAGGTCTATTAAATCAGCTTAATTCTGACAAAGATATTGATTATTCATCTTTATTACAACAGAACTTACAAGCTAAGAGATGCAATGTTTGAAATACTCATTCCTAATTCGTGTTATTTAGTCTAGTCTGAAAGTGTCTTTCAAATCATCTTTGCAAACATTGGTGTGCATAAAGTTTTAAGTCCTCTGCTTCCCTTGGAAAAGGCACACTAAGTGCCTTCAATGTTCAGGTAAGAGAAACACATAATTCACTTCTATTTTAGGAAGCTGCTCTTTCTAAGAAAAAGAAAAAAAATGGAATCTTGAAATATATTGCTCCTTGAAATAAAATAAAGAAAATATCTCCAGAGTGTTTCAGAGTGCTTCTAATATTTTTTTTTTTTCCTTTGCTCCATATTAAGTAGAGAAATGGTCATACAGGGAATAAGTCTGCAATGCACTCCTCAAGGACCCACGTTATACTTTATATTATCAGTGACCTGAAGTCTTAACTTGTCAGCATTACTACTACTACTGTTTCCAACACTTAATGATTAGCTGAAGTTTATGGAAGCAGTACTGTAAGATCAAACAGTTTGAAATGACAGCTGGAACAGAAACTACCACCTCTTCTAGCCACCTCCAATGCACAGTTTCTAAGAAAAATAATCTTTTATTCTACTCTTTATTACCTTTTTAGCTACGTGACTACAGTTCTCTACATGACAGCTATTATTAACAATCAGCAGTGTGACTTTTTAACTGACTACTCTCTTGTCTAAAGGACTCAGTAAGAAGGAAGATCTAAAGTTTCATTATCAGATCTTAAAGAACCAGACTTACAAAAGAGTTGAAAACTTTTTTTCATACCTCCAAAACCAGAAAAACAAATCAAGTTGTCACACCTTTTTGTGAAATTCCACTAGAATACAGTACAATGTATTTTAGCAGATACAGAGCTGATATAATTTCAACAGTCGCTGGAAGGGGAAAAAAGTTGAAAAGGTTGTATCTGAACACTAACAGTGCTTACAACATAGAAAGAATTACATAAGAAATTTTTAAAAAATCAGCCAATATACTTTAGGAAATGCGTATCTTGTACACTGAATTAAAGACAGAGAACTATTATAGCAGTGTCAGTGAAGCCACTAGTGAAATTGGCTCTCAATTACAAGGTAAGAATCTGTATCATATTTCTGCTGAAAGCAGTGGGAGGACAAGTTTGACACAATTCTTGAAAGCTAAATTTAGATCCTGTACTTAGCCAGTAGTACCTTGTGCCAACAGATGTCAGTTTTAAATATGCTTCTGTGACAACATGTGCTTTAAAATACTTTTATACATACTACGATGAAGAACCCAATCTTTGCAAAGAGATCATTTTCCTGTCTAGATTTTAAAAAATAATAAAAAACCATGGATTTTGAAGATGTTTCCCCATTTGTCCCATGCTCACGAAGAGGTCACAAACCAGGGCAGCACTGAGAACCATGACACAACTTTCTCATGTGGACCTGCAAGAGATCCTAATCCCAGGCTAAAGCGATTGCTATCTCTAGACAGCATTAGCAGCATAATCTGCATGCTACTATGGGGATGAGAAGTATTTTCTGAAGTCCCTTAATACAAAATAACATTATAGTGAATTGGTTCATCAACTTCTGCTTAATGGGTTCCGACTGTAAGCTGCAAGTAAATGCTGTAGGCCAATCATATGAAGAAGACAGCACTACTAAGTTGGCATGCAGGCCCATCTGAAAAAGACAACCAAGAGAAAAACTCTTTTGGGGGCAAGGCTGCAAACAAGCCACTAAAATCTGGCCCTAAAGATATGCCCAAATATTCTCCATTTGCAATGTGAGGACAGGGTGTGTAGAGTTTACAGACCAAGCAATTTTCAAAATATTATTCAGTTTGTGAACTTGTTCACAGTGCAGATGAATGTTAACATCAGGCAACACCCAAATACCTAAAAACACAAGTGGAGTTGCCCGCCAATAACAGCTAGTAAACAGACAGCTCTAAAGAGGACACTTCAGGCATGTGGCTTTCTCTTCCTCCTCCCTGTGTCCCACAGACACTCTCCTTGAAACTCCTGCCAACTCTTTTGCATTGTACAGCAACAGCATAGTGCCTGCCAATTTCTAGAGAGCCAAGCATACTTCTCCATTTAGTGTTTTGTCCGAAGGCCAACAATGCAGTCAGGACATATAAAAATACCCCGAAGACTTGATGTGTTAGGTACTGAAAGATGGAAGTAACAAAGCATAACATTAAAGGTTTTTTTCCAACAGACTTAACATCTCCACCTTTCTAGGAAGTGCCCATTTTAAACATGATTTGTACAGAGCACTCCTTGGGCTTTACAAATATAGTAAGGACTACAAAGTTAAGTCTGTTCTTTGCCCCTTATTCAGGATATTCCTCAATCTGTAACTGACACTAGCCACCATGTTATTTGTATTCAGATAAACCACTTACACCAAAAAAGCCATCTGTATTCATACTAGTGAACAATATGTTATCATATTAACTCTGTCTTGGCCTTACCATTTTCTCAAGAAACAAAATCTCCTAAAACAGTTTAAGTTCTTTCAATCAAACATTTCATCTTTGTAGGTATAGTCAACCTTACACCAAAAACTTACAGGTAAAAATAAATTACGGACATTTCTAAAAGGTAGATAATTCCCTCAGGAAAATAACATACTTGGCAGAAAGGGATTGAAGAAAACAACATAGAAGTAGGTCAGAATTGTCCAACTGATAAGCAGAAAGCCATGCTGTGTTTAAACAAAGGATAAGAGAGATACATAATCCGCTCACAATACAATTTTTTGGCTGTTTTTCTTCTCAGGATGATTTGCTATCTAGCTTTATAAAACAGAACGAATATTTTGGCTGGGAAACAAGAATCTTGTCTTCTCCATTATATTCTTCAATATCACCTACCTGGATCTGCCTGCTTTTTGTTCACAATAGAATTTGGATGAAAATTTTGGCTTCTAGTATGTAGTCAAATCCTGCCTTAGCTCGCAGTTCAAAATTAAAAAGATTGTTAGTTTTTGCTCATGACTGACACTCATTGGGAAAATAAAGAATTCTCAAAATGCCAGTTACATTAATTTTTAAACTGGATTGTAAAAACACCAAGATTTTCCCACATAAAATGAGGTTTCCTCACCTTCTAATTTTAGGTGTTTTGGAGAAGAAGTCAGCAATAAAAACAATCAGTTATTGTTTTGATTTCAAAACATTAATTTTATGTTTCTGTTCTCCTCTGTCCTCAAATTGAGAAGTCTTCCCTACTCTGTATTATTTCTTACAAGAGACTAAATACTCAGAGATCAATAATTAGCAACTTTTAAGGGTAGAAAATTATCACCCACCTTCTTCAACTGTAAAAAACCAGACAAATCTGTTTTCTTTTGATAAGGAAATCTTATTTTCCTCACTTCATTATCTCCTTTTTAATTAATGAAAAAGCAACAGAACTGTTTAATGACAACCAGTTTTTCCCTAACAGGAAGAAATAGATGGAGGCTAAAGGAATGTGAATAACTGCATTAAAATGCCACTTTATGAAAGAAGTTAAATTAAAAGGACCACTGTACCATATCCCAAGAAAGCTGTTTCTCCAAGTATAAAACAAAATCATACTTCTAAATCTTAAAAATATTCCTCTAATAACATACATATCTGTAATGCAATTAAACAAGAACAACAACAAAATAGAATATCGTACATATAGCAAAGAAAAGCAACTTATAGCAACAAGGGTACAAACTGGTGGCTGAAACTGCAAACAAAGAGACAACTTCTCCAATATGAGGCAAACTGCTAATGAAGACTTACCTCCAGAAACTGGGGCATCCATGAAAACTGCTCCCATTTTTTCAACAGCTTTGGCTAATTCTTTTGAAACTGCTGGATCTATAGTGCTGGAATCTATTAGTAATGAGCCTTTCTTCACTTTCCTAAAATAAAGGTGATTTTAAAAAATTATTATTATTGTTATTATTATTATCATCATCATCATTATTTTCAAAATATATTTGCAACTATTCCCATGGCACTGGCTTCCATGAGGATGGCAAATGTGCAGATATTTTTGGTACACTAGAAAACATGAAGTTTTAACCTTATTGAGAAAGATCTGCTCAGAATTTATATTGCTGAGTATGTATACTGCAGCTTTGAATCACTCAAAGCCCAATAAAAGACAAAACACAAAAAAAGGAGGTTCTTCTTAAATTCTGATTAAAAAAAATTACACAAATGTCTGCACTAGGAAAATCCTCCATTACACAAGTTGAGCACTATATAATATACAAATCACCTAACATGCATTCTAAGCAACTGTTGATACAGCCTAAAATTCAATATAGAACAATAAAATGTTCTTTTTATATATACAGTACCTTAAGTTCTTACCAGAATGGTCTGATTGCATTCTTTTAGTCATTCTACCATTTATTCTACATAAAAACCATAACTAAAACCACAAAAGCCCATGAAGATTTGAAGTGAAGCATGGGAAAAAATGTTTTCCCACTGATAGCCAGTACATTTACACAGATCTGTATTTCAAACTGTAGATCACAAAAAGCTGTGTATCTGATTAAAAACAAAATCTTTGAAATTTTACAAAATGGAACTTTTTTAAATTGCCCTCTACAACAAAAAAAGTTGATTTTTGTCCCGCTTTCCATTGAATTGCACCATGATTTCAAGTCCACCTGACCAGCAATCACCACGAAATCAAACACCAAAATTTTTCACTCATAAAAAGGTGTCCCATTTAAAGCTACTCATGACAGATAAAGAGATCCACTGCACTTTGAATGCTGTTGGCAGTGGATTTCACTTAATTGAATTACCCAGATTGCTGGAAATAGTCTCTCAACGTATTCATACATTGTGACCCTACTGGAACTCCAGACTCAAACAGTGCCACACACAGATCTCCTCCCTCGTGCTGCTGCAGTTAGTTTGAACACATGCAAACAAAAACCAGCACACCAGATAAGGTACTACATCCTCTCCCCTTATGTTCAGAAGAAGGCACAGTGGCTCCTTGGTAACACAGGGAGATGACTAACTCAACCTTTAAGCATTTCACGTTATTAATGTTTTCTTCTAGAAATCTTTAAAAGCTTTAGAAAATCATGAAAATCAAACCAGTCAGCAAGGACCAGGTCACTCAAAGTTACAATTACTCACTACTGTCAAATTACACCTTCTTCTCTCAATACAGAGACTGAGAAACTGCAGCAGCATAGGACTGCCTTCGATATCTTCTGTTCCCTGCTGAATTTGCCATATCTATGTACTCAAGAGATTAACTGGCTGTATTGTATCAGAAAGTCGTTCTTCAAACCACTGCCATCATGGGAACACTTCTCCCACAGCTGTTTCCTGAGCTTTGTGGGGCTGATCCAATTACCCATCTTCCCTGAAGGGTCTAAGCTACTGGTACTTAGATCTGCTCAGTCCTTCTTTAGGAGGAATTAAACTACAGACAGTAAGGGAAGGAAGCAACTATTATTCCTACACAGCAAGAACAAAAGAAATCTCTCTCTTCTACTTCCATTTTCTTATCACTGCATCTTAATATTGTACAATCAATATCTAAAAAGGCATCATTGTTTTTTTATGATCTACTGTACTTTTGTTTTCTGTATTTTTTTTCTTTTACCTTATTAACCTGGATAGATGTTAAGAGTCTACATGATCCTCAGAGGTATCCAGTAGCCTTAGTCAGCCTGCCAGGAGCAGTGCACATGTAGCCAGAACAGACTTTTAAACTGTATTTATATTTTGATTTAGCAAGTTCAAAAACTCAGATCATTAGAATTCTGCAGACTATGGATTTAAGGCTCAGTGGAAATCCCTCCACAAAAGTAAAAAAACAGTTTCACATTGAACAAAATCTTTAGGTATTTCTTTGTGTAATAAACAGAGAATAAGAGTAGAAATCAAGAAAGTCTTGTCAGCTATTCTATGTTAATACACTTTAATACTATAAGACACAATGGCATCTCTTCAGAATATTTAATTTATAGGATTTCAAGCTAAAGAAAATAGTATTTGAGAAAATAATTGTTGCCAGCAAATATTCTAGTTGTACTTGAGTGTGATACAGGACATTTTGGCAAAAGAACCGTGCAACTGAAAAGGCAGATAATAGTTAATAGTTGCCTAAAATGCACAAAAATTGTTATTCTACTGAAAATAAAATTAAGACTTTAGCCAAAAGCCATTCAAAAGCAAGCACTGTATGAGAGAAGTCATATAATTAGAAATATCAATAGTGACAGAACAGAGAACATTGAATTAAGTGCCCTGAAGGCACAGGAGGAATTACAACAATAGCAATCATCAGACAAACCTTGAGTACGAGTGGAAATTCTCCAAACTACAAAAAAAGTCTTACTTTAGAATTCCATTTGCTCCTGTGTAAACTTCTTTTGCATGGGGACTAGAAGGCAGCATGGTAATAATTCTGTCTGCTCTTTCTGCTACATCTGCTGGGGATTCTGTTACCTTTTGAAGAAAAAAAAATCAAACAATATAAGCTTACACACTTTCTGTCATGTCAGACATGTTGATGAGTTTGGTTTTAGTATTCAGTGATCCCAACTAAGCTAGGTAAAAAATTAAAACACAAGAAAAAGTGCTCTCCTAATGAAAATATTGGTTATTTGGATCCAGTAACAGAAAAACAAAACAAACAAACAAACAAACAAAAAAAAAAAAAAAAGGAAAGGATGTCCTACCATGGAAGTTCCTCTACAACATCTGCCAAAGGGAATTTGCTTTCATCCCATCAACCCATTAATGAATCTTCAATTCACTACAAACTCTGCATCTATAAAAAATATTGCTCTACAATGTTTCTAAGGAAGGACAACATGAAAGGATCACAAAAATCTCAGTTTTCCCTGGCTTATATACAGCATTGAAAGAGATGAAGACTGAGGAAAAAAGAAAAAAATTACTTGATGAATCTCTGAGCCTCATTTTAAAAGAAATCAGATAAACTAACTGATGTTTCTCACAGTATTACAATTGGCATTTTTAAAATGGAAACTTATCAGCTCAAGCATCCTTCATAAAAAGATCTGAACAATATTCAAAATATATTATTAGGTATTAGTTGTTAAATAGCCATACCTAACTTGAAAGGTATATTACCTCTCTGAAGTCACTTTCAGAGGCAGGTAGTATAGTATCTAAGATACATACACAACAAATGAAATATTGACAGCTAAGTTGTGAGTTTCACTTGGAAGGCATTTACCACTAAGATTTCTGTCCAGTACTGGTCTGAATTAATTAATTTCTTTAAAATTGTATTGTTAACACATTCATAGTCCAGGGAAAACAGCAACAAACATACAGCCTATTCTTTCATCTTTAGCTCACAGGATCAAATCTAATTTCAGTCATTTGTAATAAATGCTGAATTACACCTTGAAGAACTTCTGGGATACAGCATAAGAAACTTCCTGATTTTTATTTGACTTCTGAACAAAAGAAGGAGAGACTGTAAATAGTCACTGAACAAGGCTCTTGGGGGAAAAAAACGCAAAGAAACTGACATAGAGGGGACTGAGAAACATGCAGATTTTGTTTTGAAAGAATAACTCAATACTGCACAAAACATCTGGCATACCATACAGTTACAAAACAAAACATGCTCTAGTCTAAAGAACAAAGGAATAAATAGCAGGAATAAATGAGGTAATTATAAGCAGCTAACCTTTTATATCTGATTAGCTGATTTTATGACTTGCCTCCCTGGAGACAAGAGCCTATCTCTTTAAAAAGAAGTATGACACCTTTGTCATTAGTTCTGAGTATCTCTGGTTTGGTTCAGTCTCAATGTGTATTATTAGAGGTAGAGAGAGGAAGTGTGAAATTGGAACCTGAATCTATATATGTCTTCTTATTTGAAACTATGATCTCCAGTATTCTTAGAGGTTTGGAGGATATCAGCTGAAGACTCAGTGGCCCATTTGCATTTTTCAACCAGAAGTTTAAAAACGTACTATAGTTGGCACACAACTGAAATAGTCTATCAGCCTCAAATTTCTACTTGGCTACATAGACAGAAAATAGTTGGGTTTTGGTTACAGTTTTAAACAATTCTTAAGCAACACAGGTACAAAGAAGACATAGTACAGTGGTCATCTAAACAGAAATTCATTAATCCCATTCATGTCTTTCAAAATAATAAGATGCCTTTTACATTAAGAAAATGAGATTAAAAAATGTGCACAGACTGAGACAGTACTTCTACAACCATACAAAGGAAAAGCTTTCTGCTACGTTGAAGTAAGTAGCAAAACAAAGTGGAAATTAAAAGTAGGAATAGACACTCTTGGCCTTTTGGTACTGTTAACAAATATGAATAATATTGCCTGAAAAAAATCTACCTACCTGGTTCAATAAGCAGCATATAAAACCTTAATTTTATTTGGGACTTTCTGTCTCAGAAACAAAGCTGAATGATATAAAAGCCATTATAAAACATCAAGCATTTGAAATCATTAAGAATATGTGTATAACTTTAAAAAACAGACCAAATACTAATTGTTGATTACCAACATAGACTATGTAATCTGAGAGCAGGAGCCCACCAAGGCCTGTATATGTTCTTGATACTTGTTTACTCAAGTAAACTTTTGCGGTACGCAACTGGATAGGAGACTTTTCTGCATACTGCAGGTTGTTGGTACTGCCCTTCAATACATGCATCTGCTTGTGTTTGTTCCAAACTGCTTCTCTATTTTGTTTTACTTATATTTACAGTGAGTAAATTAATTATTGTTTGCCTGAAATGCCATTCTTACTGCACACTAAAGAAAGCTCTATTTTTATGATGCTTTAGGCATCAGGTGACTCCAGTAACATTCTCAATGTTCTAAATCTGAGATAGGATTTAGATACAAAGACCTGTAAACTGAAGCCTGACACACTGTGTGAGCCTTCCAAATTTCTCCAAGTTTCACCCCAAGTGGTTCCATATGCTCATGCTCAGTCAGTATTCCTCTTACTATTCACCATTGCCAGGCGGGTGGCTGCTTTCTGACATGTACCATGTCCCAGCTGTTTACCTCTGAAGTGGCTAAAGAAAGTGGAGTCACAGATTGTGCAGATTTATGGTCAAACATCCTGCATCCACCGTATACCTTGGTAGTAGCACTGGCCTTAAACAATGGACACTTGACTAGGTTTACTGTCTCTTGGGGTCATTTCACCCCTCTAACACTTCTGTTGGTTTTTACCCTTATAGCCAGACCAAAGAGAAAGCAGCCCTTAGAGCCCAATGTTCTTTCTACAGCAGTTTCTACAAGGCCCCATGGATCCACAAGTTTTCAACTCCTGGAATAAGTGTTGGAGTAGGATTTACACCTATAGATCAAGAAGAGGAAATTATGTTCACATATTTTAAGTGTGTTTTATTTGTATTTAAGCCTACCCATGTATTCTCTTAGTAATTTATGATCTTAAAACATACTTTGGACTTTATTTTTAACGGCATCACAGTTAACCTTTATTATCACATATTAAGTCTTGAAGTGAATGCCAAGGAGTCCACTACAAAGGCAAAAAGCTATCAACATGGGCAGCCACAGAAAAGAGCCAACTGCAGAACACGAATTAAAAATACAACCAATAGTTCAAAACAGTCTCTTCCATTTGCCCACTCTTACTCAAGACAGGTCTGGTTCATGCCTGAGGGTCTTGGCTGCTTTAACAAAATAAGAACAGGAGGTAGGAAAAGAGGTGAAAAGCTTACTTTCTCACTTAAGGCCAAGATTCTGTAATTATTCAAGGAGAGCTGCAATTAATTACTAACAGGTGTGTGGTATCATTTTATCTTTTAGGAATCTTGATGTAACCTCATTATTTAAAACAGCTGCAATTAGCTTTAACAGTTTAGACTTTCAAGGCACACAGCTCCTCTATCTAGATGTACCTACAATTTCCTTGCCACTGATGGAAAGTTCCTTTCTATCCTCCACATTGTTACATGAGAAGTTTATTTTTGCACTGCAGTTTTAAACACGCATCCATCTGCCCACAACTGTCTAAATTGTGACAGCATTGAAGCATGTCAAAACCATTCAAATGTGTTACAGACACATAGAAATGACACAACCACCTGAGAGAATGGGGATCTGAGGGTATTAACAGATTAAGAAAAGCAATAGGACTGGCTGGAACAGAGCCAAGATTTTGCAGGGTATATTGCAGGAAGGTAAAGCTCCCTAATGTAATCCATTTCCTTCCCTCCTTTTTCCTTTTCATTCCTTCCTCTTCTCTCACCATATCCTTCCTCACCTCCAAGAGAATAAGCACTTAAATAATTAGATTTTTCCCCTGCCCCTGAGGACTACACCTTGAAGCAGCAGGAAAGCTCATATGTCCCTATATCCCTTATAGCTGTGCCAGCAGGAATTTTTAACTGGGGTCATTTAACCTGAAAAGGTCAAAGTAGGAACCAGATGAAAAGCAGCCCACTGGCCATCTAGACCTGGGGGAGAAGGAAGCAGGAGAAAGCAGGAGGTGAAAGAACAGGCCATCAACCTACTCTCATAAAAAGTGGGGGAGAAAAAGACAGCTAGAGAAGTCTGACAAGGTAGCAATTCTGGCAAACAGCAGGAAAATTACTTGGGATAGAATCATACCTTTGCTCTAACTGAAACCTCACAGATTCAGATTGTATTCATTGTGCTGTTTCAGTTCTGATTGTGATCTTAACCAAGAAAGAAACCTAGATGATTTAGTTGCATTGCATGCAGGAACCATTCAACACACACAGTTATTGCTGGAATAAAATTTATTACTATACCTGAGCACCCAAGTCTTGAAATTCTTTGCAAGCTTCTGGGAAGACATCATACACAATAACTGGATATCCATGTTTTACCAGGTTTTTTGCCATTGGATTTCCCATGTTACCCAGCCCAATGAATCCAACTGGGGTTTTGGAAGCCATAGTCCTAGAACACACTGATTTCAAAACAATAAAGATCAGTATATTTGCATTTTAGACGAAAGTACAACGACATAATAAAAGCTACTACGTAATCTGTTTTCAATTATTTTAACAGCTTTATGCTTAAAAACAGTGCAAATGTGAATCCTATTTAACATGACTTAAACCTTAAATTATAGTGCCCATTGGGCCACAAATACCATCCCACAATGATTTTTCTACATATCAAAGAAAATTATTGTAATTAGGAAAACGTGGGCGTTTCAAAAAAACCCACAATACTTACAACTAAGATCTGAGAAGAACTCAAATGTAGACTTAAAATATGAACGATTGTCTGTGTTTTATTATGTGTCTGAATTCTAAACTGGATATGCAAAGTCCAATTTTATATATATTTTAATATATTTATATGTATTTTACAGACTCTTTATTTGCAACTTTTGGGATACAGCACATGTTCTCTAGAAACTAACAGAAGCTGCCACTTTACTTCATGCAGCCCCTTACAGATTCTTATGATCCTGCAATCTGATACAAGCCACAAACCAAAAGATGGAAGTTCCACAGTAAATCATGGCAAATCCTTTAAGCCATGCAACCATTGTTTAAATACTGAAAACTAGAACAAAATATAGTATTAAAAACAATTATGAAGTTTTTGCAGGAATAACCTGTATTCTATTTACCATACTACCAATACAGAACTATAAAGCCTAACCTACAATGTGTGGAAAATACTACAGTTTCAGTTACCTTTTTTCCCAGTAGTTAGTGAGCATCAGATTCTGGATAGGAGCAGCATTGCAGGCATTCATCTACTGCAATCACTGTCTCATCACTCTCAACACTCCTAATCCAAAGGCAGCACAATTTGACAGTGGCTGGATTTCTTTGCCAATTACATAAAACACTTTCTCTTTTATGACAAAGGAAAAAGTTATACAGAATAAACACTACTAAGCAGACAGAAACAAGGCTAACTAACTAGAGAAATACTGCAGCTCGAAAGTGCTCATACAGAAAATGTGCCTAAGCTGGATCGAGACTCTAAGAGGTCTCAATGCTTAGCAAAGAATCCTCTCTAGGCCAATAACACTTGATTAATCATTTTAAAGTCTTTCTGACTTTAAGCTCCTTCTTAGCCAGCAATGGTCATGCTCTTTCATCTGCAGCACTGTTTTGGAAGTGCCACATTCAATAAATCAGGTTTGTTGAGAGAACTTTGGTCTGAGACAGTTTCCACAGATGCCTGCAGCAATTACATAGCTGGAGAAGTAGCACAACTTAAAATAAATGTGCACTGGGAAAATGCTTAGTGAAAACCAAGATAAGTCAGGAAAAGAGCCCATTGCTTTTTTGAGAAGTGCTACATGTCAAAACCAGGGAACAAATGAACAAAGAGCCTAAACCAGCATCATCAGCTGCAACAATCATCTTGGAGTCTTCTCATTGTTTCTATGAGTCAGTCTTCCAGAGTCCCTCACTTGCACTAATCTAAAATTGCTCCTTTAGTTAGCCCAAAGCTTCCCACTTCCTGAGGAGCTTCAAGCCCTGGTTTTAAGCATCTTTCTTTCTCCAGCCCTTAATACCAGTAGATCTTATTTACCTTCACTTAGTAAAGCTTTCAGAACAGCCTCCTCTGGTATCCCAGTAGCCAAATGAGGAAAGTATGGACTGGACTGCAAAACTGCCTGAAGGAAGAAATACTGTCCGGAGTGTTGGACTCAAATAACAGTGATCAGTAATTCAAAGACTAGGAACAGTTGATTCACACATGATGTTCCTCGTGGGTCAATATTGAAGCTGTTTAAACGTTTCATCAATGACTGATGATTAAATATAAGCGTCCTCAGCAACATCATGTATGACACCAAATTGGGGGGAATGTCTGAAAAATGGCAGGGCAAGGCTACCATTCAGAAAGACTGGAAAAACTGCAAGCAGTTCAACAGACAAATATGTCCTGTACTTGGGGCAGGAGATGTCATTGCAGGCTGTTGACTGGCTAGACAGCTGACAACTCTGCAGAACCTGTGGATTCCCATCAACTGGAAGTTGAGCATGAGTCAGTAGTGCATCCTTGCAGCAAGAGGTTAATGACACTCTGCACTGCATCAGCAAGAGTAGACCCAGGAGGTCAAAGAAACCAGTCATTCTTCTACACAGCAAATACACAAGAGATGTGATCAGACTGCAAACAGCCCAGCAAACATCAAGTAATACGACCAAAGAGCAGGAGAACATGGCCTATGACAAGAGGCTAGGATTACTGCCTTTGCTGAGCTTGGGAGAAGCAGAGGTTGCGGTCTTCTATGACCTATGGAGAAAAGAAGAGCTACAGAGCAAATGAAGCTGAACTCTTCACAGATGTGCACTACAGTAGGACATGGGGCAATGGCCAAAAGCTGCAGGAAGGGAAATTCTGGCTGGAAATAAGAAAAGCATCCGTGATGTGAAAAAAAAATAAATTCTGCACTGTAACAGGCAATGCAGAGAAGTTGTGGAACCTCCATTCTTCTAGCAACCTTAGAACACCATGAGCAACCTAAGCTAGCTTTAAAGATTGAAGGCTTTTGGAAGCCTTGCTTCCAAACTTCGGTTTTCTTTGTTATTGTGAATTCCAAGTAACCCTATCTGAAGAATAATTCTGACTACCATATCTAGGCTCATTCTTGTAGACTCCTCACGTTTATCCTGATCTCTTCTTTTCTCACACAATCTCACAGACATCCAACCATCACCTCAAACCAAAAACTTTCTTGATACCTTTTTCTGCTATCAGTGCTGACACCAGTAGTGACGCCTGTCAAACAGAAGAGCCTAAAAGACCCATCCATAATCTGCTTAAATCTCACTGATTCATCCATCACATCTGAGATCTCAGCTGCTTCAGAACCTGGTCACCTGCCTCAACAGACATAATTTTGCCTTGATCTTCATGTTGGGAATTGAGAAGGACATTTTGCCCATGCTACTTTCACTCCTTATCTTCAACCTGCCTGCTTTTTCTCTACAATGTCACATAAGACTGTTTTGCTTCGATGACTTTTCATGACTGTCATCACATCTTAATATTAAGACTTCAGCTGGTAATTAGACTGCAGTGACATGCCTATTGCCAACATGCACTTTTATTGTGCCTCTAAGGCAGCTAGCTCTTCACAAGGTAAATATCCATTAAATGAACACATTCTTCTACTATAAGGCCTTCCTTAAAAATTGTCATTTTGTAGTATCCCCAGAAAGGCATGGAAAAAGTTAGGCTGTGATACAAGACAACTTGCTGACCAGTACCATTAAGTTTTGTGTCATTGTATTCTATTATTTCTCCTTTTGTCTCTCTCTGTTGATTTTTTTTGTCTCAGTTCATAAATCAGAGACCACTTTCTGCTATGTGCTAAAACATATTCAAATCTATGGGAATTGGGACCTGTTAATGAAGTAGTCCAATTCCTGAGGCAGTTTCTGACCTTATTTTGATTTAACTTTTCACAGCCTAGTGTTGTGTAAGACATTTCAAAATTAAGTAATTTGATTAATATTTTGAAAAATCTTCAGATCTCCAAGTACTCAAACACAGGAAAACTGGTTTAGAGGACTGATTAAATTAGTTCACAGATCTAATAGATATGATTTCAATTAAATTTGAACCAACTACATTTAGATGTGTGGCATATTTTAATGACTACTTAAGACAGTGGAGATTTGCCAAAATAGGGGATGTTTTAAAAGACAAGAACTTTCATGTTTTCCCATTAGATGAACCTCCACATGTGATTTCACAGAATGTGATGTCCAGCATGCACATGTTGGCACTTTTTAGAATCTGATATGTAGCACAAACTCAGTTTTGAAATAACTGTGTAATTAAAGCATCTAAGGACTGATATTCTCCAAACCCATATCACGTACGCCAACTATTCCCATCAATTGTATAAGCATTTGCTGAAACTGCCCCTGTGGTATTGAGCCCACTTTACTTCAACCATAAAATCCACAGTGACCTGCTGCAATCACACGGCTGGAAAAATTCCCAGTCCACACTCAACTTCTAAGAGAAGGCAGAACATCAGAATCTACTTTTAAAATAATCACTGATACCATGTGCAACTAATTCTCTTTCCTTGGGAACAGAAAGAGCAATACAGATTAATCTGTAAATCAAGCTAATTGTGAGCAAAACCAGCTACAGCTATACTGACTCCAAAGAAATTGGGCTTTTCCCACAAGATTCTTCATTATGCTCTTTAGGGAATACGTGCTTGCAGATCCTCATGCCTATGAAAACTCAGTTGATGAGGAGGATCAATTATGACACTCTCATGAAATCTGGGGCTTACAGTCAATACAGATAAAATAGATTTTTTGCTTTGAAAAGTCAGACTACAGTAGAAAAATTTTACCTAATTGGCAATTTCACAATAATTTTACCTTAAAAACAATTTAATTTTAAAAATCAGCAAGAGTTTATGAATCTCTTGAATGCCTCTTCTTGAACAAAATGCAACTGTTAGAAGAGTAACTTTTGAAATTGCACAGATTGCAATCCTGTCTTTGCAATCCTGTCAATGATTTAAAACTTGTCTTTTCAAGCTTCATATAAAGATACTGAAAGCAGTTTTAACTTGAATGATGACAAGTTTAGATAATTCAGATGCTGGCATTTCATTTCACACTATCTCCCAAAGTAACCGGTCTTACAGTTTCAAGAACGAATTCCAGCTCCAGCGCTGCCCTGATTTCACTGCAAATACTTGATTGCACAAACACTATAATATGCAGAACAGAGGACATCTCTTTGTATTCAAACAAAAAGGGACTAATAGCTGGGTAGAATCACAGACAGCAGACCTGGAAAAAGTCCAATGTGCTTGTACTCTGAGTCTAACTGGCCAAGAACAGGACTGAGAAACAAATAACTTCCAAAATATAATTTCAACTATATTACTTAATCTTGGCTTTATAAAATTTATTTTGAACCATATTCACCAAATGGCACAAGGGTAAGAGTCCACACAGTCCCGTCCCATAAGAGCTTCCTAATCAGAGCGGGTGCAGTTCATATTAATACTCTTGAGCTCTCTGGACCAGTGAAACTTCACCTCTTTTCCAATATAAGAGATTTAATGGGATCAAGGGAAGATACCCAGAATAAGTTCAGCTACTGAAGTTGCTGGTTTTGCTTGGGGCTTTATAAGAAAATACACATGAAGTCACTTGACAAAGAGAAGGAAACATGATGACAATTCAATATGAGCCACTAAATGAAAGATTTTCCCACTGATTTAGCATCTGAAGTTCTGGTACAACCACAACAGAAGACTTCATCCCTTATGACCATCCAACTTTGAAAGAAAGGATCAGAGTGTGCTTCTGTGTTTTGTGCAGACTTCTCTATGTAATTTATTAAACCTCTACTGAAACTAGATCCCGAGAGGGAACTAGATGAAGAAATATAGAAGTTAGAGAGGTCAGCTGTACATGGCTAAAATCCTTCTGCTCCTAGAAGTTTTGCCAATGGAATTTAAATTTTCCCATGGTCACTGACTTTTAAAGGCTATGATTTGGAGAAGAGCACTCTGCCAAAATAATAATTTAAGAAGATTACAATACTCAAATTTGGCCAGCTTTACATTGGAAACATCCCACTTGCTTTTTCTTGCCTCTGACTCAGAGTCCTCTTACACATAATTTTTCTTATTTGTACCTATACCTTGTGCTTGCTAATACATTACAGAGAAAACCATATAGTAAGTACTTTTCATCTAAGAGTAATATCAAGTGTACACTTGATCCCTTAATTAAGCAATGTGCTGGACTTCTGAGCAGTAGGTCTTCTATCATAATCCTTATTTAATAATCAATGCTTCTCTGCACCACAGCATAGAATCATTCAGAGCTCCTGTATCAGCAAAAGTACTGTTAAACAAGCAGAAGTACTATTTAACTATTTACTGAATGGGTCCCCTCCACTCCAACAAAACGACTTGTAAGGACATTTTTGTTCTCTAGCACAGTACTGTCTGCCTTGATGAACAGCTCCCTCAGCTGATGAATCTTCATTCACCAGAAAATCTTCTTTTCTCAGCCACCATAATTCATTAACTGCCTCTTCATCACCCAATCTCCCCGCCCCCCCAGAAGTCCCCAGGAGGGATTTCTCCATATCCATAAAAAATATATTTTTATGTAAGGTCATATAAACCCTCTCCATGAAGCACCTTTGTCAGTGCCTGACAGCTGCAGAACACAAGACTACATAGTCTCTGTCCAACCAGCTAATAGACAAACATACACATCCAAGATGCTCCTCCAAAATCTGCTCTCAGCTCTTTATTTTCCCTGTAGAGAATTTAACAATCTCTAGTATAAACATACAAAGAAACCAAGCCATCATAGTCTGCACCAGCTGCAAAGAGCAACTGACCAAGAACCCAAGGAGCATTCAATAAGAGAAGGAAGACAGCCTGCTTGCTAACCAAGCTGTGGCGTTGGACAGCTCTCAGAGCTGGCAGAATTCCTTCACTAGGATAACATTTCACTCAGGACAGATGATGAAATCACTACCCAAAACCCAACTGTCAGACTGATCAAAACTAAAGAAAAGAATGGCCAACTTAGTAAACGCTTTAGAGATGGGGAAGCCGCGACATATAACTAAGCAATAGAGCTTAGCAGTTAAGAAGGCTTAATGCTTTAGACCTTCATCCCATAAAGATTTCTCAGAGTCAAGAGCACTTTCAGCACAGTCACTACTGACTAAGTCAGAGCTTAAATACTGTGGGTGAAATTCTGTTCTATGGAAGTTTCTTGGGAGAGTCACAATTTCTCTTTAAACTTGAGTTACATTTTCTTGCTCAAGTCTTCAGGCAAACTATTTTTCAACTTTAAGGGCTAGTGTTTTGGTTGCTTTTCACACCTATACTCACCACCAAGAAACAAGATCCCCACCATTTGCCATATATTCAACATGATCATTTGGAAATTGACCATAACAGTGAATTTCAAAGCTCTTACAGAAATACTTGACAGTTACCATGCACAGAAAGTTCAAAAATCCTTGAAAGTTATTGCTTTTAATTGCGATACCACCAAAGGTACTAAACACATAAATAGGTCCCCTGTATTTAACTTTACTAGCATGGGACCAACATGCCTTCTGCACCTGAGCTATTACTTATCACCACATCAGAATTGCAATTACAAAAAAAAAAAAGCATTAGGGAAAAGAGTGAAGCAAAAAGAGCACTGAAAGATAACATCAAAATTGTCAAACGTTTCTCATTCATTTGTTTAAGTGAGGTTTACAAGAGAGTTACAAAGTTTTTAAATCTACCTATTTAAAAGTAATTTAGTAATTCTTTAACCACTTCATTAAGTCTCAAGATTTTAGAAACCATATACTATTTAAAAGAATCTATTTCTTCCACTTTGCTAGTTAAAAACCTACACCTGTGTGTTGGGAACTGAACCACAGAGTGACATACACTACCAACAGAATGCAATCAAAATGACACTGAAAGGACTAATGAGAGTTTATTTTTAATCATTTACTTCATCAAGTAAATTACTTAGGAACAGCTTTGTGATTTTTCAGGACTTTGGAAAGGGAAAACGTCAAGGTCCAGTTAAACAAATACATTCTTCCTTTGCTTGCACCAACAAGACATCTGCAGTGCTTGCTCCTTCCACTGACTATGAACCAACCACAGGTGAGCACCAGCGTCTGCAGAGCCGACACAGCAGGAAGTGTCGCTGGATCTACCTTCAGTTTAAAGAAAATAATCGGATGCAATGACCGAGAGGGCTGAACAGCCCAAACCTAAGTAACAGGTACCGCAGACATGTCACTGCTGCCACAGGAAGCACTTGTGGGCTCTGATGATTTCCAGGCACGCTATTTTAAGCAAATGAGTGAAAAGGTTTATTAAGCCGAGCAGCTCCGAAGCTCCGGTGGAGCCCCGAATAAGGCGGCAGCGGTAGCGCGCCGTGCCAGCCGTGCCCGCCCCGGGGGTCCGTCACAGGGAGGCGGCTCCGGAGCTGCACCGGGCTCGGAGGGCCCGCGGCCGCCAAGGGCAGCGCGGCAGCTGCGCGCCCCGGGAGAGGCCCGGCCTTTCCCCGCCCGGCCGGCAGAGCGGGGCCATTGCAGCCGAGGGAAGGGGCAGGTCCTTACCCATCACCCGCCGGTGCCAGCGCCACCATCCCGCAGGTCCCCTGCGCACCATCGCCGCGGCCATGCTGCGCCCCCGTGCCGAGTGACCTCCGGCCCGCCGCCGCCCGCCGCCACCGCCCGCGCGCCGCGAGCGGCAGCGGCCGCAGCCAACCACGGAAGGCGCTCGGCGGGGCACAGCCAATGGGAGCGCGCAGCGTCCTCCCCGCCGGCGGCTGGCCCCGCCCACCGCCCCGACGGATGGGGCCGGAGCGCGGGGCGGGGCGGGGGCCGGAGTGAGGGGCGGGGCGGGGGCCGGGCCGGCTCTGGAGCACCTCATTGGGGCGGCGGGACGGTGTATCCCGCTGCCCGCGGCTCCCCGGGAAGGCGTTTCTTTCCGGCTCGGCTTGCCTGTGCCTGCCTGCTGCCGCTTCGGCTTTCTTCTTTGCTGCCGGGGGAGGACGCTTGGCTGAAGCGCGAGAGGAACGGTGTGCTGACGTTTTCGCGGAGACAGCTTGTATTGCGAAACCGCGCCTTCGGGGCGAGGGAAAAAGCCGTCTTGCACGGTTTTGTCGAGTCAGGTGGCAAATAAGAGTTGGTGCTTATTGAATTAGATGATCTTCAAGGGCCCCTCCCAACCCAAACCATTCTATGATTCTATGACTGGCTTCGTCCTGGTGTGCGCTTTCCCCGGCTGGGCGCCAAGCGCCCCCAAAGCCGCTCCATCACTGCCCCTCCTCAGCTGGACGCGGGGAGAAAACACAATGAGAGGCTTGTGGGTCGAGATAAGGATAAGGAGAGAGCACTCACCAGTTACTGTGTTGGGCAAAACAGGCTGAGCTTGGGGAAATGAATTTAATTTGTCTTGGATAATAAAATAAATAATAGGTCTTAAAACACTTTGTCCCCAAAGTCGGGTTGTGGTTGTTTTCTTTAAAAGAGCCGAGCAGTTATTAGTTGCTATAAAGTTATTTATTGTGAAGGCACATCAGTCTCCAAAGGCAAAGAGTCACAAGCATTAAAGTCCATGCTGAAAGTTTTTGGCATAGAGTCCTGAACAGAAGTAAAGTCCCAATTAGAAGTGGAAGCTGCTCCTGTCGAGGTCCTGGGAAGACTGGTGTTGCTGCTGCAGCTCCTGTCTTCTTCTTGGGCAGTGAGGATAGAGACGAAAGAGAGAGCAAGAGCAAAAGAAACGTGTCTCTCTCCAACGCATAGATTCTTATAGATAAATTACCCAAGAAGCCAAAAACACGAACCCAAAGCATTTCTTCTTAACCTATTGGAATTCTAGTTTCTTAGCACACCAGGCTATGTATAAACTACACATGTGGGCTGTCTTGTACTATCTAAAAAATGTAAGCAACGTTCTGGTTTGGGGAACAGAATCTGCAATCAGTTCATCACATGCTGTCTCTGCTGCTTCTTCCTCCTCCGAGAGAGAACTCACATTCTTCCCCTGCTCCAGAGTGGGGCTCCTCCTACGGGAGATACTCCTCCCTGGTCTTCTCCAGTGTGAGTCCTTCCCCTGGGCTGCAGATCTTCACTAACTGCTCCAGTGTAGGATCCCATCCGTGGGGCACAGTCCCTCGGGAACAGACTGCTCCAGTGTATGGAGTCACAGATCCTGCCAGCAACAAGCTTCCCATGGGGGCACAGACTCCTTTGGGCACATCCACCTGCTCCAGCGTGGGGTCCTCCATGGGCTGCCGGTGGAGCTCTGCTCCACTGTGGATCTCCATGGACTGCAGGTGGATCTCTGCTCCACTGTGGACCTCCATGGGCTGCAGGGGGACAGCTTGTCCCACCAGGGTCACCATGGGGTACAGGGGCATCTAGTCACAGAAGCCACCAAGTCACTGTAGCACCCAACCACTGCCAAAATTTTGCCACACAAACCCAATATGATCGTGCCCAGAGCGCATTTCCCAAAGGCCTAACACAGGGTTTATCAACATCAATAAAATTCACAAGAGCTGGGCTGCTCACTGAAAGCCCAGAATCTGGAGGCCCTGCTGGCAGCTCTGGGAGAGCTTCAGGTGGGTGTGTGAGGAAGCACATCCCACTCTGAGGGAGGGCAGGCTGGAGCAGGCAAGCGCTGCCTTCTCCAAGCAAAGCTTCAGCTCCAGTCCTGCAACTGCCACGTCCATCTCTTTGGAACAAAATAGTTAATTTCTTTACCTTACAGAAAAACTTACCTTACTTTGTTGTGCCAGGATGCTGGGTACTCCCTTGGTCATTAGGTTACTCTCGTTAGGTCAGAGCTTTTTTTGTAGCTGTTATGTAGTATCATTTACAGACTTCTGGGCGTGTAGCCATGAGGCACAGATCTCAGGTCTCACCACAACGTGTCTTCACTCAATTATATGTTAGCACAGAAAGAATAGGTTAAATATATATGAGCTTGGCTCTCCTACCAGTACCACAATATATAGTTTTATATTTACCCATATAAAGCAGTACAGTTAAAAAAATCTAGCTCAACATAAAGGAATTTTGTGGGTAGTGAAGGCAGTTGTGGTCATATAGTAACTTTACTGTGACATGTGAGAGTGCTACTACTAAGTAGGCTGATCTCATGCCTTCACCCAGTTGCTTCTCTCTCTCACTGCTTCTCAGCTGAGCATTGAGACAGAATATGATGTGAGAAAAAAATCTCTGTAATTAAAGCAATGAAAAGAGACACAAACATAGAAACTCTTCCACTTGCTAACACTTTGTAAAACATTGGAAGATCCATAGACTCAAATATACCAATATTTTGTAAGCTCACTTATTTCTGTCACTGGGCCATTTGAAGACTGCCAAGTGAATAAATCTACGAGCTATGTTTACCCTTCTCCTCAGTGGGGAAGAGATTGGCTACCATCTTCTACTTGATTTGTTTTTTTGTGATGCGAATAGGTGTGACTCCTTATTGAGCAGCTATACTGGCAGAAATTTATACTGAGGTATGGTCCAAATAAGGTCTTTGGAAGTCTTTGAAACATGATTTTTACATGTAATCAATCACACAGTACTTAGAAAACATGAGGGTTTTTTGCATTCCAACTTCCTTCTCCACCAACTTATGTTTTCAGAGTCATTGACCCTTTTCCAATCAAGTCTGAACTGAGTTAGAAAAGTGAGGGGTTTTTTTTAAGGATAGTCCTATTCATAAAAATGTAGTAGACTTAGCCTTATATTACTTTGCCAACCCACTTCTGCATAAAGGCTTGTTACAGACATGACCACTGTCATACTATAGTTTTACATTGCTTTTGTACAGAATGCACTTTTGCAGACAGATAAAATTCCTTGAGATTAGATTAAATGGAATCTCTGCTTACATTATGAACACTGATAGAACTGATGCCAGTTACTAAACTGAAGTCTAGTACCACTAAGGTAGCCAGTATGAGAAGGAAGCACTTGACTTCCTAGATAGTGCAGGACTACCATACTGCAGAGCATTTCCAGAAGAGATAAAATAAAATTAATAGAGTTTTTGTGGTTTTTATTTTCTCCAAAATGCCCTCTAGAGATGTTTGAACTTTTAGTAGGCGTATAGCACAGTTACTTCCTTCTGTTAAAAGTAACTTTGCCTTTGTAGAAGTTTATCTCACTAAGTATTGCTAGTTAATTTTGGTTTGTGTGTTTATTTCTTTGCCTACTTAATTCCATTTTTCCCACACAAAATGAAGGAAAAAAGCTTTTTTAACTTGAAAACATACTTGGTTTAAGTAAATGGCCGTGAAAGCTTTCACTTACATGAAAATCCATAAATGTTGGTTATTTTTCAAACAAAACAGCATGGGTCTCCTTACTCATACTTAGTAATGAGTTTCATAAATATTTCTATATGATGACTTCTGAAATTAACTATTTAAAATGCAAATAGACTGATATTTGTATTTTTCCCTTGTGTTAAGAATGGAGATATATACCTCATTTGAGTGCATACAACTTCTACTTTTTAAACTGAAATGTTTTCAAGTAATGTGATTCAAGTATAAAATTGTCTATAAAAATTAATTCACTGGATATTTTTATCTTTAACTGCCAGAAAATCTTTCCAAAAATCAGTGATTACATTGCAAACATACCACAAAGGTGAACTCTTAATAAGCATGCCTTTGCCAGTGGTAGAAAGATTGCCAATGTTTAATTGGCTTTAAAGTTTTGTTTCATCAATGGTGTATTGTATCTTAAAAGCAGTAATGCCAACCTTATGACTGAGGCATGAAATGGGATCTCAAAATATCATGCTGATTGTGGTTGGAACTATTTTCTGAAGGAAAGCTTCCAACCTACTTGTTGCTCTAGCACAGATAGAGTTTGGTTTGCACTACATATAAAAAAGAATGAGATTAAAAAATGTGTATGACAAAGGCAAATAGTAAGTGTGTAACTGGTATATGTCTATTTTCATTGGCAGATCTTTTGGTGCTTTATAAAAACAGTACAAGTATTATTTTTATTTTCCTATATTGGACCTGTGAAATGAGCAGGATTTTTAAAAAACTCCACTGTTTATCCCCATCCTTGCATTACAATTTATGGTCCTCTCAGGCATGCAGATAGAAGTGTTGTTAACCTACAGCCTTTCAGTCATGTATTTTACTGTCAGCTGAACAAATTCTTGCAGTGGCACATTCAGTCCTCACTCTGGATGGACTGAAAGGGCCAGGCTTAAATCAGATCCTAAACTACTGGGTGTTGGTAATGTAAAACCAAATTATTTCTCATGGGAAGACTATTGAGGTGACATAGCAAATCAAGATCTTTCAGTGACTGAGATTAATTTTCTTTCCCTGTAAGAAGTATGTGTATACCTTAGGTGTATATCATAATTTCTGGTATTGGAACATGGATATTAAAATATGAGAACTTGTCAGAGCATTTGTAATACAGAAAGCAGCTGCTGTTCTACATAAATAGGTTGGCAGTTTTCTAAATGTTGGTACATGGTGCCCATTAAGTTATAGGATATGTAAAGAAATGTAATCAAACATGTAAATAAACAGAAAAAAAATGCAAAAAACATTAGTCCTTTCATTCTTAGTGTTAAAAATATGGCCACCTTATTTTTCTTTAAAGGTGTCAATATAAAAGGACAAAACAAAGAATTTAAAAAACCCACAACCCTAAGAACACAGAATATTTATAGTATTTTTTGTGAGTTTTCATTTTTTTACTTTTAAGAAGACTTTCTCCCTTAATAATAAGGTATAACAATAAGGAACCTCTGAAAGCAAAGGGAAATATATACACTGTGCCAAAATATGCTAAGGGTATCTAGATTCACTTCAGATCCCGCCCCTGACATTGGCACAAAATAATTTGCTCAGAGGTTTGGGTTGTTTTTGTGTTTGTTTGTTTGTTTGGTTTTGGTTTTGGTTTGGCTTGGTTTTTGGGGGAGTTTAGTTTTGGGGGTTTTGGGGGGTTTTTTTGTGTGTTTTTTTGTTTGTTTGTTTGGGTTTGGTTTTTTGTTTTGTTTTCCATTATTTTTGGGAGATATCCTTTTCAGGACATCAAGTTTTATAGTCTGGGCTGATAACTAAATTTCCACTGAATTTAGCACAAGTTACAAGCATAGGGTTGCTTGTAAAATACGACCCTCATTGCAGAGTGATATTTAAATTCAGCATTAACACTACTCGGAGTAGCCAAAAGAAACTATAGTGGATGCAACAGTGCATTTGAAACTTGAATCAAAATGAATTGGTAGCCAAACCTACCATGTTCCATTCCTCCTTCTAACCTTTCATCCTGTATCTGTTGCATTTATTTGTCTGCCTCAGAGAGCTGTTATAATATTTGAAAATGCAATCAAAGCACAGTGTAGCTGCTCAGGAAGGCCTGAGCTGCAAATAGTTGGAGCTGGGAAAGCATTCCAGAGAAATATCCCGAAATATTTCCTCTCTGACTGGACATTTCTGGAGACAGCCTACTAGGCTAGAGGGACCTTGGGTCCAACATAATATAACATTCTTCACATTTGTAAATATTTGAGTTGGGATTCTCAGGGCAGCATTCATTTCTTGGCCGTGTACATTTTGCTAGATAACGAACAGGAATGCGTAAGTAGCAATGAAAGTGGTTATTTTTGCCTACAGAAAAAAAGCTCCTGTGCAACTGGACCTGCTTTATTTCTTGCTGAATCATATGATATACCCTGCAGTAGTATGCATTTTAATAATCAACCTTGAGCTAAATATGTGCAGAGTTTGGAATATTTCGTATACCTAAGGGGACACAAATTCCAGGCTTCTGTGGGAATGCAGTGTCCTAGGGGAACATAGAGACTTCGTTTTGGTATGAAGATGTAGTGTCTGTTTTGTCAGAAGCATTTGTACTGTAGTTTGGAAAGAAGTTGCATCTCACTGGGCCATCAGGTGAATGTTAGAATGGGCAGGCTACCACAGGGTAGAAATGCATAATTTTTTGTACTAATTGATACCAAGATCAGTTAAGCACAAGGCTTTTTGTCCTCATTTTAGCTCTGATAAATCCCATTAGGATGTTTAGGCTAGACAGTGCTGACTGAGTTTCCTGGAGAGCTGGCTGAAAAGATTCAAGTACCTATTTCCTAGAAGAATTCAATTGTCCCATTCAAATTCCCACACAGGAAGGGTGTAAGAGACATACTTTATCCAGCTGAATTTCATGGAACATAGCGTGGATTTTCCAAACTCCCTAAGAAGATTTCACTCAGAGAACTAGTCTTCAGCATTTTGCTGAACTGAATGTGTTGCAGTTCTGGTTATGAGCAACTTCAAACACTACTGTTTTTTACATATAAGTAAGATATTTTATGTGGGTGACTGCATATATGTTGTACCATGAATAGACATAAGAAACTGGCAGAAGAACTGGAGAACTGACACTAAAAATTTAAAGTGTAAATTACCAGTAGAGTATCCCATAGCAATTTCAGATTTATGTCATTTTTATGTTTTAACTGAAAGATATGTTTAGCTTTTCTAATGGATTTAGAATCTAGCAGTGTTTATTAAATACTGCTATTTAATAAACATAGCTTCTTTCACATGACAGAAATACAAAGAGGATAATGACTTTGGTTCAGATTTAAATGGGGAGATTCTGTAAAAGCAGCTGAAGAAGGAAACAAAATCCAAAAGAAGCATTGCTACGTATGGTAAATATTTGGTATCAGTCATGGTGATTTTATTTTTACTTCTACCTGCAGTGCACTACATACAGAGCATAGTGATCTGTGTGGAATTGCACAAAACAGTCACTCGATGCCCTTCTGCTGGTTATTGGGTTCTGATGTAGCAAAAGAAAGTGAACATAGTAGGGCATCTGGGAAAAGCAATGTGGAAAAGCTACACGGTACCTTGATCTTAAACCTAAGGCATCTGAGTAAGGATTAGGTAATTGCTTCCCAGGAAAAGATGCATGCATATAAAACACAGAAAAAATAGTTTTTTTCCAACCAACATATGTGTATCAGGATAAAAGCAACAACCTCACATTAGTCTGATAAAATCCTGAGCTAATCTCCTTATGAAAAGAAAGAGGAAACCTGACACTAACTCAGTCCTTGGGTTTTCCTACACCAAAGTGTAAACCACGTTGCTAGAGAAAGATTGTCTCTATATGGCATGCTCCTGAATAAAGTCTTGACTGCACCCAGTGGGAGGTAATCCTGCTCCTATCAAATTCTTAGGAGTTTGTTCCTGATTTTAGAGGAAGCAACATAAGGTCCCTGAAGGAGCAAGGTGCATTCATTACCGCTGGCTTGCTAGAAGAAGTAGTATCCAGGAGCATAACCCACTGCAGATCGAGAGAGCAATTAATTAACTTTTGATAAAGTGACACTGTTACTAAAGTAATATAAATCAGCATAAAATAACCAAATTTTCAGCCCTACTGAAAATTTAAAGTTAATTCACTCTATGTAACATTTAAGAGTTTTAAATACAAATCGCACCTTTGTTTCAAGTCTAGCACTATAATTTCACTGCAGATAATGCATACAATGCAAGTTTGTTTATTATTGATTTTGGTTTAAATTTCTGTTATACATTAATGCATTTCCCCTACCGAATTTTAAAAATTATGTGATTTTTTTTGTCTTAAAGCTACCAGCACTGATAAGAAATTAATTTACTCTGGACACCTTGATTATAACTAAGTATAATTGAAATGCAAATTTGGTCTGCATTTTGATGTCTGATAAATTCTAGGAAAAGAAGCACAAGAAAAAACGTCGTAACAAGCTCCCAAAATCCGGAGCTGTTGATATCAGCATTTCATGTCCGAGGTTTCTGAGCCGGATTTTCTCATTATTATAATTTCTGAAAAATTGGCATAGCATGCCTACTTTGCTTTGATTTACAAGTAAGATGGAATAAAAGATATTTTCCATTACTGATTTGTTTGAAAGAAAAGTACTTTGGGGATTTTTTTCCCCCCTAGTAACACATTAACTTCACTAAACATGAAATCAAACTTCGGTTTGTTACTATTAAAACATGAAAATAAATGTACCATTATTGCTAGACTAATATAATCCTATTATCATCTTATTAGATAAATAGTGACAATGTTCTGTTTCTAATAGCCTCTAGAGATACAATAAATCTAGTAGGGGAATTTCAGTTTGGTCCAAGACAGATTAAATGTAGAGAACTGGAGTATAGTTCCCAGTAAACAAACACTTTGAGGTCAGGAGGTCGTACTTGCTCAGCTGTTCTTCATAAGCCCTATTGGAAATAACTTTCATACCATCACTGAATATATTCCATGCTACCTAATAATACTGAAGGCCGAGTACAGTTGTGATATAAATGATTTCTAAGTGAAATATTGAGTGCGAAATGATCAAAAAGCAATATGTAAACGGAAAATCAGGGTGAATGTAGACATGCAATGGGTGCAATTTGTAAGATTTTTTTGCTCTTTTGTGGGAGAAAATCCATCCCACATGAAAGCTTGTGCAAATTCCCACTGACAAACGAGTTGATTTGGCCCCAGCATACCTATGATTAATGTGACAAAAACTAAGACTAACTGTATTTCAATTTAGAAAACAACTAGGAAGAATATTTAATGAATTCTCCCTTGACAGTTGACTAATTGCTGCAGAATGGGGAACATAAGTCAACAAAGGTCTGGGAAGGAGAGAGAGAACTACAGAATGAATTTGCTTTTGGCATCTCTTCTATCAGGCAGAAAAATGCCTGGATTCTGGGAATGCTAAAATAAAGATATCAATGTGTGGATTACGATGGGTAAAGGTCTCAAATCTGGTAAGATAACTTAGTGTTTTTCAGACTCATACATCTGTCACCCAATTTTATGGAAAAGCTGCACTACTTAGAGGCTGTATAAGTAACAGATATTGTTGACAAGTTCAGTCAGGCCTCAGTGGTAGCATCTAAGCAGGCAGTTTCAAAAAGCCTTAAAAAGTCTCCTTCAGCACAGACACGGTATATTCAAAATGTGCAGATATGCAGACCAAATGTTGCCCAATGACACATCCTAGCAAAGATAATGGAAATAAACACTGTAAAAACAGATTTTTACCATGGTGTTTGTGTACAAAACACTTATTACAGGCCCAACAGATCTTTTGCCATGTAGTGAACTAAAGCCATATGTCATGGCTGTAACCTTACTGCGATTTCAAAAGAGTTGTTACCCATGTTAATAATGTAAATTTTATTTTAATGGAAAGCTTCCCCTTCCAAGACACAACAACATGAAACCACACTTTGGACAGCAAAGTATGCTAACTTGGCTACAATATAATGTAAAATATTTATTAGCAAAAGGAAGAGCCATTTAATAAATATGTTTCTTTTTATAGAAAGTTCTAGAAATGTAAGCTCTACGGTATTCTCTCTTTGAAAAATATTCCTTATACAAGGAAATTAATTTGTAAAATAAGAAAAGGTATAAAAGTTGTGTGATTAGAATATATTTGCATTTCTGAATGATGTTGATCAAATAACACCAGAAAGGTTATGTTACTTTCTGTATGTAAATTTGAATAGCAAATCAAACATATTCCCCTCTGTACAATGTTAATAGACACAACAGAATAATAAATTATTGGGAGGTGAATTAAAGATGAATTTTCATTTTAGCACTGTGTTTCCTAGTAATTAATTTGTATGCAACGTATGTAGCAATTTGGTCATTATTTTTTAAATAGAATTTAAGAACTCATAATATAAGAGTATCAGAACTCAAGCAGTAAGAGAAGATGAGAATCAAGATCTGATGAGACTCAAGATCTGTTGACCGAGAAGTTTTCTCTACAAATAGCTACACACGAGCTTTAGACCCATCTCCAAGCTGAATGAAGGGCTATGGGGAAAGCAGCAGGAGTTGATCTCTCTGTCGAGACCCAGGCCAGGCATGGCCTCTCACAAGTGTGCTGCATGACCCAACAGACCTTTTCCTTGGTGCCAAGTCAAGGCTGACAAAGAATTCTTGCATCACTCAGGTGGTAGTGGTGTCAGCAGGGAACTGTGAAGCTGCACCAAGCCACCCAGTTCAACCACAGCTGCTCAGGGAGCCAAGGAGCAAGAAAAACCAGTATAATGGTGGAGACACAACAACTGCCTGAGCCAGGCTAGAGGAGTTGGAGACAGCATTAGTATGACACAGACATCTTTAGATCCTTTCAGAAAAACATTTACCATTATGAGAAAATAGGAAAGCTGCCAAGCTTCATGCACATACAGTGTACAGACGCTTCTGTGCTCTGTCAGCCAGTGCTGGAGGGGGACCCAGAAGGGGATACAAGAAGCGTGCTGTAGGCTGCTGTGGAAAGTGCCTTTCTACTTTCAGTCCCTCAGGGTTAACTGCTGTGCTCTGAGGTACAAGAACTTTTAAATCTCATTGCTTGTTTGTTTCCTGCCACATGCATTTTCCTGCCTCTGAAAACAAAATATTGGTCATTTGGGAGCTTCCTATTACTTTCAGATAGAAAAGATAAAAGGCTGAGAGAAACAGTAAATCTACTAAAGCATACCAAACAAAGGTATTTACCTGTTCTATATCTGCTAAGATTTCAGTGACACCTACTCAGTGGTCATTTACATGCCGTTCTGTGTATGCCAGTAAGAGGTATGCTGGAGGGAAAAAAAAACCCTTGCAAACATCATAAATAAGAAATGAAACACTCCCCCAGACCTGGGTCTCCAGTGCATATATATTAATTACACACCAGAGGGTAAAGCCACAGTATGTGCAAGCATTTAATTCATTATTTGCATTTATTAAAAACATTCCTTTTCACTTTAACAATACAGTAACCCAACAGTGAGGTAACAGCAATTCAAATGCAGTCATTTACAGACATGCGGTTTCTTGTGCCCATTGTACAGTGCAGCGCTGCCAAGTCTCACACCTTAGAAGTAAGCTCCTGCTCTCTCCTCTGTCACACACATACATGCACACACATACAAAATTTACATGTCTGCTCTCACCTATACTCTTTTGGGAAAACCCACAAATTTCATCAATCTCACTCTACAGATTTAAAAATCCTGGCAGCTTTTGAATAGCTTTTCTTCATCAGCTGCAATTAAGTGTTGGAAAAGAAATCCAAAATACACAGAGAAAAACTTTCTCCTTAATAGGAAATGTTAGCAATAGTATGGGATTTCTAATATGTTCCAAAGTTTTGCCACACCATCTTACTGGAAGGCCAAGACTGCATGCCCTGTGATTAGGTTCCCTTAAATGCTGGGCAATTCCGTGTTGTCAGCCATAACATAAAACATTATTTATAACTATTTAACTGTTTTAAGAGTATAGTTAATAGCTTTCTGTAATATGATCTTAAAGAAGTTGATTAAGTGTGCTTTACAACATGACCAGAAAGAGCTTCTGATTAGTACATCAATATATATATTTTACATCTCACGTGGCCCATATTTTTAAAACTTGGAAGTGTTGAAATAGGAGTCAAACCAAAATGAAATCAAATCATTAGAACTGAAACATTTCCTTACCACACTTTATCAATATCATCATGTCATGCCAATAGATTGAATATCCACAACATCAAGTACCTGTCTCTGGTAACAAAATCTAGAAATATATAATTTTTCTGTCACTCATGCAAAGCAAAGATGGGCCTCAGAGGGAAGGAATTCGGGGATAGTTTGAAAACTCATCATGGGTTTGGTTCAGATTACAGTAATATAGAAAGTAAACGAATGAAAAAAATGTTAGGCTCTGAATCTGAATAAAAGTTCACATATATCTAAGGTTAAACAGATGTGCCAGGGATTCATTTTTAATTTCAAGGCTCTAAATTACTGAAGGAGCTTACAGGTTGAAGAAGACAGTGTAGTTATAAAAATAATGTTTTGCAAGCACCCGAGACCTTGTTCCCTGGGAGTCTGTAATTGGTCCCCATTTCCTTTGGCAAGTCCAGTTAACTGCATGTTTTTATTCTTCATTCATCTCATGCCTGAGGAGGGACTAGTCTCATCCTGGCAGCGTCTCAGAATAATTACAAAGCAGGGACATCTGTGCATCCCATACCAAATTTCAAACTTCTTTGGAATCTAGTAATATTCAAATCCAGTTATTGAATTCACACACACTTTTTACTTTATTTAATATTTTTATTGCAACCCCAGTTGTAATTTGCCATTGTATAATTGTCGTCTTATTTATACACTTCAGAAATAAAGATCCTTAAAAAAAGGGTTCTTCCAGCTTTTTATTTCAAAACCAATACCCTAATGAAATGTATTTGACATATATTCCTTGGAGATTGTGCATATAGGCACAAAACCAGAGAGAGCAGGGGTTTCTTTTTCAGCCTATAGAAGGCCTCAGGTCTATTGCTATATACAAGCAGCTAAGCAGAGGGTGTAGAAAAGATGGAACAGAATTCTCTTCAGAGGTGCACAGTGGAAGAACAAGAGGCAAGAGACAACACATTGGAATATGGGATATTCCAAATCGATACAAAGAAAAACATGGAAATGGGACATTGCAATTTGATACAAAAAAGACTTTTTTACAATGAGTGTTTTCAGTCACCGAATGAAGTTCTTTAGGTGACAGTGGAATGTCTCCATCCGTGGAGACATCTGAAATGTGACTGGGCAAGGTCCTCAGCTACACGTTCCTTCCTCTGGACATCCCTTCCAACAAACATGGTTTTGATAATACACACACACATACATTTTAATTTAAAAGATACTTGACATTCATAGCTCCTTTTTCTTCTAAATATGCACAAATACTGGCTACACATTTACTGGATATGTGTTTAAGAAACTGTACCATTTGTGGTAAAATACTGGCTTGAACAAAACCAGTTTCATGTTACTGAAATCAGTGGAGTTGGAAAGTTGAAAATCAAGCCAGAAGGGGATGGGATTATTGTCACCATACCTGTAATAAGCTTTTCTAATTAGTGTGTTAGTGTTAAGAGAATCTCACAAGAGTAAGGTTTTGTTAGAAATTGTGATATCAAACATTTTTTTTGTTTTAAATATTTTACAGAGAATGTAAGCAAGGATAGAAAAGTAGTGTTGGAGGGTTTTTTTGGTTTTGTTTGGGATTTTTGTTTGGGTGGCTTTTTGTTTGCTCGTTTGGTTTTTTGTTTGTTTTTTATTTTCCTTCTGCTCAAGAGCAAGTTTCCTGAAATATTTATATCATATGGATGAATTTCAGGAAATAGTATCTGTCTAGCAAATTCAGACTTATTAATGCACTCAAACATTAATTCTCAGCCAAGTGCAAGTTTCACCAGTTCCAGTCACATTTTTCTTGATTCAGATCGTTGTACAAGGATACTGATTGTGGATTCTGGGATCACTGTGTGTCACTTGTCCATTTCGGTCAAGACAATAACAAAATTAGAAAAGGCTCTGCACCATCTTTCTGTAAAATAGCTATAAATTCAAGAGGGATAAGATTGGCATCTAAACCTAGCATGCAAAAGCATACATGAGAGCACATTAAACCACACGTTTATTTTAGTCAGAAATAGTTTTATATTATGTATGTATTAAAACCACTATATATATGTGGTTAAGATAGTGAGTTTAGAAGTATAAAAACACATTTTCCTGAAAATCATGGATATGAGTGCAAGAAAAGACAAAATTATTCTTGGTTTATTTGTCCTAATATTTACACTATTCATGTGGATGCCAGCATATGTAGGTTTTTCAACCTTTTCCATATGCATTAAGCAATAGAAATAATAGCTGAATACAGAATTATGAATAAATCATAACTACCTTTATTGACTGAATGAATATTTATTAAGTGAACATGGAAATATCTCAAGTTTCTTAAAAAACTCAGAACTGGGGACAAGTATATTTCTCAAAATTAGGAAACAGAGGTGAGTTGTTCATTTGTTTGTTTTTCCAGGCATTCACTTGTAAAAAAAATTGTTAGCTGCAAAAGAAAATCTTTATTTCAGATCTCCCATTATATTCCCATAAAACTGCATTATAATGGCTTTGAAATGAAATGAAAGCAAAACTACTTAGTCTGACTAACGCTGATATTCCCCAGCTGGTGACTGTAAACCCCGAGTTCTTCCTAAGTTCCAGCCCACATGAGAATAGTGTCTTATGACCCTTAGACAGTCCTTTATCATATCACACAGAGCAGAGAGCAGCAAGGAGAAGAAATGCAGGGCTGAGATAAGAAGAAATAGCTCTTCCTGCCTCCTTACAAATATTTATTGCTGAACAAGATACTGGTTTCATTTTCCACTACAAAAGTTCGTCTGGTCTTACAGGTGAGATTGCTCTACATACACTTCTTGTGTCTTCTAAAATGATCAGTTAGTACTTACTATGCAGGGAATTTATTGGTTTCCAGGGAAACATGGAATGATGTGAATGATGTAAGAGATTATTCGTTGTGGCTACCAATCAAAGGATAACTTAGTCATCTGTGGCACACCTTAAGACATGTAACTGTTTTCAGAAACAAAAAGTGCAAGTACAATGAATAACCACAATTACTTAAAGACAGTTTCTATGCTCCATTTTAGTTTCATTTCTGTTAGGATTGACCACAAAAAAACAGGTGAACTTGTAAGAAACTTAACTCAATAATTCCAATGATTAATCATTTATAATAACACTATGTCTCGCCACATAATTTGTTTAAAATACACATGAACACACGTAAGAAATGGTAGCAGCAAAGAATTTAAGATGATTGAAGACAGTTGGTAGTGGTAACCAACACTGAGTGCACTGGGACAAATCCTGGGTATCAGTGATGGCAACTCATCACTGCTTGCTTTTACTCAGCGCCGTGACTCTGGTCAGTGCTCTGAGATGCTTTTGGATGAAAATTAAGTGGAGTTTGTGACATAGTTGTGAGCATAGTCAGAAAAGCCTTAATGCCCAAACCATTTAAATGTAGACGGTTTTAAAACTATCAGATTCGATAAAAGGTATTAATCGTGTATAAACTTGTGGCAACTAAAGTGGTTAAGGTGGTGGAGTCACCAGCCCCTAGAGGTGTTCAAGAAAAGACGTGGCATTTAGTGCCACGGTCTAATTGACAAGGCTGTGATGGGTCAAGGGTTGGACGCAATGAGCTCAGAGGTGTTTTCCAGCCTCAATGATTCTGTGCTTCCGTGGCTGTCTGAGTCGGTGCTGTGTGTGATGTAAGGCCCTTCCATGGCGATCCTCCAAGGGACCCAGGCAGAACCCGGTGTAAGCGTTTACAGTCGCTCTTATCTCACCCCTCCGTTGCCCTGGGAAGAGCTGCAGAAGCTGGCAGATTAACGGTGACCTACAGGCTGACGGCTCGCCTGTGTCTTGACGTGGGACGGAAGAGGAGATGATTAATTCGGGTAAGAGGGTGCGACAGAGGTGATGTAATCACGGACAGCACGGGAGAGCACCGTGGGAGCGCTGTACGGAGGTAACAGCAGCCCTACAGTCGGGCACGGCATACAGCGCCGCGCCCGCACCCACGAGCCCGGCCGAGGGCGTGTGCCCGTGCCTGCTGGAGGCGGAGACCGCCGGGAGCCTCTCGGTGCCCAGCCGGATCCGCGCCGGGGCCCGCCCCGTGCGGGCAGGGCCGCGCTGGAAGTGACGCGGACGGACGGGCGGGGCTGCGCGGTGCTGGTGGCGGAGGCCCCATGTTGATGTCCCCAGCGCCCTCCGCTTCTGCTTAGGTAAGAGCCGTCCGGGACTGGCAGGGGGCCGGGCAGGGTTGACACGTTCCTTCCCGGCGGCTTTTGGCCGCTTCTGGGCCGGGCCGGGGCGGCCGGGCCGTGCGGCCGCGGTTCTGCGCCACCGCTCCCCGCCAGCTGTTCGGGCCGGCCGTGGTCGGCAGCGGAGCGGCGGGGCCGGGCTGCGGGAGCCGGCGGGGCTCCCCTGCCCGGGGAGGAAGGCGAAGGCCCGGAGCCAAGGTGACCGCGTCGGGCAGGCTGCGGAGCAGCGGCGGGGAAGGGGCGCAGGTGGGGGCCGGGGGTGTCGGGGGCCCGGGACCGCAGCTGGAGGACTCCAGGAGGAGCTGGCTGGGGTGGTGCGACTCGTCCTGCTTTTGTTTTTCCTGCCCGACGAGCTTTTCCTCTTTTCCGCCGTCCTTTGCGCTGCGCAAAAACAAACGCGTCGTTCAGCCTTCCCGTGGGAAGCGCTTGCCGTGTCAGGAATGAAGCCTGTGCGTAGCTCTTCCTCCTCCTCTTCCTAGCCGGTAGCTGTGAGTTAAGCAAGCAAGTACCCAGCATCCCCATAACTATCCTTGAACTGTAAGTAGATCTGAGCATCACCTAAGCTCCGGGGATTTTCTTGCTAGGCAACAGTAATCCCAGATGATTGTGCTGGTCTGCACAAGTCAGATTTGTGGGCAGTTCTGCTTTTTTTTGGAAACCCCAAACCTTTACTGATTCCACGAGGGCTAGTACTCAGTTGACAGCTGACAACCAGTGTGCAGGAATGGATTTTTTTTTCTTTTGGTTGGTGGTGTTTTTTTTTTTTTTAAATTTTTTTATTTTAATTTTTTTATTTTGTTACGTGTGCTTGGGCTGAGCTACACAATTTTAAAAACAGACTTCAATGAAAAAAATTAAATTGTTTTTATTGTTAATGCTGTGTTTACTCTTTTTGTACTTATTCTAGCTAATGGAAATTAAACGCACTATTTCTTGCCAGTGTTATTTGGTTAAGTTACTGAATTACTAAAAGTGAATTAGTTTGTTGCAATTGAAAAGAATTAAGATTTTTCTTTTTCTTTTAGAACTATAAAAATTGCTGATGCATACCGTTTATAGTTCAGAGTGAAACTGAGAGATACCTTGAATGTAATCCTCTGTTTTGAGATATGTGGGAGTTTCCGGGATTTTACTGTGCTGTAACATTTCGTATTCTGGATTCTGAAGCTACGTAACTGATAGGATTTATTGTGTGCCCTGTTGTCTCTAGAAAACTGTGTTTTGATCTTTACTCGGTTTCTTGCTTGTGGAAGTTCTTTTTTTTTCTTTTATATCTATTAATCTTCACAAGCTTGGTGTTTTTGTGTTGGTTAGTAAACGAGACTGTATTTTATTTGACATCTGATACATTGAAATAATGTGGCTGCCCGCCCCTTCGTGATATTCTTCATGTGATATTCTAAATTGAGCAGTAATAAGCTTAAAATATTGAGGACTTAAAACTAAAAAAAGCTCCCTTGTATTTACCTTTTCCTTGTTTTGGATGATGGATACCTGTTTACTTCAGAGTGCATTTTGTTTCAGAAAGCACAAGGTCCTCACTCCTTATTTTTTAACTGGTGAAATTTTAAAAGGCTATAGGAGGTAATCTAACAGCTTTTCATGCTTGAAAACTACTTGAGGCTTGTAGTGGCCTGTCTCCTTTTCATTTTGTTTTCCACATGTATCTTCAATGAAAGTAATATATTATGTCACACACTTGGCAGTTACCTCTTTCAAGGTAACATGTGAATGTGCTTGGTCAGTATAAAATTACTTTAAACAGCAATTGCAAGAACAGGATAGCTCATCGTTCCACAAATGTCAGATACATAAGGCCCTAATCCTCCTAATATCAAATGCTTTGACAAAATTGTGATTGGACAATGGAATTAGAGACTTGAAACTTCTCAGTTGTGTGTATTCTATTTTTGGCAGATATTGCCGAATCTGAGGAGGGGATGTTCTTGTTCTGCTCGTGAAGCATCTTGTGTTGCTGTAGTTTGTAGCACTGTGTTTCCTGAATGAGGTGGTGAGCATTAATTAAATGATTAAATTGAATTTTAAAGAATTAAAAGCTTTTGCAGTCCAACTGATTAATGTTAATCCCTCCAACTGCATACATACCTCAGTGTTCTTGCCATCAATGCAGGCCATTGTTTATGGTTATGAAGCTAAACACGAAGTATATGTTACAGTTAGAATAGTAAAAGATGCCCACAGCCCGCTAAGCGGGGGCAGGAAAACTCTTGAAGAAGGGAAAAAAGCGAGCCCAAACAAAACCCTCCTGTTTACTTAAACTTTCTTATTTAAAAAAAAAAATTCTCAAAATGGAACTTGGATACTTTTACTGAGAGGGGAGGAAAAGCTTCATGTGTAAAAATGTTGTGAAAAGCATGAACAGTACAGATTTGAGAAAAGTTTAAAGCAGGGAGGAAAACTACAGAACTTTTGTTTCTCCTTTCTCTATCATGTCTAGAACCATTAAGAATCTTTCATTAAGTTACAGCCCAGCTTTGTTTTCACACTACTGCTTTTATTTTCCACTTTCTGACACTGGGAGCATTCAGCTAAGCAATGCTTTCTCTCTATCTTGATGTCATTGCTGAAATGACTGCTCTTTTTATTCTGAGATGTGGTTGTTTTGAAGAGATGTTGAGGCAGGGTACTTTGGTAAATTTAGTCTATGACACTCTGTTTTCGGAGCAGGGGAACTAATTGTTAGGTTTTTCTGTCATATGTTTTTCAACTAGATGAATTTTTGTAACTTCAGTAGTTTTTCCACTACGTTTAAGTAGCAACTTCTACAATTTTGTTGCAGGTAATCATGTCATCCTTTCAAGAAGTTCCGTCTTCTAGCACTTTGCAGACCTCCAATTTTGCACACGTGATTTTTCAAAATGTCGCGAAAAGTTACCTTCCAAACACACATCTTGAATGTCACTACACTCTGACCCAGTTTATCCATCCTCATCAGAAAGACTGGGTTGGTATTTTCAAGGTAAGTTGTGCTTGTTCTAAATATTCTATTTTTCAGATGTTTGCTTGCTCTCTTGCAAGTTAAAAAAATAAATCTCAACAACAGTAATCTTTAAGTTGAATATCACTTAAGTGATGTATTGATTCCTGCTGTTAGAGTGTCAGTTTTGTAACAAAGAGACCAAAACTAGAGGATTGAGTCCAGCTGGAAGTCTGCTGGAGTAAGGAGAAGGTTTAATGTGTGCAGAATTAAATGGAAATTATTTGAGAAGAGATGTATGGTTGCAGAGGGACGTTGTGAACAGGACTGAGTGAAGAATGTGATACTGTGTGTGAAATATGTGTGCAAAGAATGAAAACTAAGCTGGAGATAACCTGACCCACATCCCTGACTAATTTTTATTGCTAGAACAGGCTGAGCAGTATAGATCACTAAAGTTACTCAAAACAGATCCTTGGAAAAAAGATACTTGGAGATGTTTTCAAAGGTTAGTAAAGTTTCATTTATGGGGTTAGAAATTGATTAATTCTTAGATCTGCTTCTGTTTCAGACCTTGATTTGTCTATCTTTGTCAGTATAGCTCCTAATAGATGGTGCTTGAATTCCTTATTTGCTTTTTATTTAATAGAAATTTTGATTCAGGCTTTTACAAAGTGATGCTTTGGCAGTGAGGAGGGGAGAAGGGTGATGGACTAATTTGTTACTGGAGCATATTTCCCATAGAACTCAATTCACTGTTTCAAATGTAGATGATCTGCCTCGTTGTAATCTGCAGATTATGAGTCTTTATTCAAGCTAAATTACTCCTCTGCAATACAGAAATACTGTGCTCTGTAACAAAGCAGATGTGTTTTTAATGCAATATGCAGTGACTGTACCTCTAAATTGTGCCAGGAAAGCATTAGCCTTCCAAGATACATTTCCCTAGTAAGAAATCTTTAAAAATAAGTCCGTGTGTGTTTTATTTGCAAAGTTTTGACAAATTATGTAACTGAGAAAACACTTGAACATTTAGTTAATGGCATTTGTGAAATGTAAAAAAACCTCCTCTTTATCAAAACTTTATAGATGATTCTGTTTGCATTGAGTGTTAGCATCTTGAAATTTTTGAAATGTGAACATAATGGCTTTGTCTGTTGGCCTAAGTGAGGGAGGCAATCAGACAGGACTAGAATTACTAATTAGGTAAAAGAGAGAAGTTGGGAAACAATTTTTCAGTGATTACACAAAATGCTGTGTACAATCTACAGGTATCTGATTTCATCTTGACTGTCATGATAGATTTGATAAACTATTGATATTCTAGTTTATTCTGCTTTGACAGAGGCAGGTAGTACTTTGGCAGTCATTTGAGAAACATGTTCAGCTGGCATAAGGTAGTGCTACTGTTCAAAGAAACAGGCTTGTTTCTTGTGCTTCCTCTTTGTGTGAAACGAGATCTTGTGTGGCGAATCTAATCAGAGAATTGATTAAGACCAGTGTTTTGTGACTAGATTATTTGAATGGAATTCCCCAACTGAATTTCCACTTTGCCTGATTCTCATCACTACAAAGGAAGGAAGTGTTGCAAGATGGGAAAAGAATAAAAATTATTTTCTTTTAGTGGTAATATCAGCTTACAGTAAGTGGTATGAATATACTTAGTATAGTTACAGTACAGTGAATTAAATGGAGCCAGCTGTCTGTATCTGTGTCTACAAATATGTATGTGTAATGTTTGTGGTGAAATAAACCATGAAAACATAGTCATCTTGGGATAGATAATAGAAATTGTACTGTACTGTGATCTGAGTGTAAAAATGAGTGACTTCTAGAGAACTGATTGTTCATGAACAAATGACAAAGCACCTGAACGTGGCTTGAAACATGTTGAAAGCAAGAAGGAGTTTTATCATTTACTTCTCTAAAACACATACAAAGGATGCAATGCATGGTTAGTAAATTGAGCCTGTGATTAAAAAAAAGGACAAAACCAAATCTTGACTAATTATGAGAATAATAATTAGCGACCTCTCATATTGGCTAGTATGCAATGAAAGTGGAGTTTCTGTGAGAGATCTCAAAATGTCGATTCACAGGCTGTTCCCACAGAGGGAATAAAGTTGACTTTGTATTTTTGGAGTGCATAAGTTGCTTAGAAAACATATCTGTTCAAGCTGGTGTTATTTTTAACCTTTGTCTGAAATTGTACAGAAGGTAGGTAGTGTAATGGTGACTAGTGGACAGAGGAAAAAGGCACCTAGTTAAAAAAAAATTTAAAAACCTCAGCAGAAAACCCCAACAAACAGTGGTAATTTCAAATTGGTGTAGAAAATAAGTATGAAGTAACATTCTTCCTGTGCTCTGTGAACGTTGTTGTTGTTGGTTCTGATGTTGATTTTTGTTGAATTTTAAGGGTCAGTGGCTTCAGCAGTATTCTATCTTGTTTGCTCTTCTGGATAGATAAGAATTTTTTTATTAAACTTATAAAAATCTTAGGTAAAAAATCAGATACCTTTTTAAATGAATGGTTTTTATTTAGGTTGCAAGTGCATTTCTTCAGCAACAACGATGTCTTGAGTAAATACTGGTTGTATATCCTTATACTACTGCTTTTGTTTTGCCTGTCCGGCTGTTAGTGAAACGGATCTGGGGTGATCTGCCAGGAAAATACAGCCTCTCCTCCCCCAGCTCTTACCATCTTATTTCATAACTGGTTTGGTTCTTCAGTTTGATCATGGTGTGGTGCAGTGGGCAGCTGTGCTGGCGTCACTATGATGAAAAAAAGGGGACTGGGAAGGGCTATGTCTGCTTTATTGGCTTGGCTGCTTAATATGGAATGACAATGAAGCTTGTTTTTCAAACTTTTTTAGAGTTCTCAATAACTTAAAATTGTAGAAGTTAAGACTCTACCAAATTCTCTGCATATGCTGTAGGTGAAATGTGATTTTTTTTTTTTTTGTTCCCAGTGTAAGTTGCTAAATATTGAACTTCAGCAATAATGAGCAGAAGGCTCTTTGCAGTGGCAGTAACAGGTTTAAAACTGTTCCCAGACAAGTAATTTTGTATTGTTCAGAAAAATAAAGTGTTCATAAACTGGAATAGTAATGTTCAATATAGGAGAATTATTTTAGATGTACCATTTTTTTTACAAGCTAGATGTATCTAAATGCATACACTAATTCTGGGATTGGACATCTGGCAAAAACTGGGAGATGTAGGGGGTACAATATTGAAGATACTATTCTTTAGAGCAGAAGTTACACATATGCATTTTTATTGGTTTTGTGTTTATTTTTCTTACTTGTCCCCTAAAGGAGAAGAGTCAAACGCAGGTTTTGACTCAGTCTTCAAATCTGTTGTCTGTCATTGCTGCCATGTGCTTTTTTGTTTTTATGGTATTCTGGAGAATCATCTGTAATCAAGCGCTAAAAGGTGTTGATAAGTTATATCACTGCATGTTACCAAGAAAAAAAAGGGCATTTTTTTCAGTTAAGTACTGGTCTAGTATTCGACATGGACACCCTGAGCCTGAGTTCTTGTTCATACAGTTTTATGAGAACTAGAATTTGAGATCAGCTTTCCCTCTACTGAGGGTTTCTGTGCAGCATGACCTGTGGGTTCCTAGTGTGGAGTCAAAGGTGAGAAGACTTACCATCCTTGATTGATTCCATAGGAGGTCTGTATTCCTAGAGTGATCCAAGACCTCTTTATTTGTTTCTGCTCATCTCTAATCGGAATCTGGAGAGGCCTTTAATGTAACCCAAATCTAAACCTTTGAAATGAGGAAAAATAACGAATGTGTGCACTGCATCTGGTTGCAAAACTGGCATGTCTGTAGGTAGTCCTAATTTCCGGCTAGGGAAGTCTACATCTCATGTCTATAAAATAATCATATGGCTGAGTGATATTTTTTTGCATTATTAATACATAATGTCCAGATTTGCAGAAGTGTTTGAAAAACCTGCTTGGTTTCTAGGAAGCAGTGCCTACCTCTTTGTGTGCAGCATATGTCTGCAAATAAGGCTGTCAAATGTTCAGTATACAAGAGAGGCAGGTTTACTCAAGGCACAAGGAAAGGCTCTTATGGGCGTTATGAAGATATCACATCAAGAGAGCAATGTTAAAGGTGTAGGTGTTTGTGGGGTATCTCAGAGTACTTTGTGCATTTCTGAAGATAGAATTTAGCTGAGACAAGCATGCTGGAATGACCTGCAATATCAGCATGTAATCAAGCTTACATATGTTAAGCTAATGACTTTGGTCTTGCTGTGTCATTAATTAATTATTCCATCAAAACTTTTCTGTTCTGTTGACACATTTTTCTAAGTTACCTACATTACCATTCTTCTAGGATATTGACAAGTTGTAGACATTGACTGTCTCAGGATATCCCTAGAGAAGAAAAGGATATTTCTTAATTTTCAAGTTTTTAATATTCACACCTTAAAAATGGTGAGCTAGCGTTTTGGTAACCTAATATATGGATTAACTGAATAATTAGAATTGGGAAGATCTTAGTAACTTATTTGAACACGAAAAGTACCTCTTGCTCACAGAGTTCTCAGTGTTTACAAGGCCACGTCTGAGCTACTGTTTGTGCATCAGTGCAGTGCCTGTGTTTACATGCAATTTAATTTCTGTCTTTTCAATGTCCTTATTTATAGAAGATCTCAGAATTAAATTATCTGTGGTGAAAAACTTTTGTCACAGTTTAACACTGTATTTGATAGAGACTTCAGAATCAACTTGATGTTTACATTTTAACAAGGCAGTATGGCTGTATCTTTGTCCTGCAAAAATCTATAGCTGTATCTTTGTCCTTTGGACTGCTAAAAATAGTACAGGTTGTGTGAGTCATTTCAATATCCTGATTTTGTTGTAGATTGATAACTTAAGCAACAATTACTTCCATGTATACATTCTGAAGTAGAAGAAAACATCTGGATGTGTTATTTGCCACGTGCATATAGAAATACCATTTTTCTGGCATAGAATTATCACTGCACAGCTGGCCATGATAGGAATGTGTGGTGCAAAGTGTATGTCCTGTTGTTAAAATAGTTGGGAAAAGAATTATTGGAATTGAGAATGCTTTTGAGAATTGCTGTATCTGTGAATTAAGAGTGATTCTGTTGGGTTTTGGTTTACTTTCTTATAAAAGACAAGTAAATAGTACTTGGCTTAAAAAAGAAAGTCCCTGGCAACTTTATTTAGTGTTTTTATATAAGATGAAGAGAGGGATAATCTGGCTTGATGTGATGTTACCTTTGACAAGAAATTTTAACGTTTTTTTCCAAGTGTCATTAATTTTCTAAAACTATTTGGTGTGGTAGGCTGTAGAATTGGCATAACAAAGTAGTCAGTAGCTGGTAACAATTTTGAAATTAAAGATTATGCTAATTGATAGTTCTCATGAAATGTGGTAGCAAGGGAATACTTCACTTAAAACCCACCTGCTCTTTTTTGATGCATTTTCATACTTATCTCCTAAAGTAAACAGTAACTTTGTTACTCTTTGATCTGTCATACATTTCTTTCGACAGTAATTTACATATGTAATAGGTTTGCTTTTAGGGAATTCATAAAGTTTCTATATTTATTTTGATTTATACCTAATAGAGGATGTTAATCCTATGGTCTAGGCACTCTGTCAGTGTTATTTTGACACATTCCTCTGAACTCTGAGGTAGAAATATAACCAACAAGAGATGATAATTTAGGATCCTGATAGTCCCTTGATATTGCATCAAATACCATATGTTTGCAATAGTCCAAATTAATATACGTGTTTGTAACATTCAGCAGAGAATGCTACCAGACAATTGATTTCTTCAGGTCTGGGACTGAGAGAACATTTTTGTATTACAGCCTTTCATGAAGAATCTAGGGTACTTTGCAGCCATCTTCTACCCAAGAATGTCTCAACCTTGGGGCTCCTGTTGTATAACTGATTTTAATTCCAGCGTGAGTAACAGGATCATGTCTGAAATGAGGGCTTAAGCATTTTAGCTAAGTCAAAGTTGCATGTGGTGTAAGGTGATCACAGACATAGTAAAAACCCCAAGGTTTCACTTTGCTTATTTACTTTGAAATGTCTATGCCTTAATGTTACTACAGTGTACTTAATACTTAAGTACTTTTCCTTACGTTCACGTTCTGAATTTTTTTATACAGTTTGATTCTTTTGGAACTGCTGTGTAGATACCATTATTTGCTGATGGTGCCTGTTTCCAAAAGTACATTGTATCAATGGCATGTCAGTGTTAATATTCAGAATTAACTCAGTAATTTTGGCTGGTATGAGCTTCACTGCACCCAGATGTTTTCATTTTCCTATCTGCTAGTTGTTTTAGAAGAACGTGGTGTTTGTAGCTGCCTGTTGTAGATTATGTGCTACAGTAGCACAGGCATTGCTGTGACTTTGAAGTAACTTTACTCAAGGTTATGGCCCAAAGCAAGCTTGCTTGGAGAAATCTCTTCCTATGATACTGGGCCCAGTAGTGTTTTCCTTAGACACCTGTGCTGTCTGTGGTTTGGGGCAAAGTAAATGTCTCTTACCATGTGAAACATGGAAAGGCTGCTGACTTACTGTTGTCAGTAATAATTAACCTGTATAACATACATCCAGAACCTTATCTACAGTCTGTAATTTTGCTTCTTTCAGAGGTAGCACATTGTCTTCTTGCAGTACTTACGGTGCTTTGCCAAATTTTTTTCTCAGCTATTTAATTTACCTTTTAAATTAGAAAAGGGCATAGTTTTTACTCTGATAAATTTTGTGGTTGGGTTTTTTGTGTCTTTTTTTTTTTTTAATTGGATTGTAATTAGGTATCTACAGTAAAGGTCCACTGTTTATTCCCAAATTGGTTCAGCTAAACAAGTGTTTTCCTGGATTTGTTGCTTTGGCTTGTTGATGTTGTGTAGATGGGTCAGGCACTGTTAATGTAGCAGAATGAATGCTGCTGTTCTTTCTGCTGTGTAACAGCTTTCTGAGGCCAGGGAACAAAATGCCAAGTGAGTTTCCCATGCTGATGGTCTTCCTTTAAGGCACTCTGTCTCCAGATTGGATTGACTGACTTTACCAAGCTATTATAAAAGGAAAGAAATTTAAGAAAATGGAGAATCAGAAAAAAATTTATTTTCCATGTTCATCTGAAACTCAAGAAATGAAAACAAAGTTGGAAATAATTTTTACACTGAAAACACTGTGGAGATGTAAGGCAGAGTTTTTACCTTAGAAAAGCTTGCATTCTGTGTAGGATGAACTAGATGAGAGTTGAAGGAGATACAGTGAGATAAAATGGTTATTATTTTCCCTCTGGTGGAAATTGGATAACTCATTATTGCTATGCAGACAGGCACTGCCTATTTATGCTCCCTTCCTCATCCCCCTGTTTATTCTTCTACTTGGCAAATTTTCTTCAAGCTATTCTGTTGAAACATACTGTGGGTGAAATGTAAATATGGGAAAGCTAATCTCACTGTGTGATGGGACATTGCAGTAAGAAAGGGGCTTGTATCTGTGGGGCAGCATAGAAAAAGAAAAAGCTTTTGTGAGCACTACGTGTCTGTTTGTTAGTAGAAGGAAAACCTGTCTAGTGTGAGTATTACGGGACAGCTGAGTTGTCCCTGCTTGCCCAGCCAAATTGCGAAGTACTTGGTGCTGGACTCTTAACCTTTACCAGACTTCAGCATTTCCACTGTGGCTAATGAGTTGGTTTATATGACTGAAAAGTGCTTATGATGTCCTAAATTGAAATAAGGCTTTTTGCTTAAAAGTAGGAGATAGGAATATCATGAGTGGATTACTCTGTAATGGCCTGTTAAAACTTTCCATTTTATGGAGGGAAAATTAAATAAAGTGAGGTTTCAGTTATACATTGTACATAATAACCTAATCTGGATATGACATTTTTTGTGGGATAAATTATGTGTAGTCATGTTTTGGTTTAAAAACATGGCTGAGAACGTGAAAATAGGATTTGGTTTCTTGGTTAACTTCTGGAAGGAAAGCAAGAATGGTTGCATTTTTGCACAGCTGTCTAATTTACAAATGCATTTCAGAGTGGAGTTTGAAAGAATTAAATGTAGAGAATATAGAAGAATGTATTGACTAGCAGATGCTTTCTGTCTAACTCAGATGTGAAATGGATTTTTTTTTTCTTTCTGTTGCTTTAGGGATGTTGCATTTTCTAAGTCTTATGAGCTCTTTAGGCTGAGAAATAATAAGAATGTGTCTATTTTTTGAGGTTTGAACTCCGAGCAAAATGTTTTCAGAGTTTTCAATGAATTCCTTAAAAAGTAACAGTAGCAGCACAGTCAGTCAATGCAGATGATGAACCTGAGTTCAGGCTTCACAACGGGTGAAGTGTAGTGAGTGTAGTTTGACAGGTCATTTTTCATTTTTCTCCTCTGAACTTCAGAAGGCTTCGTCTCAGAGTTCTTCTATAATTTGCAGTGTTTGTGTGCTTGAATGTGGATGTTGTAATGGTTGCCATGGCCCGTGCCAGTTTTTTAAGCTGGACTAATAAACTGTGCCTTTTTTGCTCTTCCTGGCTCAGAGAAAGTTTCTCGGTGTGTCCTATATAAATTTCTCATTTATTTAAGATTTCTGATAGTAAGCAAGTCTTACTGTGCATCAGCTTTAGCACTTTGACTGGAACTTGGTTTCATGTTTTTAGTTGACTTTTTGTTGGTTGTATTTTTGTTTGTTTGTTTTTCTTTTTTTGTGTATGGTTGTTTAGTTGGATTTTTCAACTGATACGTTTTTAAATTTTTAACTTTAACTTTGGTTTCACATTTTGGTAGGTAAGAATGTGTTCTTCATACCAAAATAGAAATGTTGGCTTCACATGAGTCTTCAACAGGAATTAAGCGTGGGTTTTCACATCTTTCCCCTTGTTACCATATTTTAACAGCTGTTAAGTTCTAATTATTAATGTAAATAAATATGCTTGCAGCTTCATAAATTTTCATAATTTTCATAGATTTTTAGAACTTGCTTAATAAATGAAGGAAATGAAAAATGATACAGTATTACTGAAGGCTTATTTAAAATATATTTTTATAATGGACATAATTTCTCTCAATGTCTTTTTTTCATTGTTTTGAATTTCAAGTGGAGAAATTAAATTTTCAAATCTTTCTTACAAGCATTTCTTTGTTTTCTGTAATGTTTTCCTGAAAAGAGGTGCTCAGTGTTAGTCATATCAGCTGTTTTGGCAGTTTAAATGGCCAGATTTTTGTTCTTAGAGGTCTAACAATTTAAATAGCCATTTTCATCCTGTCAGTGTAGTACAGGTAAGGTGTTCACAGCAATTGGGCTCTTGTGGGGAATCTGGATCCCTCTCCCCTTTCAGAGGCTAACCTGGAAGATAGTCTATATTATTTGTAGTAGGTTTTGTTGCTATGATCAGCAGTAAGACAAACAGTCTAGCTTTTCTGATTCCTGTCATTAAAAAAGAAACGGTTTTTCCAAGCTAATATGCCTGATGTTGCTGAGGATGTTGTTTGTTTTGCTTCCAAAGCTACAGGGTTTTATTTATCATAAATAAATAAATTTATCATAAACTCACTGTGGGCCTGCTGACTAATACTCCCATCTTCTCTTCGTATTTTTTACTTTTCCTTTGTAGCTTTTGCCACTAGTCTTAGTTTCTTAATTTATATTTACTTTCCTTTAAGTGGTGTTAAATTTTATTCTTGTAGTTTTAACCCTATCTTTAGACAATTGTTGCTTTTCTTTCTGAGCTGAAAGAAATATCTATGTCAAAGATTACATTTAAATCATTGCTGAGCCTTCCAGTGTGTACTGTAGTCTTATATATGTGATAGTATAATCTGTTGTCATAGAGAAGCTTATGACTATGTATATGTATGTATTTAGTATAGTATTTTGTAGTTTGGAACCACTGTGTACTCCGTACTAGGCTTATTAAAGAGAATATTGACAAAAGAAACAAAGTACTAAAATAAAAGTTTATTAAAACCTGTTGATAAAAAAACAGATTTATTTTTTTAAAAGATCTACATCCTACACCTAAAACATGGATTACTTAAACTAGTTTTTATTTTATTCTCAGCATATCATTACATGGCTTTGCTCCTTGTTTATGCCATCTAAGAAATAACCCTGTCGAATTTAATGATATTTATTGTTATGAAGGAAGGCTGTTAAAAAATGTTACTAAGTTTACTTGCTCTGCTGTGGAATACTCATCTTCCCCTTTTAAAATGTATTAATCTATGAGGAAGATGACATTTGTTCATACTTCCTTCTCTGCATTGTCACATTTTGACATGTGCAACATGTAGCAGGGAAAACCCCCATTTTCTGAAATTCTGAACAGTGACAAGAGCTGTTGGGCAATGCACACCTTCTGATAACTTGTGTGTGCCCATTAAGAAAGGATGGATTTGTCATGATCATGAGAGTGTAAGACAGGGAAAAGAAATGATGGATGACAGGAAATGTGAGGAATTGTTACAGAAAACACTTGTGGGTAAACTTTCCTGGGTGTTCCCTGCTAGCTCTTGATGTGTCACAGTTTTCTCTTCACCAGTAGTCCACAGATTACAGTTAAACTTAAAAATACAGCACCTGTTGAGAAAGCAGACCAGGAGAGTTATTTGTTTTCTACATAATTATTATTTTTGTTTGTATCAGTATGACTAACGTTTTAAATGACCTCCAAAAAATCTTTTCATTGATTACTACTACAGGTAGAGCATTGATAAAAATCACTTTTGGTTTCAGGATAAATTGATAAACTTAAAAATCAATATGTGATATCTATAAATCACTACATTTACAAATCAATATGTGATATCTAAGAAAAAATAAAAAGATAGAATTCCAGGAATAAACTCCATCAGAAATTGATTTGATCTCCTATGGGGATAATTTTCATGTTTATGTTCACTGGATTTTGTTTCTTCTCTACATTTTCCAGTGTTAATTATCAGAAGGAACAATGTTATTTTAGTCGGGAAGGTAGCAGCAGAAGCAGTGTGTGCATATTTTGCTTTTTAACAGAAATGAAAACTAGAGTAAGATGAAAAGATTATTTCAGTACTATACAATATTTGTTCCGGATATGATAATTTAGTTTTTCTGAAAGAAAAAGATGGTGCTGACTTTTCACTCACTGAGAACTACATTTAGAAAGCTATGCTTTAGTTTAGGACACCAAGTAATGGTATATGCTTCTCTTTTTCGAAGTAAAAGCAAGTTCAGAAAAAAAAATGGGGTAGTAACATCTGAGTTGGATTTGAAGACAATGACTAATATGAAAAATTGCTAAATGTTTTTCCTGTGAACTTTTACCTAGAAAAAAATGCTTTTTCCACCATAAAGTTACTGGAAGACTTTTCCTTGTTATTTCTGAGATATTTAACAGTGTGGAAATAACAACCCCAGGAAGTTTAATTTCATTGACATCTTTAAAAGCTGCTTGATAGGAGATATTGTAGAAATCTTCTTTGCTAAGAATAGGCCTAAGATGTAGTAGGTGATTCCATTCTGGTGGATGTGTTGAGCACCTGCACTGCTTCTCTTTAAGGAGTGTTGCCTTGCAGAAGACTGAAAATGAGAATTTCATCTGGTTTCACTGTTGTTAATCTGTGTTTTTTGAGAATATAAAAAAGGCTCCATCATCTTCATTATTTTTTTCCCCACTTCTTAATAAAAAGTGAAGAAGTGAATGGATATCTATGGAATAATGTATTCAGAATTTAAAAATTAATGCTGTGTATTAATTTGCATACATGAAATGTATGCCTGTACACATATATAGCTGCTGCTCTGGTACTGAATTACTTTCACCTCTGATGTTCTCTTTGCCTGTCTAACCATGTTCTTTTTTTTTCTTTTTTAATTGAAAATTCCTTTAAAACTCCAGCTATTAATGCTTTTAAAATACACTACTGCAATATATTATTTATAAAGGAAGACTTCTAAACTTTGAGTTTGGAAGTGTTGCCTATTGAAACAATAAAAATCATGATTGGTAACTTAATCTTTTCTTGGTTGTTATGTGGTTTTTGTGTGTGGTGTTTGTTTTTTTTCTTCTTCCTCTTGAAAAACTGTATTACCTGATAAAAATTGGGAAACAATTTATTCCCTTTCCATATCTGAATTATATTATACCCATGACAGTATACTTACGTAAGTAAGTAGTTACTTATAAATTGTGTGACACCTAGCATTTGATAAGGTTTTGGTATTTTTTTTTCATCAGTGGAATAAATAATATCTATTTCTTCTTTTTCTTTGCTGTTATGCTATTATTAGTATCCATTGCTTTATTGTACTTGCTTTGGCTTTCTGGTTTAGTTGCATGTATTTCAAGGCTGTTGGGATATACATCTTCAGAGGGTAGAATCATCGGCTCATAGACTGGCCTGGGTTGGAAGGGATGTTAAAGAAGATGTAGTTTCAACCCTCCTGCTGAGGGCAGGGACCCCTCTCACTAGACCTGGTTGCTCAGAGCTCCATCCAGCCTGACCTTGGACACTTCCAGAGGTGGGACATCCACAGCTTCTCTGAGCAGCCCATGCCAGTGGCTCACCATTCTACAGAACTGCACTCTTAGGAAAGCTCTGAAAGCAGAGTGTGTTTGAAGGTAGCAGGAAGACTGTGCTGACTAAGCTGAGTTACATTTTCATGCAGATCTGTTTTTTTTCTTTGCTGACATAGTGTGTATGTATGAGAGAATTAGCATCCCAGTGAAATGCTGGTCTTTAGCATTGCAGAAATTGTCAAAAAAATTCAAGTGCCAATTGTGATCTTTTCAATAGCAGAGAAAGCTTCCCCCCCTTTTTGTTTTCTGATGAACTGGTTGGATGTGGACACAAAAGAGTCAACATTGGCAGAACTTACACTAAGAAAATTTCACTGTAAAGTCAAGAATTAATCTTTCTGTATTTTAAATATGGAAATGTGTATCTTTATAGAAAAAAGTTAATGTACCAAATAGTAGTTTAACATATAGTGAAAACTGTCTGGTGTTTTACTTTATATAGACCCTTTTATTGCCTTAGACCCATTTACTGCCTTAGGTAACAAGCTTAATAAAATTAATACTAAATCTTTGACATGCTTGTTAACATATTCCTGATTTGTAAACATTGTTAAGTATCTTTTTATTGCATTTTGAAGCAAAAATATGCATATTTCAGTATGCTGTAAAGGCCAGACCATGATATCTTAACGGTGTATATAAAATTCTTTTGTTTAATCTTTTCTCTTTCTGTTTTTTATTTTTTAATTCTTTTTTTTTTTTTTTTTTGTGGTTTATTTAATTTTAGGTTGGATGGAGTACTGCAAGAGATTATTACACGTTTCTTTGGTCACCTATGCCAGAAAATTATGTGGAAGGATCAACTGTTAACTGTGTGCTGACTTTTCAAGGTGAGGATAAGGCAGCATCTGTATTTCCCAGCCTACTCAGCTTTTTAAATATTTCTCTGTTCATTTAAGTGCTGAGCGTTGTATAACAGTTCTGGAGTTTAAAAAAGATAAATTGGAGGAGAATTTTCAACATTTCACCGTGGGAAGTTTAGTCTTATTTTAGATGTCAAGGAAAATTGTAAGGAAAAGTATGTGACTTAGTATGTTCTTTACATAGTAATGGCAGATATTCATGACTGATAGAGGAGCTCTGCTGGAAATGATTAAAATACAATAAGTTACTTTGTTTAATCATCAGCAGTCTTTTTTAATCTTGGCATCTCTTAGTACATTGTGTCTTAACATAGTCTTTAGTCTCTAGACTTTAAACATTATCAATGTGAAGTGATTCTTGTCAAAGAATAAATAGTACAGATGATGGTTTCATGAAGGTTTAGAGTAGTCATAGAGTTGCATGGGACCTTTTGCTGCAAGGAACTGATGGAAATGTCTGAAGCTTTTAAGAAAAGAATAAGGAACAAACCATAAAATGTTATAGCACTGTACAAGTCTATAGTATAACTACATTTTCAGCACTGCATGCAGGTCATATCCTCTTCCTCTCCTTTGCAGTCTCAAAACAGGTCTAGTGAAGTGCCACAAAGGAAATCAAAACTAAGAAACAGCTCCTTCTGTAAGGTGTGGAGTTACAAAGATGAGAGCCACACTTGTTGAATAGAAATAGGGACAATGGCTATGGGTTATGATGTGGGAAATTTATGTCTGACATTAGGAAGAGCATTTTTATTGTGCAGCTCTTGAACAAGTATCCTGGTTTGGAAAGATGAGAATTCCATACAGCTGTTTAGATGCAGCCACAGTAATTTCAGGTGCTGACAACAGTCTCTTGAGTGGGAAACCTGACAAAGTGACCTTCCAGACTTCCTTCTGCCAGGTTTTTCAGGCTGGGAAAGGGAAATAATGTAAAGTGACTGATGTCTCTAGAATCAGCTACCCATAGCATGAGTGGATTAACCATTCTATATATCCAAATAAATAGGAACCATTGATGTAAGCTACCGAGTGACAAGTTCAAAAGGGAGGTAGAGATGATACTTTTAAGAGACAGTCAACATGCAGAACTTGTTGCCACAGAACACAACAAATGTCGAAAATCTATACACATTCAAAATTTCATGTGAAAAGAGCACCTCCACTGAATTATTGGTTTTCTGTCTACAAACAGAATTTTATGTACAATCTTACCTTCTTTTTTACTTCCCAGACTTGGCCTTAGTCTTTGTTCGGGTATGTGTTTATTGCTTAAAACATATTAAAAAAAAATAACTGAAGTCCCGATATGATGACTGTATTAGTTTGTTAACTTATTAAAGCTGCAAATAGTGATAGCTTTGATGAGTTCTATCTCTTGCCAGGTCTTTTTTTATTCTGGTGCTTTCAATGATGATCATATCCACATGGTCTGATAACCATTTTATAGCCTTGACATTGATTGAAAAGTGTGTGTGCTCTGTAGAAACTGGAAGGAAATCATTAGTTTCTTTTACAGTTACGAAGTTGACTGAATGAATGAAATTGCGGCGGACTGAAATGAAAAGTGATTGAGAAGAGTAGAACTCTTCATGACATAATGAGTCCTTTGTTTGTTGAAAATTTTACCACACATGAAGAGACCAAGTATCTCTGTCCCATCTGTTACATTCCATCCTGACAGATCTCCACTTTTATAGAGCTGCCAGATTGAATCTCCATTCAGACAGTCTCCTGGTTGTGTTTGGCAAGATATTTTAATGCTGCTGAGATGAGATCAGTAGAACTTACAGGAGCTTAATTATCTGAGCTAAATAGTAAATGTTGTACAGCATGTTAAATGTGCTTTTTTTAATGATCAAGTAAGTGTGCTAGAAGAAAATAATCATGAATCTGTTTTTCCAGTACATGTTAGAACAAGAAAAAAGACTTTCAGTAGTTTTAAAATCAGGTTGTCTGAACCACAATTAAAATCTACTGAAGCAGCAATTCTTGTAGATTGTTCTGCATTTATTTCTGCCTAGTTTCATCTTACTTAAGCACTGAATGAGGTAAACTGAACTACAGTGCTATATAGGAAAGTGTAGCCAGGCCCAAAAGCATGAATCCTGATGTTTTTAGATTCAGATACTATCCCCTGAGTGACTGTTAATAAAAGTATAAGACTCATGGAAACATGAAATTCTTGATACAAATGGTGTCTATACAGCAAGTGCAAATTTTTACCATTTGTAGGAAAGGTAGCTAAGAGTACTTAGAGAAAAGAATTCCAAGAATCTGGAATAAAAGTTGGTGCAAAGTTAATGATAAAGTTAGAAAGGGAGAAGATTGAAATGTGGTGAAATAAGAACTGAAATGAGTGACATCACCTGCTGGACTGAACATTAGGTGAGGATTTATTGTGTTAATGTCATCCTCAGGCTGGCTACAGTATACGAAAATAAGTATTCTGAATAAAACTGGCTGATTTTCTTACCATTAAATTGGGTAAGGCATGGGTCTTGAATATACTAATAAAGGTAAAAATGGCAATAGTTCTTGAAATAATTTTTTAACATTCATAGATCTTACTGTGTAAATCTGGGTCATGCAAGAGGCTTGAATCTTTAGTGGGCAACAGTTCAGCTGGATAGTCACACAGAAATTCTTCTCAAATTATTTGCTTGCACCATGTACCATTACATAGCTTCAAGAAAGAGAATTTATTCTTACCTTATAAAGTCTAGAAGATTTTTTCTCAATTTTAAAAAATAAGCTTTGTTAAACTCCAAACTCTTCCCTTTCAGCTGGTGTTATCCATTCAGAGCATTTCTATGCTTTGGCATTAAAAAATAAAAAATAAAAGAAAAAAAAATAAATAAAAAAAAAAGGTGTTTGTCCCACAAGCCCCTCCCTCCAAAACAACAACAAGTCTGTACAAATGGTACCTGGTAAAATTGCAGATGTCTTGTCATTGCATATTATTTTGTCTTTTTCTGTTGTATTTTGTTGTGTAGGTATTTCAAGGCCAAAAAATCACTTTGTTCTGTGACTGTACAGCAGTCACACAGTAATGTAGACATGATGCAACTTCATGGCATCTGATTGCTAATGATTCTGTTTCATAAATGTATAAACAGCAGCTATTACTTAATATATGTGAGGTGATGTGTACATATAGCAACTGTTGCTAACACTGTTCAATCTTTGTCTTAAATGCTAGTAGAAATTGCTGGGAGATGAAGGTTACTAAATAGGATGACTTTTTCTTTCTGCTGTTTTGATGATATGTTTATGCCTTAGTGAGGCAATGAGCATGAAATCTGTAAGTCAGACATGATGTGGTAATCTGCCTGCAGATGAAGACTTGTAAGCTTGTGTAGAATATTTCTTCAAATATGAATTTATTTTGATAGGATATTATCTACCAAATGATGATGGAGAATTCTATCAGTTCTGTTATGTGACTTACAAAGGAGAAATCCGTGGAGCAAGCACACCTTTCCAGTTTCGTACCGCTTCTCCTGTTGAAGAATTGCTCACTATGGAAGATGAAGGAAACTCTGACATGTTAGTGGTGACCACAAAAGCTGGACTTCTTGAGGTTTGATACAAAAATTATTACAATGCTTTTTTTTTTTTTTACAATATACATACAATCACAAACACTGAAGGAAAAAGCATGAGGGAAAGACCTACATGTGTTTGTGTAATGTATGTATTTCTGGCTTGTTCTATAGTATTTGGTTGAAGTTCAGAACATTGCAGGTTAAACAAATGAAGATTTAAAAATGTATAGCACTAAGCATGGACAGGGAAACATAAGGATAGATACTGCTCTTCTCTTACATCTATAGTCACCAGCTAACTGGAGGAGGGGAAGATACCCTTTGTGTGAAATGGTGCTTCTTGTAAGGAAAAAGAGTTATGGAACCAGTATACTTTTATTTTTGCCCAAGTTAAGAGCCATGGAGACTGAGCTGAATAATTGCAGGTGCCCAAGTATATTAGAGTAGCTCTTGTTTTATTTAAAACAGTTTTCTATGTGTTGTGTTCTTTGCTAGAGAGATGTGGTTGGTCTTTTGTGCTTATATCCAGAGTCAAGGTATTTTACATTTGCTTGTTGCTGTTTATTGGCTGAACACTATTTAAACCCAAAGAAACAAAAAAGGAAACCCAGACTAACTTTTGTTTGAGTAACTTCTTGGAAAGTTGCTCTGTGCAGTTCCCTTACCTTGCCATCAGACATTTTATCCTGTTGTCAGTTGCATCTAGGCACATACGTGCATGTATTTGATTTATGGTTTTCAAAATTTAGGGGCAAGAGAGTTAGTACAGAGATACATCTGGGATATTTTTGCTTTTCAGATATGTACTCATAGTATTAAATTAAAGAAGTTCTCAAGTATTTTTTTATGATCTTGGTTTATAGAACTGTAGAATAATTTGGGTTGGAAGAAACCATATAAGGTCGTCTACTCCAACCCTCTGCAGTGAATAGGGACATCTTCAACTAGATCAGGTTGCTCACAGCCCCATCCAGCTTGACCTTCAGCTTTTCCAAGGATGTTGCTTCTACCACCTCTCTGGGCAACCCTTTCTAGTGTTTCACCACCCTTATCATAAAAGTTTCTTCCTTATATCGAATCTGAATCTATTCTCTTTTAGTTTAAAACCTTTACCTCTTTTTCTGTTACTACAGGCCCTACTAAAAAGCCTATGCATATAAGCTCTCTTTAAGTATTGAAAGGGCACAGTTCATATTCCAGGGCTTACTTTTCAGGTATTGGTGGGGTGTGGGGTTTATGTGTGTATTCATTTTTCTCAAGAAATTCTTCAAATTCTGCTTCAGAGAGAATGTGTGTCTAAATCAACTGTCATTTTTTAACCAAGCTGTCATCATCAGAATTAGCTCTTCCACAGTTGCTGTCACTTGGGAACAGTAAAGGCACTTCATTTAAGGAAGGAAAACTTGAGGATAAATCAGGACGCTGCAAAGTATGCAATCTAATGGTAGTCTGGTACTATGCAGTAAAAGCAATTAAATTTCAGAAATTTGAGAATAAAGGGAAAACTAACCAGGGAACACACAATTTGTGCTTCTGCTCAAACACTGGAGTAATTAGTTATCCACTTGTTTGATTAGAATGAAGGGGAGAAAAATTACCAAACCTCATTATTTTTGTCTCTTTTTCTTTTTCTTTTTTTTTTTTTTTTTTACAGTTTAAAATTGAAAAAATAATAAAAGAGAAAGAAGAGCTATTGAAGGTAACTTCTGTTCTGGAAAAGGAAACAACACAACTCAGAGATCAAGTTGAACAACTGGAAAAAGAACTTAACCATGAAAAGCAGAGATGTGAACAACTGCAAACAGAGCAAAAGGTTAGTTGTTTAACTGATTAAAGCTGACTTATAATGCCTGTATTACTGCTTTTTCAAGAACCAGTCAAATTGTGTGAAAATCAGCTATCAAAACCCCTCAGCAGTTAGACAGACATTTACACTAGAATAGGTCAGTTCCTATTAACCTCCTGCCACTATTCCTTTTATGTCGTAAAATGGCTAAAATATTTAAGGCTTTTGGTACCAGGCTTGGTAAGATAATCAATGACAACTGTTACCAGATGTTTGATACTTAGCTGTGGAATTCATAGTGGAAAGTAGTTGATAATTTAAAGTTTGCTTAAATTAATTTAAAATGGAGGAAAGCTTTTCAAAAATAGCTCTCCTTAGGAATAACTGCGTAGAACACAAGCTATTGAAAACGTTAAAAATTTTTGGTATGAAAAGCAAAGATCAACGGAGAATGCTTCTGCCAAGGTATGTAAAGAATGAAAAGTAACTAGTAACTGACTTCTCTTAAAAGGTTTCACAGTTCAAAGGAAAAAGAAGCAAAAATCTGTTTAAAGTGTTAATTAATAGTAAAAATGTAAATGTAGCCTTAAACCAAAGCCAGCTTAATTTGGAATTCTGTATGTGGTAAGGAGGAAATCTAATACTATAAAAAGGGCACCAAAAAGTTGGACCTAATCTATTTTTAAGCTGCTTCTTTTTAAAAAAAAACTTTTAGGAGAAGATTAAAAACATGTGGGAGGGAGGTGGTGACATGGACAAATTTGAAGTAATGAAACCTATATAATTTAGCTGTGGACAGCAGTTAATAGACTGTTTCTGGGTACTAGTATGTACATGTCAGCAGTCTTGTGTCATACACCTTTAATAGGAATTCGTTGAGAGAACTTGAAAATGTTAGAACTTTGTAGTAGACTTCTGAACAGTGAATGAAATGAACTAGAGTGTTGGCTAAGGAAAAAAGAAAGGATAAGATGTTGTTTAGAAGAAAGTTTTTTTTCTGTTAAAGAATGATTTTGATTTAACATGCATGGTAGAACTAGCTTAAATCAACGAGAGAAGAATAGAAATTCACATTTCATGGATTTGCAGATCATAAGTTTGGTGGATAAATCTGAATGAGCTACACAGATTTCATTGTCACTTGAGGCTCTTATTTTAAAAATATTTGAAAGCAAACTGTCAGTTCTAACCCATGTTAGCTTTACAATTCCATTTTAGAACAATTAGTGAAATGGGATTTTGACTGCTGTCGAGCAAGGATACAGTTAGACTGTATAGGAACAAAAATCTCTCAATACATTCTCACATTTTACAGTGAACTTCTCTAATCTCAAATAATTTTACCTCTAAGATACAGGAATTTAGCAAATAGATTTTAATTTTAGGACTGTTTGGGTTTGTGGTTTTTTCTGTGTCGTTTTTTTCTCTGCTATTGTTGTTCTGCTGTGGCCCAGTATTTTCATGAAGAGAAAATGCAGTGTGGCAAACTTCTCACTTTTTATTTAGCTACGAACAGATGTCTGATCTGAAGCTGATTGAGCTCTTCACCTGGCTAAAACATGATGGAAGTTTTCTAACATAGGCAATAATATTTTTGTCTCCAAGATTTTGATGCTGTCTTATTTTAGGACGTCTTCTATGTCCTGTGCTGTTTTCCACTCCTTTTAAGAAAGAAACATCTGCTGAGTTGAAAAAGTGTTCATTTGTTTATGTATGTAAGCAGAATATAAATTGAGTGTTATTCCTGAAAATTAGGTAAGCTTGTACTACATCTGCTAAATCAGGTGCAGTACATTAACTTTTTAATCGTCAGAAGTTTTAATAAGCAATGCTTTATATGTGGCTCTCCAGTCTTGAAGATGACTTGCTCTTTCCTCCCCACCCCAGTACATGAAATACAGCAGTGAATGACAGGATTATGTAACTTACCTTTGCTGGGAATACATACAGTGCATTAATGCATTGATTTAAAGGTTCCTGAGCAAACCCAAAACAACCCCACAAAACACCCCCCTGCAACTGACCACTAACAGAGATCTTTACAAAGCAGGTCCTGAACACAACCCCAGCTAATCTAATGTGCTTGTGTGATGTGAATAGTGGTTGTTGGCAATAAACCTCAGCAATGCATTAACTTAGGTGTTTTTATATAAGACTACAGGTGATAATCTTTGAAGTGATAAGTGATCAGAATATGTTTGTATTTCTTGTAACAGCAGAATCTTCACAGGTGCTTAATGTGAGCCAGATTGTTTTGACTTGGCTTATGGGATTTTTACCCGTATGTAGTTGTTTTAACTAAGTATTATGGGGGCTTTTTATTTTCTTCTTCTATTCCTAGTTCTCTTTTTTTATGTGCATGCGAATTTTTAGTTATGCTCTACAAACTTTTAATACATAAATAGGTAAAAAGTGAAAGTGAGGAATTAAAAAATTGTATTTTTAAAAATCTTTAACTTAGGTAAAGGTTTAACTATTTGGAATTCTACTTTAAAAATCTTCCAATACACTTCCATATTAGTCTAATGAACAACAATTAATAAAACAAAATAGCCCATATAAGAAAATATAATTTTTGTATATACGAGATGTCATTGCCTTTGTAGTTTAAGGCAGCTGTAATTGATAGAAATTTATTTCTGTTAAAAGTAAAGCTAAGTTATGTTGAGCCTGTGTGCAGTCTCTTAAGAGCTTACTTTTTTTGGCTTATTTTTGCAAATACTTCTATTGGGAAGTGCACAATATACTTCTGCTTGTGCAAAAAGCTCTCAAAAAAACCAGAGTAGTACAAAGCACAGTGTTTAAAAGGCTGTAATTGCATGTGCCAAGGAAGTGGATGTGTCTGTACAGACACAAGTATTTGATCCTAATTGAGTGCAGAGCTCTTAATGCTGTCAATGTATTGGCAACTAATACTTACTTACTACATTTGTATTGTGATAAGGGAGCCCTGGAGTTATGAACCCCTGGATGCATAATACTTTTCAGTCTGCTCAGTTTCTAGAAACCTTACTTAGTTTCTTCAGAGAAAATAATATGGTTATCTTAGCTCTTGTGTTTTGTCTTTTGATCAAATCCATTGTTAAGCTATGTTATAGTTTTGTAATTGAATTGAACTGAATGTGGATGGTGTGTTTAGGGGTTGTAGTACATAAGTTATTTTACTGTGGTGCAGGGTAGCAAATAGAAGGTGGGAAAGCTCCAAATTCCTTATATGAAAATGTTTCCTTAAAAAACAGTTCTCTTAGAATCCCCTTTTTATTCTTATTTATTCACATGCCTTTAGACTACTTTCTTCTTTTTGGTGTTGATTTTTATCAGTACTTTATTTTCAGAAATAGCTCAGAAGTAGTTTGGATCGTTGAGAAATGCTTCTGTCGAAGCATTGCTTTCTTAAAATAGACAGGATAGTTGTGGACATGACAATGCCACAGCTAATCCCAATTAGTGCTTCCCTCCTACTCCTCATTAAATGACCTCTCTTCACACCTAGTTACTCTTACAGAATTTTGGACAGTGCAACTGGTGTCTTCTGCTTTTTGCCAAGTTGGGAAAAACATTAGGAAGAGATAAGCTGAAAGTAGATCAGTCTTTTAAGAATATGGTGTGCTAAACAATCTATTCAGGGTGTAATACAGTCAGTGTTCCATGAAGCTTGACTGTTGGGCTCTATGCATGTTTTCAGGTATTGAAAAGATTCCCATTTTTCGAGTTTTACAAATAGGAGAGCTCCTGTGTTTGTGGCACTTGAAATTAATGGCTACAGCAGACTTTGGTTTGCTGAGGTACCCTTGCTGTTCAGGAGATAAACAGTTTTGTGTTGCCTTCTTACAAGGTAGCCATGTCATTTCCTACCAAAGGAAGGTGGAATAAATGCATTCAAGACATATAGTCATAATGTGCTGTTAGAGTTCTTGAAACACATTATCTTCTTGTAACACATTATTGCACTCTAAGTGACTACTTGTCCCTAAAGGCTTTTGGTTTTTTAGGTTTGGTTTATTTTTTAGTGCTTTATCACATTAATAAAAAAAGATTTGTATTCAACACATGAATGATTCTGCAAACAGTATTTTTTCTTGTTGTCATTGCCACCATCACCGAAAAAAATATTTGCAAAACAAACACCTCGGTATTAGTCAGTGTTTGCACTCACAGGGAGCATGCTCTCCCACTTTTTCCTATGTACTTATGGTTTATTATCACTAAGTTGTGTTAATAACCCCACCCTACCAAAGTTTGAGATACTGTTAAATGAGGGACCAATTCAGTCTTTCTTTCTTTTAGGTTCTCTTTTTCCTCTTATCCAAGGCCTGCTTAGTGCAGTATGTAGTTGTACTGACAAAATCAGTTTAGAGAGGGTGTAAGTGGCCTTTCCTTTTCCTGCCCCCAGCATGAAAATTTCCTGCCCCCCTCTTTTAGCTTTTTGAAAAGGGCTTGCCGTAGACTTGCTATATTTTCAGTTAGAGGAAAACATAGTATTCCTTTGCAGCAGTTTTCATGTCAGTTAAACCACTCCTACTTTTTTTTTCCCCAGATGACATTAAAATAGTTCTTACTGAGTGTGAAGATTTAACTTACTCTATTACTACTCTGTGTGGGAATTCAGTGTAAATGTGAAATTACTGGAAATGTTTCAGAAATGTCACAACTTTTTCTTACAACCTTCTGTTAGTGTTTCAGAGTTAATCTGTTTTTATTAGGGTGATGTTCCCTGGTTGCATACTTTTATATTTAGGATCATAGATACACCTTGCAACTCTAGCAGTATAACACTGTGAAAGTAATGATGTAGCTACGCACTATGATTATTTTGCTTAAGAAGATGGCACCTTGTACATGGTTACCAGAACTGTTTCACGTTGCTCTTAATATTTCAACTTTTCCTTTGGTTTACTTTTGTAAACTGGTACATACTCAGTGTGTTGAATAACATGATAATGCTGCTTTTAGCTGAATATATCTTGCTTTTTTAAAAATGGAAGGAAACAAACTTTAAAAAAAGGAACAAAAGCTTAGTATGTTTTTATTTAGAAAGCAATAATATAAATATTTTGAATCTTTATCTTAGAAATTATGAATATGGCTTTGTACATAGTAAGTATGCTTGCTTTTTGATCTTTGTGTTCCCAGTTTTGTGTCTGCTTAAACTGTGTGTAAGGTCTGTGGCAGCAGTGCAGTTGCCTGCTGTTTTAAGATTCAGTATTACTGTGCTGAAGAAAAGAAGCATTTAGTAGTCATTGTGTGTCTTTCATTGGTCATTCCTTTGATACTCTGCAGCCATTCTATTTTGTGAACACTGGTTCTGTGCTTTTGTAGAGAACGGAGCTTGCAAAAGATGCTTTTGCAGTCATTGGTCTCCCTCTAGTGGGAAGAGGGCACTTCTGAACTGATTTCTTTAATGTGACAGTGGTGACAAGTCTTACTCCTCTGGCAGTAATTTCTCTGTTTAGCTTGAGTCAGAAGCAACAGATTTGAAGACTGCCTGTTCATCCTTTGATCCTGTGAACATTTGAATAGTGTTTCTGTTATGCTGCTGGCATAAATTGAGGCAGAAGTGAATTTACTGACTTGATAAACTTGTTCTTTCATGCTTTTTGTAAATTTAGTTTACCATTTAACTTTTTAAAAGTGGACTTATTCATCTATCTGATGGGGAATTTTAATAAGACGTCCATGTAAATTCACATTCTACTGGCACAATAGCTTTGTTTTTTGGAGAATTTTATTTAGATATCAGAGATTAATTTAAACTGGCTTTTGATGCCATCTTATAGGGAGAGTTTCTCTGCTTAGATAGTGAGCAAACCCTGTTGTGCAGTGTGATATGTCAGTAGTATGAGTAAGCAGTACAAGTGCCCAGTTCAGCTCCATGTGTGAAAAATCTGATGGTCAGGAAGATGCATTGTTTTAAGGAAAACCTCCCCCCCAAAATTAAGTAACAACAAACAGTCCAAAAAGCAAAAACCAAAAAGCTGCCCCCTAGCCCAAAAAGCAAACTTCCCCCAGTTTAATTTAATTTTAGACACAAATTAAGCACTGAATTTGCTCAGATTGGTACCAGCAATTACAGCACCCTTGGGTACTGTAAACATCATATGAAGAGAACACACTGTTTCATGGGTTTTTTGACTGTTCTGTGTATGAATATTTCTTAAACTGGGCAATTGAAAATTATTTCACTGGAAAATTAGAAAGCAACTTGAGATAGTCTACAATTCAAATTATGTATTCATGAAAATGACTTTGCAAAATCAATAGCTTATAGTGAAATTCCAGCATGTTTTAAGAATTAACATTCTGACATGTAAGTACATGCTACAAAATCATAGTGTGTATAAATGCTTCAGCTGCCTCCTGCAAAAACTTGCATGTTTGTAATCTTGATGTCAGTAATTGAGTGACTGTTTTTTAGAGCAGTATTTCTATTACAAGTCATAGTCACAAAGGTAAAAGCTTAGTATAATTGAGTTTATTTGGAATTAGTTTGCTGTTTTGCTTTACTGAATGCTTAAATTTTTTTTAGAAAGAAAAATTATGACTTGAGGTTTCCTTTCAGAACTTTCATGTCATGTGTTATGGACAGACTCAGATTTTGCACTGGCTGCAATGGTGCTGTGTTATATTCATCATTTATACTCAAAGGTACTTTAGACAGAGTGTGATGTCAGACGAGTGTTTCACATGATTCTGTTGGAGCTGCTGTGATGTCAGTGTGATAAAGAAAAGGCTCCTGCAGATAATTGTCTGAGCCCCAATCCAGCTGAAGGGTGATGCTGTGGTTTTTTTGTGTTTGTTTCTGTGCTTTTTGGTTTTACTTTTCATTTTTGTTTTTAAATAGAATGCCTTGTATTTAGTGATTCGACCTCTTCAGTGTGAGCTGCATAGCTAAGTTTTAAATTTTCACCCTTCTTCTTTAGAGTGTATGCATTCTCTAAAAAGTAAAAAGAAAGCTGCAGATACTAGCCATTAATCAAAAGTGAATGCTTTAGGTGTGGGATGACTTTGAAAAGGTTGGTAAGGGAGTTTTCTACATGTTATGGGAAGGGAAGTGAAGCATAAAAGACCATGCTGACCATTGCCATACTGCAAGGTGTCATGTCTGGAAATAGTCTTGGATTGTGTTTTTCAAGTATTTTATTCTGTCTTCTGGATCTCTCATACTAAAGGTAAAGACCTTCAATATGTTTGAAAATTATGTTGTATGTGCTGGTCATAGGAAGGGATGTCTGTACCGTTCCATTAACCAGACTGGTCAGCATCGTTTTCTTGCTGTTGTAAAAATCCATTAGAAGTAAGAAATAAGTAGGGAAAATGTGTTTTTCGTTGTTGAATGTGTGGATTTTTGCTGTGATTTTCTCTTATGAAAATGAGAATTTAGAAACCTTATGGCTATTCCATTCTCAAATGAAAGATTATTAGTCCTTTTTGCAGTGGGAATTTATTTATTAAATGGATTTTAAACGTGTTTCAAGGATGACCCTAGGCATGATCTTTGCATATCCTTTAGGTAGGTCCTATAATAGCTTTATAGGACAGTGTTGCATGGAATTGTAATAAAATTGTTTTTAAAATAATCAGTCTTAAATCTTTTGCCATTTTAGAATAGCAGTAAAGGTTTTGGAACACTCATATTTCTTCTTGTTCCCTATCTAAAGGTCCATCAAGATTTTCAAAGCGGAATTTTGATTCTAGGGAAATTCATTTGACAGCTCATTGAATTTTTCTTATTTCATTTTGCTAATGAGACTCCTAGTAGTTACAGGAATTTTTGTTTTGATAACTTCTTCTTTTGCAGCAGTAAAGCTGATTTAAGTAAGTTTTGATTGCTTACTCTTGACCCTTGTGGTGCCGTTTGCTTCCCACTTCCACCCTTTATGGCTGTTGCAACTCTAGGGAAGGAGATTGGGGAGCTGCATTTGTAACTGGATTAAAAATAATCCATTAAAAATTAAATTTAAAATTAAAAATAAAAATTAAAATGGTTGGGTGTTTTTAAACCAGTTCATTAAAATGATTCATGCTCTTGCTCTGCTTTTTTTATTCCTCTGTTAAGAAGATGGAAGAAAATGTATAATAATGGTAGATGTACCAGATAAGATAAATGAATTAAAGCAATGTAAGAAAGTAATCATCTTTTTTGTAAGAGGATTTGTACTTTTAGTTGATGTTTATTATATTCTTCCCCTTCAGACTCCTTCTAAACACAGTTGACTTTACCTGTAAAATAGTCTAAGAGCACTCGTTTTAAATTTTACAGGCTCTGAAACCACTGTAACCAATGTATGAGACTAGGGATTGCTGCATCTAAATTGAATTACTAAGAATTCTGTAAAATAACAAGTCGTCTCTAAAAATTAATCCTTTTTTTTTTTTTTTAAACTGTAGGCTTTAGTTGTATCTAAACAAGTTTATTAGGTGAGAATCTGTTAAGTATGGAACTTTTACATTTTAGTACCATGTCCCTTTAGAATAACTAGCAAAGCAGCATCAATTGTAATGCTGTTTGTGGAGAGAATTTTTTCAGGCTATTAATTCCTTTTAATATATGTTACCTTTGGCAGCCTGTTTGAACTGTTTGTACAGTTTGTATATATAATGTATCAGATTAAATTCTTTTGAAGGCACTTGGGTTACAACTGTTACAGTTATACCAAAGTGGTGTTTAGAGAAAACACAGATATGCATTGAAATAGACCTTTTACTATACTAGGCTTTCAAAACAGGGGCAAGTAATTAGTCTCCACTGCACTAGAGGAGGACAAGCAGTTATAGAGTGTGTTGTTGCTGCTGGTTATATAGCAAGTTTTACTTGGAATACTGACTTTAATTAAAATATCCTGCCCTCGTTACACCAAGTACATGTATTTTTGGTTGCAAGAAATTGATGGCTCTTCAAAAATAAAGACGTTATCTTCTCCGGTGCTGTTTTATACAAAAAAGGTTGCACATTCATGATCTTTTGAAATTCTTTTTTATATTCATATAAGAAAGCCATTTAGAGTTTAAATAGTTTAATATATTAGTCTCCTTTTATACAGCATATATAACAAAAATTAAAATCTGCATGCTGGTTTGGTGTGCAGCGTGTGAGTGAGTCACCAGATACATTTGCCACTCCTCAATTCAATACTGCCTACCCCTCAACCTTCCCCTGCCAAACAAAACAAAACAAAAAAATCATAATGCTAAAACTTCTGTTTAGTTGCTTGTAAAAGTGGGGCTTAATTATACTTGTGAACAGTGTATCTTGACAATTAATGACTAAAACCAGTCCTCATTATATTTTATTGTACTTAAAACAATGTTTGTTAGGTTGGAATTTGGCCAGTAGGGGTTCTTCGTAAAGTCTGGCCAATGTGTTTCTCTTGATGTAACAGTGCATCAACTTGTTATTTCAGGGCATTGAGCTTTGTTTAAAAATGAATAGATGAAGTAGTGCTTTTATCTTCCAAATCTAGAGCAGAAAGACAACTTGTACCTTAGTATCTACACAAACACTTCTAAGTCATGCTGTAGTTAGCTATGTTGGTCAGTCTGTCTTGACCTTGTTTTACACTTTGATTCATATCACTCTCATGGTTGTTAATAAGCTGAGCTTTATCATACTTTGATATCAGAAAAAGGTGGCATATTATCACAGTATGTATGATCTACTTTAGTGTTACTTACTAATTATTTTCAAGAAAATAGTTATGTTGAAAAAAACACGTTTTCAGGCTTATTTAAGATAGCCTGACTTTAAATGGCTGTTTTGCTGCAGTGGAGATGGCATTCAGCTGTCCACTTCCTTAGAACAATATGGACATTACTGTAATTAGATAACGAATACAACTCTTAAAGTAGTTCCCCATCTTCTTTTTGTCAGTTTTCTGAGAAAGGAGTCAGTTTTAGGTATTGTCATCATCCTCTGTCTCAGCTTCCATAAATCCCACAATGGCTGCATGAGCTTCCTTGAGCTATGTGAGACCTTCTCTATGTTCTAGCTAGGAGAATGGTGTGTAGTAAACAGCTCTAAATCAGAATTTTGTTTTGTTTTGTTTCTCCTTTTGCATGCTGTGGCCTTTACTGTGGCTTGCTACTGTGGTGTAACTGTCTGGAAAAATGCAAGCTCTTCTTTCTAAGTAAAAGCAAGTAAAAAGAGAAATAAAAATTCTTCATTTTCTGAGCTAGACTCTCAGTGGTTTGTTTGCCTAAAGGAAATAGGCAAAAGATAGGAAATAATGTGTTTTTCCTGAACTCTGAAGTCTTTGGTATGCTCTGAGTAACTGAATGCTTGTGCCCAAACAAACTCCTTATTGACCCCTTATTAATATATTAACTGTGCATAGCGACATTCAATATTTAGTTATGTATACTTGAAATGGGGTTGTTACTAATTTTAAGGAAGAGAAGAAATCTAATGGCTGTATTTTGGCATTACTTCAAATAGCATGTTTTACTTCTGAAGAATGACATTCTTAAATGACATCTATTTGCAATTTTTTTGAAAGGATAATATTCAAACATCAGAAGCTTTTAAAAGGGAAAATAATGATTTGAAGAAGAAGCATGATGAGGTTGCTTCAAAAGTTCTCCAGCTTGAAGAAGATATCATGACGGTTACTCAGAAAGCCATTGCAAAAGAAACAGAGTTAGACAGGTACTTAGTCTTTTGATCCTTACCTTCCTTATTTTACTTTTTTTTCCCCAAATGTGTGTTTTGAGACTAATAATTTGTATTATATGCATGGATTTTCTGTTTTAATAGTTCTGTACCATTAATTTTCCAATGTTTTAGTCTGAAGGACAAACTGAAGAAAGTGATGCTTGAGAAGGAGCAACTTGAATGTGTGTTAAAGACAGAAAAGGATGAAAAAGAACTTTATAAGGTAACTTTATTACTTCTACCTGTATACACTGGAATGAAGTGGTATGAAATAAAGGTAATAATGTTTTATGGAGAAGTCTAATAAATTGAATTTGTTAAGGAAAAAGGGAAATGGGTAACTTCTGTGAACATATCTTTAAGATAGTTATAGATGTTCTCATATAAAAATGAATGAGGAAAACAGCATCTGAATTCAACCATGGTATAAAAAGGTCCCTAAAAAGGAGAATGAATCACCAACTTGTTAAAGCTCAGACATAGTAACAAAAAATAATAGATTCTAGTGAGAAAATTCTTTAGTTATACAGTGCATCATCCAGCAACTGTTCATTTTTAGCACACTTTTTCATTACTAAAATACTGCTTTGTAATTTGAATTCTCTCTCCAGAATTTCTTTTCTAAATCCCTCTTCTTGAGCCTTGTGTATAACACTGAGAAGCTTTAGTAGGTTCTCTATTGCATTGGTTTTTACTAGCATGGCTGATTTCTTTTGCTGGTATTGAGAGACACCCATGTATAGAATAAAATACACTGACACCCTCCCTCCCTGCAAAGCACAAGAAAACTTTATATGCTAAAATAATGAAATCCTTAGGTTGTGTTAAACAGACCAAGTGTATTTAAAATATGATTTCTGTTCCTAAATTACAAAATCTCAAAGCATATTTTATGACCATGGAATCCCTTTGTAAATAACACCAGTCTTCTGGTCTGAGGGGAGAACACTTGGGTGCAAGAGCTATTTTGCATTATTGTAGGCAGAGTTGTTGAAAGTAGTTTGCTGTTGTTGAAAATTAATATTTCTGATGTAGACCTGTTTGCTTAGATGGCTGTGGGCAGTTACTACTAGAATAATTTCTCTTTATAGTTTTCTACAAGTCATTTCTCTTTTTCTTGTCATAAGTTGACCAGCATTTGTGAAGAGAGGAGTGATTCCTGAATAGCTTAATTTGATGTGGAGAGAAATTAGGGCTTTAACTTCTAGCTGTAGAGGGGAGCTGTTGTTAGGTGACCATGCTGAAAGAATTCCAGCCAGAAAGTTTGGGCTGGAGGGCAGTGATAATATAAAATGTTTAATTTTTCCCTTTACTGGTTCTAATCTGCCTCAAGTTAGAATAAATTAGAATTTAGTGAGCACATAAATAGGTGAACAGTAGTTCTCCTAATGTGGAAGAAGTTTGACATGTTTTAGCATCATTGCAGATACACTTGAAGAATACAGAAATAGAAAACACCAAACTAGTAAAAGAAATCCAGACGTTTAAGAATTTGGATGCAAACAAAGAAAACATGATATCGTATTATAAAGAGGAGGTTGGCAGATTACAGCTATTAATAGCTGAGAAAGAAAATATGAAGAAAGCTTTTTTGCACTCTTCATCAAACAAGGTAAGCAGTACTAAATATAATTGGCCTGATATGAATCAACATATCTAATGTTGTATGTGCTTTACAAGAGAAAGGAAGAAGTTGAAGAAATCACCAGGGTATAGGTTAAGAGGCATGAGGATTATGATGTTCTTTGTAGATGCAGACAATAGTGAAAAGTCTGAAATATGTTCAAGTTTTGCACCTTTTGAGCTTGTTGAAGTCTCACATGATGAACTGAGATTAACTATGTGTGAAAAGGTAATTTCTGAGTTCAGTGAAAGTGATGCGCTCCTGTGTTGCTTTTAGCTTCATGAAAAAGGAAAAGACGTTGAAGAAAAAGTTTGTAATGTAGCTGTGTTGAGACTGTAGAGGGTGATGGAGAAGAAAAGAGGAGACATGGAATGATTGCTGAAGGACTTGTTAGGTGAATGTACTATCAAGCTACAATGCTGACTGAGAACTCTGCAGTGACAGTAGGGTTTCAAAGGAAGAGGTGCCTTACTGTGCCCTGTGGCAGCACTGTGGTTATCAAGCAGTGTGGTGTAATAGGAGAGTGAAATTGCTGAAGAACTCATATTTATGCTGTCCACGGTCCATGTGGGGTTACTTCAGGCTTAGTTCTAGTTAGGTGCTATGGATGCCTGTATTGGGTTTGTGTAGGTTTTGGTAGTGGAGTGGCTTCTGTGAGAAGCTGCCAGAAGCTTCCCCCGAGAGCCAATACCAGGCAATGCCAGCAGGCTCCAAGATGGATCCACAGCTGTCCAAGGCTGAGCGATGGCAGTGCCTCTGGATAACAGATTTTAGAAGGGTATGGGAGAGGGGAAAACTGTGTGAGAGGAATTGCAGCTGAAGAGAAGAGGGAGAACATGAGAGAAAGAACTCTGCAGACATCAGGGTCAGTGAAGGAGGGAGAACATGAGAGAAAGAACTCTGCAGACATCAGGGTCAGTGAAGGAGGGAAAAAGGTTCTGGAGCAGGGATTCCTGTGCAGCCCATGGTGAAGACCCTGGTGAGACAGGCTACCTCCTGCAGCCTGTGGAGGACCCCATGCTGGAGAAGATGGATGTACTTGAAGGAAGCTGTTGCTCTGTGGGAAGCCTGCACTGAAGCAGGTGTGCTGGCAGGACCTGTGACCCCACCTGTGACCTGTGCTGGAGCTGTTTGTTCCTGAGGAACTGCACCCCCATGGATGGGAGCCTACACTGCAACAGTTCATGCAGAACTGCAGCCTGTGGGAAGGATATGTGTTGGAGATACGTAGGATATGTAGAGGAGTGTCTCCCATGGGAGGGACCCCACACTGGAGCAAAGGAAGAAAGTGAGGAATTCTCCCCCTGAGGAGGAAGGAGCAGCAAAGACAGCCGTGTGATGAACTGACTGCAGCCTCCATTCCCCATCCTGGCTATGCTGCTGGAGGAGAGGAGATAGAGAATGCAGGAGTGAAGTTGAACCTGAAAAGAGGGGTTGGGGTCTGGATGTGTTAAGATTTGGTTTTATTTCTCATTGTCCTATTCTTTTTTGACTGGTAATAAATTAGATTAATTTTCCCCTCAAGCTGAATCTGTTTTTGCCCATGACAGTAATTGCTAAGTGATCTCTCCCTGTCCTCATTACAGCTCACAAGCCTTTTAGCCTTCCCCTCCAGCTGAGGAGGGGAATGGTGGAGTGGCTTTGGTGGGCAGCTGGCATCCAGCCACGGTAAACTCACAATAGAATAACCATTAGGTGTTTTTTCCTGATGTACATCATCCTGTTCCATTTCATCCAAAAGGAATGCAGTTTCTGTGCCCTGAGATTGTTCTGTGATCTGCAATGTGGTAGGCAATAATGAAATTGACTGTGAGTTTTGCTTCACAAATGTGCTCTTGATCCAAATTAGAGAGTCAGTTTCAGGCCAGCATGGAAAAGTCAGATTATGCAGGCATCTTTCTTGTGTATCTTGCCAATCTTCTCACAGAAAAGCAACTTGGATCTCAAAAGACTAGAAATTGTTTTACAGTACGATGAGTTATGAATATAATATTCAAGTGGAAAAGTAGTGCTGTTGAGAAGGGACATAGATTTTCAAAAGGGAATACTATCTTGCTTTAAGTTACGTCTTATTTTAGTATCTTTTCTGCTGTTTTGTTTCTGAATGTGTTAAATTTTGAAGGGAGTGGATGTGTGTTAGTACTGAAGCAACTAAACGTTTATGTCATTTATTCATCTGAAAAGTGCTTTTGATGTTTGTGGTGGGATCATTAGTAGTTTTATCTCACCCTGTGAAACCACAGATATTTGCTGAAATATGTTACCAATGTCTTTCATGCTGTATACCAATGTCTCTTGTGCTGTAAAAATAGCTAGGAGACAGGACTTCAGGGCATTTGCTTGTCTATCCATCTTTATAAATGGTTACAAAATGTATTATTATTCCTCTGGACTTAAATGATATTAGAAAAATGAACAAATAATGACTAGAGATAGCTGAATTTATGTCTGGACTCAAGAATAAGAGATGATTATGCCATCAGGGAGCCCAGAGACAGTGACTACTTTATATAGTAGCTTATTAAAAAAAAAAAAAATATTTTTGTAATCTTGGCCTTCTCTGAGGATTGAGGGGCTGGTAGTTCAGCTTGGTCAGTTTGCTCTTGGGTTGCCCTGTGTACTTAGTGCTACATGCTGCAGCTTGCTCTTCATTACTATTTGTTCTCTCTTCCCTCTGGAAAGCTTGTTGTGCAAGATCTTGGGAAACAGAGCTGTGAGAAAAACATCCCAAAGCTGCTTTACAGTGTTTTACATTAACCAGTTGTAGGCACCACAAAACCTCTTGCTCTGTTGTTACCTTCAGTGTGTTTCTGTGGGATGAACTTTGCTTTTGATGCTGGAGTTCTACAGTGATATGAACAGAGATGTGGAAAACAGACCTCTTTTGGTCATACGTTTAAAACTGAAGCTGAAATTCCAACAAAAATCCAGAATTGAAACTTCTATTTCATACCAAAATAAATTTTCACATCATTGCTGGCAAAGAAGACAAGTGGGGAAAATAGTACTTGTGTACTGTTCTTGATTAAGTAGTTTTGCTAAAGCTACCAGGAAGACCTGTTTTTCTTTCAGATGTTTCTAATCCCTATACTAACCTTTATTTAGGCTTTGAATTTAAAAAATGAAGATTTCTCTTCCATCTCTTTTCTTTCCTAGGATGAGGCAAGTATTTTGAAAGAGCAGCTTCGGAAAGCTGAAGATCAGATTCAGGCTAGCAAACAAGAAGCTGTTCTAATGTCAAAAGAGCTGAGTGATGCAGTAAATGTGCGGGATAAGACAATGGCAGATCTTCACAGTGCACGTCTGGAAAATGAAAAATTCAAAAAGCAACTTGCTGAAGCTTTAGCTGAACTCAAAAAAATCACAGCTTTGAAAAATGAGCAGGTAAATTGTCAGCTTTAGTATTGAAGTTTATCTCTATAAAATCTTTCCTGTAGCTTTACTGAAGATTTCTGGAGGTTTCTGGATGATTAGTGCAAATAATTATCAAATTCTCTTTCAGCATTCAATATACTGCCTTAAATCAAGTGCATGTTAGCTGATTTGGAAGTTTGGTCAGAAAGGAGATTTCTGCTATTACTCACATCTACTTCTACATTATTTTCACAGAATAATGCAGTATTTATCTATGTTATTTTATTATATTTATATGAATCCTCTCCCTGTCTTAATGTTAAATGAGCCACAGTAGCATTAAAAATCCATTCAAATAAGAAAATGTATTGGTAGAAACTTGGGTTGTTCTATAATGTTCTTTTCTCATTGATAGATTCTCTGAATTACGAGTCCTTCCAATATTTGTGATCAAAGTCAATTTAATTTAAGTACTTAGAAGTATAAAAATATTAATGTAATGCAAACTGTCTTGACCTTAGTCTTGAATAAAAATATAGCGAGCTAATACATGTTTCAACATTTTGATTTAAGTGAGCTTTATCAAGGGTCTTCAGTGACTGCAACTGTATTGCATTTATTTGCTACTACGATTATTGTAATGGTGTAACTGTTCGAAGAGAATATATTGAGCTGAACACAATTAAAATACTACCATAATATTACAACACTCAAAAGAACTATTATATTTGAAATGTCAAAGAATTGCATGGTTTTTCTCCTAAGAGTTTCAGTTGTATACAATGTGTTTTGAAATGTATCATGAAGGAAGTAGCAAGTCATCTGAATGCCTCAAGTTACCAGAAAGTATGGGAGCATGGCCTGTGTCTAGTTGCTGGGTGTGTTTGGTGTAGCTTGTGTATCAGTGTTGTGGCTCAATGGAACCACTCTCAGGTGGAGTGGAAATCTAGAGAGTGTGAGGGAATAGTTGTGGACTGTGCACTTTTTCTCTCTCTGCTCTACTGTTTGTGCTATTCCTTTCTTTCTCACAAAGAAATTAGGAGTTTCAGTATTTACACGGAGCATTATGCTTTTTTAATTAAAAAAAGACATTTTGGGAAATAGTGGTATTTGAACAAAAGGGAGAACAGTTTCTATTTTTTTATTTTTTAAGGAAGCTTCAAATGCAGTGGAGCAGGAACTGCGCAGAGAAGTTGAAGATCTGAAGCTTCGTCTGCAAATGGCTGCTGACCATTACAAGGAAAAATTCAAAGAATGTCAGAAACTTCAAAAACAAGTAAACAAGTTTACAGAACAGGCAGTAAGTAGAATGGGATAAATTGCACTTGCTTTTTTGGTAACATTTCAACAACAATTTAATTTCATTCTGTGAAAACGAATGCTTTTAAAAAGGATTAAAATGTCTGGTAAGCAATGACTCTTTACTGTTTTCTTTCACAAACCTATTTGTGAAATTACTTCTATAATTCTTTTTAGGTAGCTGTCCAAGCCAAGCATAGAATTTATAGCAGCTGGTGTAGAAACCTAGTAGAGTTTCAATGAACCTCTAAGTATTACATTGTTCAAGGAAGAATTTTGAAACTGAAGCTGGGAAAATCCATAATTACTGCCTCTATCCTGTATCACCACAAAAAAGCCCAAGCCAGGAAATAGAGAACTTGAAGTAGGATTTAAAAGTCAAGTGGGGAAGAAGTCTCCACAGCACAGTATGGAGTTGTATTCCATATGTATTTTGTAATCTTATCACTCTTCCAAGATATGTTTCATAAATAAATGAATCTTTTCAATGATGATACAAATCTTAGGCCACCTAGTAACTGAACCTGTCAGCCAGTTTAAAACAGATTTGAGACCAGAGTTCTTCAGAATTTTGTAAAAATTAAAGTTGGAGAGGAGGAGCTCAAACAGGGAACAGGCCTGTGCACAACGGCAAGATGTGCAAATATGAATTCTTAAGAAAACCAGACTTAAGGACTTCTCTTATCCACAGAACATTGCATAAAAAAGCCATCTTCTCATCCAGAAGGTCAATGGTGAATGAGGTATCATATCAGAACATCTATGGCTTTTCCTTAAAAATCTTCCTTATCTTTGGCAATGTTGTACATCTTACAGCAAACACCAGATTTCATTGCTTTCACTCCAGAAGTCCAGCAGACATTCCTGATACAGACTATTTTTCTAATGGAGTATCAGATTTAAGTTAATGAATTTAAGTGTAACCGATTCTCTAGAAAATGAGATTTTTCTAATAATTTGCTTAGAAATTACTCTTTCTAGGGAAAAGGACTGTCATCAAGTAAGATGATAAAAATCAGTCTGAAGCTATCTCAGTCTTAGTAGAACAATTTTTTTTTTTGTGTATGTGTATTATTACCTACTGTTTTAATGATCAGTTCTGTCTAATTTTGGAGCAAATGATATATTTTGCAATATATATTACTTTGTGCTTTGGCTTTCATTTAATCAAGTACCAAAATAAAATTTCTTTTCACAAAGAAAACTGCAGGGCATCAACAGAAACTGACAGATGCTTCTAACATTGAGACAGCTACTTCCATCCTTACAGACAAAAAGTTGTCTGCATCTCCAGGTATCAACAGCTTAAATTTTGTCTGTCTTTATAAGCCTGAAAGTGTTGTCTATATGAAGTAGTCACTAATAGTATTTGTTGTATAAAGTAGGTGGACCTGTTCTGTTTAATTAAAGCATTAATTAGAGCTGTAAAGAATGAGCCAAATATTTTGTCTCTTAATAAGTGGTAGCATTCAAAATAAGTTTATGTATCAGTTTAGTTGCTGTTTATTAATGTCAGTAGAACTGAACTCTTGAATTTCTGCTTCATGGTTAACAGAGATGGTTTTGGTTTTGCCAAGCTAAGAAACAGTTTTTAAAAAAAAAAAACTTATTCAAATTTTCAATTTGAGTATAATAGCGCAGTAATTTTGCAGTCATGTTGTTGCAACTATCCACTATGACATTCTGTAAAATCAGGCTGCTGAAAAGTTCTGATTATGTGATGGCAAGGTCAAGTCTACTGACTATTTTCATTAATTATAGGAGTAGTGGTTTTTTTGGAAAACGTTTATAATTATTATGAACTATTAAGTGATTACAAAAATAATATTCTAAAACTTCAATATGTAATAGGTTAAAACTTAAGAAGAAATCCTTCACAGTGAGGCTTCCCAAAGGAGTTATGAATGCCTCATCCCCTAGGGTGTTTAGGGCCAGGTTGGATGGGGTTCTGAGCAGCCTGATGTAGTGGAAGGTGTCCTTGCCCATAGCAGGGGGATTGGAGCTAGAGGATCTTTAAGGTCCCTTCCTGCCAAAACCATTCTGTGATTTTTATCATTCAGTTAATTGATAAATGCCAAAAAAATGCTTATTAGCTTTTTCTGTGTTATTTTATAACACTGGCACTACAGATCAAATCAGCAAGAATCTGTCAAAGATCAAAGGTTGTAATTTCTATAAGTTTCCTCCTGTCTAAAGTAAATTCAAGCGTTTCATAAAACATACAATCCCAGCAAGCTCAGTGATAGTGGGTGGTGAAGTAGTTTGCTGAGCTGCTTCCATGTTTTTATGTAAGAATAGAGTATTTAGAATGATACCATGCATATTCTGGTGTTGACTTTGTTTTCTTTCTTGGGAGACTACTACATATGTGTAGTTATGTTGATCTTCTCTGTATGAGAGAAGTGAACACAGACCTGCCAGTACAGTTGCTGATCATACACAGCACATAATGCTGACTGTCTCTGGTTTGGCTAACATGGAGCACTCTGTTTTTGATGCACTCTCAAATCTGGGCTGTCATCTCTCTTATACAAACTTTGTGGAACAAGAAAAATCAATGTTCTTGTTTTTTTTTCTTCAATGTTCACAGTTAGCCCTATTTCATCTGACATAGTTTCGGAATCCGTGGTAAAGGAGCAAGTGCGTGAAATGAATAAAGAGATTTCTGAGAAAACAGAGAAGTATAAGAAATGCAAGCAAATGTTGGCAGTAAGTAAACAGCTGCTTCGGAAAGCTGAACAAAAAATAGCTGTAGGTGCTAAGCCTTAAAACCACAAAGCCTACTCAGCTGAGCTGCCTTCCTTGTTTGTGTAATACACCATGATTATGGTGTTAAGAAATCTTAGCATAAGGAAACACGTATTTGTTCAGTCAGCTCTTGACTGTGTATGGTTTAGAGGGTCCAGACATGGAAAACCAAGATACGGTAAAACAAATGTCCACATGCTTAAGGTTCTTATATTAAATGTAATTGCTTTTGTGAATCAAATATAGCAGGTTGCTGTAAGCCAGCTGATAATTGGAACAAGTGTGGCAGTGTTGATCTGATACACTGTCCAAAGCAAAGAAATGTTTCCCTATCTGTCTGTCATGGCTTTTACAGTGTTTTCACATTTGTGTGGGTGCTGCCAGCTTCCTTGGGCTCAGTCATAAAGGCGTTTATTTTGTTGTCTCGACCAAAGTTGGCACTTGATTTTCGTTTAACCAGTTTGGATGTGTGTATGATGATGGAGTATTGCATTAGTGAAAAATTGAGAACAGTTTAAGAAATTCTTTCTGAGTGTTGTCTGTTTTAATTTTGTTTCTTTAATTTATCACAATGATATTATTCTATTTTAGTAAGTTTTCCAGGATGTAATAACTGTCCTGTAATTCTGCTCATGACCCTGTCCATGGAGAGCCTGCATTGGCTTCTGCTGGCTGTTTATTCCATAGTGCTTTTGGAAGAAAGCTTTGCCTTTGACCTTCTGGATGAAAGATACTTAGGTTGTAAAAATCATTTGGGATAGGTTTTGTATTGAAGTGAGGCCCTTGAAAGAATGATCATAGTTAGTAGTTTTAGGGCACAAAGAAACTTGAAACTGTGAAACTAATAAGGAGTATCAGCTTGTTGAAAACTCAAGTAAAGAAATGCCTATTGAACATCATTTATGCAGTGTTCTGTGGTCCTGACCATTTCAGAGCCTGGAGTCAGGCTTGTAGAAGCCATTTGTAAATGGTCTTGTTTTAAAAGCATTTTAAAAGCATTAAGCAGTGACATTTTTGGGGGTGGGAGGGAAAAATCTCTTAAGACTGTAAATATTTCATGCCATGGTATAAACTATTTTAGGATGAGAAGATGAAATGCAGTGTTTATGCTGATGAATTAGCTAAACTGGAGCTGAAGTGGAAAGAACAAGTGAAAATCAATGAGGGTATAAAATTGCAGCTGGCAGCAATGGAGGATCAGTATAAAGTAAGTTACAGATTTTGTTTATGACAATGAATGGTTACCTCTTCTTAACGTGGCTGCTTGTTTCTGATGGTTCAAGTAATGAAGAGCTAATAAGGAAAGAACACTAAATACATTTTTGCTGTAAATACAAATTCTGCTCTTGAAGAAACAAGAAACATTGCAGTCTTGTAATGCTTCTTTTAAAGTAAGAGAGGTCTTACCAGCTTGCCATCAGTCTTTTAATACTATGGGTTTAGACAAACCCCTAAATGACACAGTCTTGTATTATGGGAAGAAAAGGGCAAGGGATTTCTAATTTCCTGCTGCTTTCTGTAATACTACCAGGAAGATTGATTGGTGTGTTTGTCTGAAATCTTCATATTCCATATTGGATTACTAGTGTAGTAATGTCTAATGCATTTTATCTGAAGTCAATAGGGAGAGAGGAGTGATCCCTTGTTTTTAAAATCATGCAAGAATTTAATTTGGAGAACCTCAGCTATAGTCTTGGTAGAGTGATGTAACACATTCACCAGAAAGTAAAGCATAATGGGCAACTTTAGCTTACAAGGGCCTTAATCTTTCAGGTTATGTGATAGTAGTGCTTATGCTGAATTAGCTTTTTAGGTCAGTAGGGAAAAGAGCAACAAATGTTCATGGGACCATCTTTTCTGCTTGTTTTCGGTCTAATGGTGATAATGCAGTTTACTCTGTTGCCTGTTTTTGCCCATTGTGTTGAAAAATGATTAAACAGAACTGTGACTGTATTGGTTCTACTAGGAGCCCCTTTTTATTAGTAATTACAGCATTTTTTCTTTATAAAATGCCAAATTACTCTACAGTTTATTTCAGTACTCCATAGGCCATCTTTTTTCTACACTTCCCAAAGCTCTAATTTCAATTTTATAAAATGCATTACTCTTTCCAGTTTATTTTACTAATTAGCTATGATCAGTTGCTGTGCATAATTTAATGTGAAATAAGTTTAACTTCTGAACAGCAGTAAATAATTGGTTCCAAATTGAAAGCATTTTGACTGCAATTAAAAAATTGCTATAATTCAGGACGGTGCAGGTGGAAGAGAAAGTGAGCTTTTCTTCCTAGTCAGGAGATTTTGTTCTATTGACCTAAACTAGGAGAAGGAATTTCAGAATTGAAAAAAACTGATAAGCAGTTATGCCAAGCATTGAGCTTAGATATTATAAAAACAGGGCAAGAGGAAGTCTCTAAAGGAACCAGAATACAAATAAAATAGTCCTTTGTAGTGAGAGATTATTTGAGTCATCATTTTGAAGCCAGGAAGAATTGTGTAATGTTTCAGTTGCACCTCCTCCCAGAGCATCCAGTAGAGACACAAGGTAGATGTTCGTGAAACAAATGTAGTGTCTTTGAGGCAGGAGTAGCTTTTGGATCTCTCAAGTTCTGTGGTGGGACATATGAGCTGCCAAGAGATTTCTTCAGAAATAATGAGATGAGGCTTGCAAACCTTCAGCTGTGTCTGGGCCCCTCCTGCCATTGATAGCACTCCCTGTTTTTAATAGAATTTTGTCATTCCACAACTGTTCAGTGAAAACTGTCAAGAAAAGGCTGCTAATGAACTGCTCTTATCCAGCAGATAAAACTTTGTAAGAATTGTTGGGCTGGATTTATAGTAACACTACGTGTTGCATGTAACTCCAGTAGACAAAACTATTTTCATCTGAAAGATTAACTTAACTAGGGAACTTTGTTTTCATGATGTAACATGCGGGGAAATGGTTTCCATTCACTAATACAAGAATCCTAATCTTTTTTTCATATAGATTCAGCTGGCAGAAAAAGAGAGACGAATAAAGGAACTGGCATCACAGTTGGAACTCCTTACCAGTGAGAAGGTATTGTCACACATTCTGAAATATTAATACTAATGAAGAAGTACCTCTGAGGTACTATATGGCAATTAATCAAAGGCAAATTTTACTGAAAAGTGAAATAATAAAATGTCTTTATTACATTCAGATAGTATTACATAGTATTGTGAAAGTTGGGATTTTTCTTTGAAACTTTATTTGATTACTTTAGAATTCTAGTATGAAGAGATACTTTGTAAAAAGGCATTTTAATTCTGACAAACAGAAACAAAACTAAACTTGCAGATTAAGCTAGTTGATTTTTTGGTATGATTCTAGATTGTCAAATAGTTGGTATTGAATTTATCTTATTTTTAACCCAAGGATATAATTTTTAATAGATCTGTCATATTTTTCTAGTTCAAAAGAAATAAAATTAAAGTTTGAGTTTTGGAGAGGCTAGTTTCGGTGGAGGAGATAATTTTAAACACCACACATGAGAACAACAACTGTAATAAGAATAATAATAATGTATGAAGCTTATAAAAGCTTTGAACTTTACCAAATTTACAGATATTTACATTACAAAGAAGAATCAAAGTGCCTTGCTAGACTAGACCCATGATTTAAAAGGTTAAGCATGGGGTATTAGTAAACAGCATTTCAATTTATACTCATTTTCAGTGTTTGTTTATAAATGTCGCCAAGCATAGCTTGCTAAATATGTTCATTTGTTATCTCTTCAAACCTATGAAATTACTTTGTTTATGTTTTATTTACATACTTAGATAGCCTTTGAATTCTTTTTTAAATCAGTCTCTACCCTAGCTATCCAACTTCTGGCTAAAGTTTTTGTTCACCACCTTTTTACAGTGATGTTGATCTACATTCTGTTTTAATTGTCTGTAATGCTAAAATTAAGGTAATAATGCTACTGCCTCTCATTTTAAACTGCTGCTGTATTGTAGAAAAAATTTGTTTTAAAAAGGAAAATCTTGATTTCATTGCTAATTAATTTTCCCTGCTTTATATTGAGTAAATATGAATGACTTAGATTTTACTTGCTAAAACATGTAATCCTAACTACTTAATCTTACCTGTTTTAATCATGTTCCTTTTAGTTTATAAATCTAAAGTAACACTGTTTTAATTGTATCTAGAGGAGGGATGCCATCCATTACATGAGATCTTTTTGCATTTGAGTAGAGCTTTGTTTTCAGGGTAGTTACTGGTACTTGTTTTTTGCGTTTCTTTGTTCAAGAGGTTGATCTGAAGTTCACCTGTTTGCAAGGAAAACATTTTTAAGTTGTTCCTTTTATAAAAAGACTTTTGATTCTTATGGAGCTGAACTGGTAATTGAAACTTTGGTTTTAAGTTTCAGTTTAAAGTCTTTTGGGGGAAAGACACACTGCAGTCTTTAAGGGCTTTATTAGTATCACATCAGCAAATATTAAACATGAACCCACAAAACGCAGAAGAAAATACTAATCAGAAAGAACATTACTGGAAATCATGTCTCCCTTAACAGTCCCTATTTTTAAATTACTGTTTTCATATTTATATCTCATAATTTTTTGCGTGGTTCTGAATTTAAATAGCATATTCCTTTTCACATTCATGGCATATTGCTCTCTATCCCTTCACCCACTTTGTTGAATGGAAGGATGAGAAAGATTTTTATTGGGATAAATTACAGCTGATGTAGTGACCACACTGAAGTCACTTTAATTAGTGTCTTTTAAGATCTATATTGGCTTAGAGTTTTAATGATTTCTAAGTTATAAAACCCCTTTATAGATTGTAATTATTATCATTTGTATGGTTTACATGCAGGAATCTAGAATTTTAAGTATATTAATTTTTTGAAGACTTCTGTTCGAGCATTTCTGAAAGAATGATCTGATAAAAATATTGCTGTTAAATATCAGAAGGGATCCAGTGCAATGTACCTAATAGTTCACTAAATTTCTGCCACTCATGAATTCATATGGAATTATGACATATTACATATGTCAAGTATGTACAAAGATATGCTCCACATACTAAAATGCTACATTTTTGAATGGTATGGCATGATAAGAAAAAAAGAATTTTTTTTCTCATAACTTTAAAAAAATTTTCTCACTGCACGTTATCTTTAGTTGTTATTGTTAATCTACCAATTTTTACTGATTTAGCTAATTTTTCTTCATTGTAAAAAGGATGCAAGTGCTTGAAAATCATGGCTGTTCTGTTTATGTAATTATGTAATTGACAACAAACCAAGAGAAAATAATATCTCTTTAAAATACCTTCTTTGCATTTTCTTTTCTTCATTGACTATTTTTGGTATTTATGGTATACTTGGCATAAGACCAAAATGAAAAGACAGTAGGAAGGTTAGCAGCTCTTTTCTTTTAAAAACTTTTTCATAAACATTTCAAATTTTGCTAGGACTCCATAGGTTAATTACCTTTTGAACTTTGCATTATTTAGGAGCTTGGCAGGACACCAGGAGATCAAACTGGCAGGATAATGGAAGGACAGATCTCACAGCAGGCATTACACTTTCGCAACCCATATTCAGAGGAAAATGGACCAGTTCCTGCAGTGCCAAGTAGACTACCAGTATTGCAATATGGAAACCCTTATGCAATTCAGGAAAGAAGAGGTAAATAAATTTCACACCCCCCAATATAATTTCTCCTTTGCTGTTTCAAAAGCAATGCCTCATTTAATGCAGGTTAAGTACCAACAGTCTTCAGACTGGTTTAAAGAGCCATTTCTGACTGATGAACATCAGTAAAGTGCCTTAATTTTATGATGGGAATAAGTAAGGTAAACAGTTTTAAACAGCTTTAGAAGAAGCTGATTATCTCCTATTGCTTTATATTATCTAAACCAAAAATGTGTTTAACTCTTGATTTTTAAATGTAAGGTAGCATGTCTGTAATCCCAAAACACAGTCTACTGAACAAAGATGTCCTAATTAATTTTTCTTCAGATGGAGCAGATGGCGCTTTTAATCCTGATGAGATCCAAAGACCACCTGTTAGAAGTTCCTTTTGGGAGCTGGATGATGTAGTGTGTAGCCAGCCTTCACGCAATCTGAGTCGCCCTGATGGTTTAGAAGATCCTGAGGATAGCAATGCAAGTTACCTTTTTGATTATTTATTTTCCTTGATACACTTACTGATGAGTTATCAAGAGTTTCACATAGGTTTTCCTTCTCTGATAAGCTCAATTTATTGTTATGTAAATTTGAAGCTGTTTTTTCTTTTCCCTGAAAAATATTTTTGCTTGCTATGAAGGGGAAAACTCTATTATTTGATAATATTGATATAATATTGTATATTGATAATATACTTGTTCCCCTAATCTCTTGAGTTACTGACAGCTTATTTTGATACTTGTCCTAATGGACAGTAGCTTCTTAATCTTTTTAATTACTAAAGTAAAAAAGTCAAGTAATTTCAACTCATGATTTTTCTCTCCTGTGTGGTAGAATGAGAGCTCAAAATATAGCCAGATCTCACCCATTTTATAATAGGAATAGAGGAACTAAAGTGGAACAGAACAATTGAAAACGTAAAGGATTCAATACCAGTATTTTCAGTTAAATGCTAACTGTAAATTGGTATCCTACTAGATACATTATTCTAATCTGTTCATCTTTTGCTCTATATTCTGCAAATCTACATTTATTAATTTCCATTTTGAATGCTGTTTGCTATTGGACATGTATTTGAAAGAGCTTAATTAATTGTTGCCTAAAGCTGATTAAACTGAGAAAGATTTATTTTTTTTTATAAGACTTTGTATGTTTCAGGTTTCTGGTTAGCTTTTCTTTTTAGCAAAGTTAACTTGCACATTCTGGTATAAAAAATTGGCGTCTGTAATAAATTGGACTGTATATCTTCATTTGAATAGGAACAGACCTATTACTCGTTCTTATTCCAGGTACTCTTGCACCTTCAAAAATATTAAACAAGAAATACCTTTCTGCAAAGTATTGTGCTCTTTGCAAGTACAGTGGTATCATGACCTGTTTCTCAATTAGTCTAGTTTGCCACATTTAATTGCTATTAACCTTTGCAGAAACTGATCAGTGTTCAGACAGGCATGATTTTAGCCCTGGTGCTCAGCACCTATAATGGAGAAAAATGTATTTCTCCCTCCTACCTTTTGCTCCCAATGTCCATTACTGTGAATAATTAGAGAAGCTGTCAGAGCTTTTGCGGCTTGTTCAAGATCTCGAATGTGAGCTTAATGCTGTCCCCACCTTTACTTCACATTTTGCATATTTAATCTGATCATTCTTGACGTAGCTATTACATCTGACAAGCTCTTCTCTTCTTTAGTCATCTGCTGCAGTTTAATTAGCAGGGTGTTCTCTCTCATCTATGTGCTTTGCCCTCTTGCAAACCCAAGAGAAACAGTGCTAGAGTCTTGTGCTCGTTTGCAGACACAGCTTGGATTTTTGTAATGAGGTGGAATATAACAGGCTTAAATAAAGTTCAGCTTGAGAAAAGATGCCTTTAAATCAAATAACTTGTATCTTTATTTTTTATTTGCAGCTGAGAATCAGTTGCTTGTTCCTCACCCAAATAGCCTGTATGTATAGTGTAGAAATTTCTATGGAAATGAGAAGCTGCAGGAATCTTTCTAGGGAGACTTAGTAATATGCCAAAGATAAAACAGTTCTGAGGCAGGATGTAAATAAATAGCCAGGAGAAACTTCCTCATATGTAGGTGATTCATCATAAAGAAGAGTCTGTCGTTTGTGCAGAAAAAACAGCAAATAGAAAATGATAAATATGAGGAGATTACCATTGCTTGGACTGTTTTGTAAAATAAGATCTTTAAGATGTAGATCTCTGCATTTTTTCAACCAGCAGGATGTAGAGCCTTTTGCTGGAGGAGAATTACCTCTTCCAGAAGAAGAAAAGGACTGGTAGGCTTGCTGCTTTGTTTAAAATACTACCATTAGAAATGGGCACTTCCATGTCTTTGGTTGTCATAAAAACCCTTCAGTTTTGTATGACTGGGCAGCCTTTCCAGGATTCTTGTAGCTTTGACTTTCAGAACTCATGGGCCAATTAAACTGTAATTTCTGAGAGGGATAAACTGGTCTGTATTAATAGTGCCAGCTGAGCATGTGCAGAGTGGTGATTTTGTGTGGAGTGGCTGACTTGCCACAAGTTCCTGCTGTCGTCTACTCAACGTTAACTTTCCATTTGCTCATGATCCTGTAATTGACCTAAATGGAATTGTTGGAAGCAAAGAATTCCTAGCAATAAGGGAGAGATTCATAAACAAAACCAGTATTTTATATTTATAAATATATATGTATAAAAATATAATACTAAAGTATGAGTTTTAGAAATGTAGTCCTGATTACAGTTGGCACCAAGCCCAGAATAATAATAGTAATGAGATTATTAAACAATGTTTCAGTCATGGTAAATTTGTGGGGGATGGAGAATGTAACTCTTGGCAACTGAGCACCGGGTCCGGATATTTTTTCAGGTAACTCCGAAATGGCCATTCTTCTAGCAAAAACCCCCATAATGCATTAGCCTGATCTGACCCTGGCAGCCAGTTACTATCTTTTACATAGGGAGAACATGAAAGGAGCAGTTATCCAGGTGTCTCTTGGGAAAGCAGACTGCTTGCAGAGAGGTTGAGAGGCCTAGAAGAGCGAGTTTGATTTCACTCCCACAGCAGAGCTGAATCACAGAAATAAAATGTATGTGCTCTTCTTCCCAGTGTGCCTGTACTGCATGTCAGCTCTGTGTCTGTTCGTGTGTTGTTTAAGGCCCAGGATGGGCATTGGTTCCTTATTTCTGCACATCAAAATGATCTGTAACTTGGGGATGGGTTTTTGTGCTGTGTTGCACAGCTTTCTAGTTTCTGTTTGACAATCCTGGAACTAATTACAGTTGTAATTATGAAAGCAGTACTTGTGACAGATCTGTTGGTTTCCATAAAGCTAATCGAGTTGCACTTATTTCTGACAGTTTCCTATTTGACTTTCCCTTCTTCCCCTAGTGGCAAATCCCTTTTTTAGCATGCTTTAGTGTGTAATACTGTATTTACCTTCATGATTTACTTAATCTGTGGAACTCATTGTGGCGCTTTTTTAAAGAGCCAGAGGTGCAGTCCAATGATAATAGTTGAGTCATGATGTTAAAGACATCCTTTATAATTAATTCAAGTAATTATTAAGATTTCTGAGTTCAGGGGGGCTGGCACTTGTTCTGCTACAGGACCATGATGCCAGCCTGTGGGTCCATGGTACCAGTCTTTTTGTGTAAGGACCTGAGACCGTGTACCCCCTGTGTTACATCAGTGCAGGGCAGACTAAGAATGTGCAGCCTTGCCCATATCCCTGGTCATCAGTCTGGACTGCAAGAAAGGTGGCTTTCGATCTACATAAAGGGCAGATTAAACTGTTTCTTTCTCAAAATATGGAGTGTGGGCTTTCATCAAAACAATTTGGGTGACTCAACCTCGTGGTATCAAAGTAAGCTGATGTCTTTGCTTAACATACAGCATAGGCAAGAGCCACTGAGGCACTGAGGCCTGGTGTCCCAGCAGTTGTTGTCATACACCATACAGCTGCTCTGTAAAGCAGCTTCAAAAACCACCTCATTTGTCTTTTGAGCTGTCAGGGATGGTTCTTTTTCTCAGGGGAGAGTAATGGGTGTTTAAATGCCAGGTTGAAAAGCGTGTGTAACCTTGTTTATAAGAGTAAAGAATGGATTGCTGGATGATACTGGGCACTAAATGACTGTGAACCAAGATCAGAATCATGATGCTCCGTCTTCCCCCCATAAAGTGCTCTGTTTTACATGGAACACTTAGGAGTTTTGTCTATCAGAAATGACAGAAATAGATAGCTGTTGGAGTCCAATACAATGGCACTTTTTCTGTTTTCCAGAGATTCTGAGTTACCCCAGGGCACTGCGTGAGAATTTTTAGTTCTTGGTGACTGTATAGTGTTTCCTGTAACTTGTAATTAGAATAGCTGGGAAGTCCTCTCAGAGCAAGATAAAGTTCTCATGGTTCCTCTTTGACCATGCCGTGGTTACACAGTAATCTCTGTAAGATCTCAGTGAGGTCAGCTCAACAGAGACATTTGCATTCTTCTTGTGTGGGTTAGGCATCCCAAAAGGTTAAGAACTGATCCCTGTGACTTGGCCAAGAGCAAAAGTACACTGAAGAGACAGGGTAATATCAGTACATACTTAGTATTGACATTCTTGTCCAGGGCCTGGGTCAGAAGCTGCTGTAAGGAGCACACAGTATGAATTTCACAATTAAGGGAACTGGGCCATGAGAAAGCTGTAGCCGTAGGCCGTTCCAAAGGCTTTTACATATGCTTGCCTTTTGTTGAAGAGAGTTCTTGCAGGGCAGCCGTGTAGGACAGTGCAGGTGTGCCTGTGCAGAGGAAAGCATCATCCTTTTTCAGATGTTTCTCAAAAAGTAACAAGGAGGAATGTTACATTTGTATTTGGTAGGGTACCACACTTGCCAGACGCTGAACGAGAGGGCAAAAGCTGTAAACAATTTTATCTTATCAAGTGACCAGCTTAAGTAAGCCAAATATCTTTAAAAAAATAAAGGGGAGAAGGGGGAAAGGGGTTATACTGAAGAAATTAACTAAGACTTAAGTGTTAATTTGGCCAGTGTTTGTAGTGGAACTGTTTTACTGATGGAAGATGCACATTAAATTTCTTGGTCAAGTCCTTGGTTAAGTGTGCTTCAGTCTGGTATTCAGCAAATTTGTTGTGTTTTTGTACAAGCTCTAGCATTGTAGCATGAGAGTACTTTAAACGAAATAGGTTTTCTTTCTTAATACATCTATCCTGTCTCCTTCATGACAAAAAGAACAACTGATGGTTTAAAACTCGTATGCCCTTTTCACTGCAGGTGCAAAGCAAACAGACTGCAAGATGATGTTTGTTGCTAGCATCTTGTCATAGAAGGCCCCACTGCCTGTTTAATGGAAATGTTAAGTAGTTGAAACTAAACAGGTGTTGTCAGAAGAAGAATATTGAGGAAATTTCCCCATCCTTCCCTGTTTCCATTAGCCCTTCATAAGGGAAAAGCATGTTAGCCTAAAACTGAAATATGTTTGCATATGAGTTATCTGTATAAAACACAGCATTTGTGCTGTTATATGTGCTCCTTTGCACATCCATTTTTGTAGATCAGCTAAATAATTCCTAGCCCTTGCTTTTAAGGCATCTTTGAGATAAAAAAGAAAAATGAGGTGGGAGTTGGAGTTCCAAAAATCTTGGAATGTACCTGTATTTCCACCTTGAAATGACTCCATTTTGTGCTCTCTTATTGAATTGCAGAATAGACAAAATGTACAAAAGTAAAACTTATGCTGCAGAAATTACGGTGAGGGTAAATTTCATCTGGGTTTGTGTTTGATAATAAAAATGCATATTGAGGAGAAAAAAAGCTGTTTGTAGGGGTTAGTCTTTAAAATACTTTCTCTTTTCAATAGGATGATGACAACACTGTACCTTCGGCTCCTGATCCTCCAAGTCTTCTCTTGCGTGAGCGGGGCACAGGCTTCTGCTTTGATTCCAGGTAGATATTATCTTTTATTGGTCTTTAAGGGCATGGAGAAGTTTCTGTTAAACTACTCAAGGGTGGGGATGAAGGTGAAAAAGCTATGGAGCATTTTCAACGAATGTTTGGTTTACAATTAACTGACAGAGAATATGCCGTGAGACTGGGCAGGCTGTTCATGCTATACCTTTGATGGAATTTGGACAATTTTTTAGTAAATGAATGAATAACTTTTGTTTTTTTCCCTCTCTTGCCAACCTAATTGTGAACCTAAGTTTAGAGCTTTTATAAAGTGTTATGTTTGCTAAGAGCAAGCATTTATGAGCAGAGAGAGTGGTTTCCCATGAAACTGTTTGACCATTAAGGCATTCAATAGATTTGTATTCAGTGGTAGCAGGAGTAAGGTCAAAGTTATGTTGCTTTTAAAATACCAGGTTATTTTGGAATTTGTGTGTAAAACTACTCTGATTGTGCTGAGTGATTTCAGCAAAAACATTTGAATGAACTGGATGATACTTGGATACAAAGTCCATTCAAATTTAAGTTGGTGTTCTGAATGTTGGTGGCAGCAGGATCCTGCTTTTAGTTTGCATTAACAGAATAAATAGAAATAAACTGTTCCCTTTTTTCTTTCTCTCCACCTCCTCATGAAGTTTCGATGTGCAGAAGAAATGCCCTCTCTGCGATGTGATGTTTCCCCCAAACTACGACCAGAGCAAGTTTGAGGAGCATGTTGAGAGCCACTGGAAGGTTTGTCCCATGTGCAGCGAGCAGTTCCCGCCCGACTACGACCAGCAAGGCTTTGAGAGGCACGTCCAGACGCACTTTGATCAGAACGTATTAAATTTTGATTAAATACTTTGTTTTGCAGTGTAGCTTAAAACCCCACCACTTTGAGTAGTCCACCCCCGAAACAAAAGCAGTGCAGCTTTCTGTAACAGTGCAAACTTCTGATTAAAAGCTCATGTACTTTAATGAGAGCCATGGCTGTAAGCTGCTATGGGGTTGTCTTCTCTCTCCTCCTAACACTGTTCTAAGGAGACCCACAACCCCCCTTGTTGTGTATGTAGCTATTTATTCCCCTACTTAGTGGAACTTCTTCCCCTACTTAGTGGAATGCCTAAGGACACAGGAGTGACTAAGCCTCAGAAAAAACGAGACTGGCTTCATGGTGTTCTTCAGCTACATTTAAAACACCTGTGGTTTCTCTTAACATTGATAACTGAGGCACAATTAAAAATGTAATAAGCAGGTGTTTCTCTGAGCAAATCCACGTAGTTTTTCTCTGAGTAACACATAAATTGGAAATTTACATTACTTACCCTATGAAAATATAGTTTTCTAGTACATTTCTGAGCTGTAGATGCATGTACTGTGAGATTCCAGGCTTGCAACAAGAGGAATGGTAAATACTTCAGTTTGACATGTAGAAGGTTTGCCTTAAGGGATAACATTAAATGAGGTATGTTATACTTTAAGGCAGTGGTTTTGAGTTGAAAGAAACTGCTGTGCTTAAATGCCTAAAAGTAATAGTTTAAAAAAGTCATTGCCATTATGTTGCAGTTTTATTCAGTAGAAAATATTGTTCTATTTTCACAACAGTGGATTGTGTTCCTTCTGGCTTTTAAAACCTTTTGCGTTTTAACTTTATGTATTTCTTTCCAATAAGTAAAAACACGTGTGTGTATATCTAAACATTTTATATTTACTTTAACTGTATTAAGTAAATTTGCTTCCCACTTGCTGTACAGTAGTCTTGTTACATTAAAAGCAGAATTATTCATGGAGTCAGTGGTCTATTTTTCCTGCTGCTCATTTTACAGAGTGTAAACTTAACTAAGGAGTAAATGATGACTCAGCATTGTATGACAAAGGGTTGCTCTTCACATCTGTTTATGTTCTTTCTTTGAGAGGGAGACTCTGGGATTAAGGCTTAGAGTAGCTTCCGTTGACTGTAGTTCCCTCCTGAACATGTGCAATATCCAGTTAATGCAGGAGTTAACTGAAAACTGCGTGACGTGGATGAATTGCAGTGTCCTGGGCAGCAGCAACTCCTCAGTACTTGTGTGCTCTCTGCAGTCTAAAGATTTTTGTAACTGGGAGCTTCGTATCAAGAGCTGGCCTGAGGTAAAGCATGGACGTTTTTCCTTACTGTAACTCAAAAGCAGATGAAAACAGTTAGAACAGGCTCCAAGAGTTTGATGATACCAAAGTAAAATAAACAAATGAAAGACTATACACAGCCCAAGAGCTTAACTCTAGGTTAGGAATGAGAGAAGAGCAGTCTTTTTAGGTCAGAGGCAGTTTATTTTAAATGTGATTTGATTTACATTTATAAGCAGCTTTCCTGACAGGAATTATTTAAGTTGCCTTCAGTTCTAAAACAAACCTCTGTCACTTTCAAACTTAAAGTACTTTGTCCCCAACAAAACATATGAAAATATAATTTAAAGCACACTTTTCACAGACACAGTACAATACATTCACTATACACAGTATAACAAAATAGTCCCATCTTTACCTGTTTAATAATACTGTCACAATGAATAGGTAAATAGAAACTGGAATTTCAGTTTTATAGTTGAAAGGAATTTACATGCAACAATGACGTTTTACAACTGTTTAGCTGTTGAATGAACTCACCCAGCCTGTAGTTCTTGCACTAGGAGCAGAGCCAAAACGTGTTTGTTGGCCAGATCTGTTGCCAAAGCTGCAGAAGGTGGGAAGTGGCCGCTTGGGGCCTTGTGTGTACCAGTAACTCTCATGTCTGGATCATCCTTTAAACCCGGCTGTCACGGTCACCTCTCTGGCATCTGAGAGAGGGATGTTTGGCTTCACTTTGGCTGTTCTAAACACTCATTAGGATGATTCTTACGTGTTTTAATGAGACTTTTACTCTGCTGGAGAAAAGGTAATTGTCATCCTTACAAAGTTTTCCTTTAAAGCTTTGGAAAAAAAAATAGGGAAAGCTCATTCCTCCTTTATGTGAGCTTTCTTTTGCACTTAAAAGAACAGGAACCAAGCCAAGGCGATGACTGTGTTAACACTGGGAGTTCCTCCTGCACCCTTGCCAGGCAAAGGAGTGTTCAGGCTAGGGCTGGTAGAGGGTGCCCACCTCTGCTCCCGGCCAGCTGAACTCCAGGAATAGCACTTGTGAGAAGAATGCTCAAGGCAGGATGGCAAGCAACAAATGTTCAGGTATGGTCCAGACACGAAGCGCTCTCATGTTGGCTTTTAAGTCAGTCTCTGACCACCTGCTGCAAGAAGCACTTAATCTTCAATAAGGCTCAAATGTCATATTTCAGCAAAATTAATTGTAAAGCTAAACAGACACTTCCAAATGGAATGCGGTGACCTACAATGAGAAGCAAAAAATGCACAAAGAAAATCTCAAAACACAATGAACGTGAGGGAGAGGCATTAGAACTCCCTTAGCACAACTAACGGACCTCCTTAAACCATGCGCTGAATTTCTCATTTTTATTTGCAACCGCAGCACATGCTCGTACAGTAGTTGCAAGAATTGGCAACACATAAAACATTAAATCTGTTGGCAATAGAGAACTACAAAGTGCTTCAAAACTTCATCTGAGATGAAGATAATTGTTTCTCACACACACATAAATTTGCACTTAAGTATTTCCAAGTGTCTTTCTAACAGATAGTTCAGGGGTAAATATTTAGTTGGACTGGGATATTGGTCCTCAAAAGTTTGATGGGCATGAACATAATATGACATCTTGTACAGAGAAAAAAATGTAATTGCTAACACTAAAGTGATTGTTTACTATTCAAATGGCAAGGTTTTCAGCATTTCAAGAGGGAGGAAAAAAAAAAGATTTGCAAGATAATATAAAATACAGCAAGCACACCTTTTTATGTATGTTATTTAAGTATGAAAATATTTTTAGCATATTATGTTAAACATTCTTTCTTATTTATATTTCCATTACCTAAAAGACTTGCTACTCCACTGATAACTCCGTTATGTAAGGCATGTTAACTATAGTTTGACGAGGGCGGTACTGTTTTGGTTTTGCACACACATTGACAGATGCATCGAAAGTCTTCATCACGTTACAATCTTGAAAGGATGTCAGTGCCAAGCTCTCCTCCTCGCGCTCCTGTCCCACACGTCAGTACAACTAAATATGCAACGTCCCCCTAGTTCTTTTGTTTTTTGGAGAAAAATGTTCTGAAGAACCTATAGCTTTTATAGCACCTTATCTCAGAGTAATGAAAATGGGTAAGATGATAACATGTGCAAATGTACAAAATCATTAACTCTACAAAGATACATCATTCCAAAATTACAGAAAATTTTAAAGCATGCATTTAATTTTTTTAAAGGGTTGCTGAGTGCTTCCCCTGAAAAAGGTGGCTGTTCTCAAAATCAGCAACTGCTGGTGAGGATTTCTTGGCACATTTGTGACCAGCATGTTATTGCTGCATCTTCCTGATGATCTCAGCAGACACGGGGGGATGGAAATTGATTGTGTGGTGCCGCAGGCCCTGAGCTGTCTTGTAACTCTTTCCACAGCGACATTTGAATGGTTTGCGTACACGGATTTGTGTTCTGTGGCCGTTCTTGGCGTGGTACTTGATACCGTTCACATTCTGTGAGGGAAAAGGGAAAATGTCAGTGCTTAGGTGGGCTGACATGGGCTCTGCTTCCAGTTAAAACCTGAAAATGGATCAATGTTATGAGCAAAATCCTGTAAACTGCAAGGAGCTCCTGCTAGGTATTACACATGGGCTGTGCTTCCAAGGTACCAGGTGGGACAGGGACAATAATTTGTGTGGTTCTCAAAACTCACCTACCTGGCTAATCTTGATTTTTATCTCCCAATATATGTCCCTTCCCAAAGAATACCATTTAATGGACTCACACATGGTTGTTCTTTGCATCCTGACATCTTTTTCATATAGCACTGACAAATCTTATTCAGAGGTTCATTTACAAGCAAACAAAGAATTGGCATGAAGACTCGGGTCACACCTCTTTAAAGAGCTGCGACTCCCCCATGGTGGGTCTGTTCTGTTTTGTGTCATTGTTTCTAGATACGCCTTTAAGCTCCAGCAAATTCTGATCGTTTACACATTGCCTCCAAAGAAATAACTGCAGGCAATGCTTAACTCAAAAAATAATCCAGAGAAGCTGTCTTCAAAATAGCTATTGTTTGGGAATACTCCACAGCTAAAACTGGAGAGCTGATCCCCACTAGTGCAAAACACAACATACACCCTGTTACACTGGCAAGGGCAGGAAACAGGCCACGCTTCTGCCACGTCAACCAAAAACATTACTAAACATAAAGTAATTCTCCTCTCTTCCTTTTCACTTATTTCTGGCAAAAATGGAAGAAGCTGTTGTGATCTCAGCAGCTGTGACCTTGTTCTGTGGAGTATACTGGAGCCTCTCATCTGCTCCCACTAAAAAGAGCTTGGATTATTGTATGAATTAGCAAATGTCTTTCATTTGAGCTTCTCCTAGGATGAAACTGAAGAAGATAGCATTGTGACAAAAAGAGGCAGTTCCAAGGCTCTCCTGTGTTCTCTCTAAAGATTCCAGATATGTATCTCAGTATTTTTTTAAAGATTAAAAGAAAAAAAAAGAAAAAGCTGAAAAGCTAAAATCCACTAACAGTGTGGATAGGAAACAACCTACTAAATTAGGTCTTAGGGATTTTGTCTTTGCTGAACCACTGCCTGGTGTTACACATAACATAAAGTCCTCTTGGCTCTTTAAACAACAAGTTTTATCAGTGTGCAGCTTACAGTAAGTGGAACCTCCAGCTTGGAACTCACAGAAAAACACTCAAATATCCACCCTGGAAAAGAGGTGCAAGATTACAAGCAACTGCTCTGCCCACAGATTCATGTTCCTCTTCTCCAGAGCATCCAGGCAGTGAACCCTCACCTGAACTTGCAAATCCAGCCTCTGAATTGTCCTTTACACCCTTAAAAATGCTGGAAAACCCTGCACAGCTGTCTCCTGAGATGTGGGAGCTGAAAATCTCCCATCTCCAACACCAACCACACACAGGAACATGAGCCATCCCGACAGGGGTTGTCTGGGTGCAGGGTACTCAGAGAAGGCAGAAAGCCATAGCACCACAGCTCCAAGAGCACATCAAAGCTACACATCAGACTCAAGAGCAGCCAAGTGAATTCCCTGCAAGTAACCTGAGATCCTGGGGCAGATTTTGGATCATCTTGCACATAGTTTCAACCTGTAGCAACCCACTGTGCCACTGGGATGAGGGGGCCAGGATTGTAACTGGGTGCCAGGAGGACTTCATAAGGCATCTGTCATTATCTGTGTACCTTTAAGGACCCGTGCCTTCAAAAGAGGAGAAAATCTTGGGGGTGACCTGCTAGACTTTTGCTACTGCAGTGGAATTTTTAAAACAAGTCCTATTACCTATAATAAAATTATTTTCCTAACAAAAACCTGTTCATGATTAAACTTTTAATTTTTCTAAGAAATCCCTTCTAGATACTTTTGTGCTACAGATGCCATAAATCTGCAATCACAAATACCCTCACTATTCCATGCCAATGGTACTCTTGATCCCAATTTTTTAATGATCCATCAGCCCCAGTACACCCCACTCCTTGCTGAAGGGGGAAGAAAGTATTTTCAGGCAGAAAAATTTAAGGAGATGCTAAAGCAGAAACCTAAAGGGATGAATTGGGCCATGGAAGGTTTGAAAAACAGTAACCACGCAGAGCACGAGGAGCTTGTGTAAAGTGAAATTTGGCCTGTACTTCTGTCTAAAAGGAAACTGCTGTTAGAATTACAGTGACTCTTCGGCACTTTTTCCACTGCTGCAATGTAAACACTTTGTTGTACGTCTGGGCTGAGTTTGCTGAGGTACAGCAAAAGCCATGGCCAAACTCGTACATCACTTTTATTGCTCTGGTTACTTAGGTTGCTCACTATTTACTTTCACAGATGATTGAGGAAGAAGATGGCCATAGAGAAGGGCACTCTAAAAATCTTGAGCAGAAGGAAACAATTATTAACCTGGGACCGGATCAGGAGGCAATAGAGAAGTTTAGACTGGCACTACCTGGTTTGCAAGGGCACAAAGGCTCTTGTTGGGCAGGGCTCCTTTTGCACGGAAGGATTCAGAAAGGAACTACACTGGTAGAGAACTTGCCAGCCCCACTTGAAGTAGGAAAAGACATCTCAAAAGGATGATTTGAGAGATTTCTCGTTTCAGCCCTGAACATTCATACATGTCTTTGTACTCTTGGGTCTTCCTCCCAAAGTCTTCTCTGTGGGTCCAGTTCCTCTGTTCAGCTTGCAAGCTCTGCGTTGCTCCTTTCTTTCAAATATATTCCCTTGTTTCCCTCTTACTTCAATATTCTCTCTCCCCAAGCTCTGCTGAGTTTCACCACCCGTAGGTCTGCCTTCCTGGGGGTTTGTGCCACCTGACAGGACCTTCATCCTTTCACCTGCCAGGACAAGCCAAATGCCTCAGCAGCCCTGGAAGGTAACACTTCTCCTCTAGCCCAAGGCCAAAGAAAAGTCAAGGATATAAGCTACATTCTGTACGCACTGAAATCTATTACTCTTTCTATTACTAATTTTGCACAAAGTAGAAAATTTAGGACAAATACTCTAGGGTTTTCTCTATACTAGCATATATGCATTATTTGTGAGGTTTGCTGTATCTATTATGTCTCAAACTTCATTTGCTTTTTGGATGCTGCCTGAGAAGTTTATCTACGTCTTAAACACATTTTCAAAGTCCTTCTCCAGCGCCTCAGGGGTATTGAATAAAAGGAAAACTAACCAACACCTTCATAAATCACCATTTTAGCTTCTACAATGCAAAACACATTAACTACTCAATATCCATACACTTCTGGACAGGGCATCTAAATTTGGATGTGAATCCAAAGCCTCGTGAGGGTGAATACCACAGAAGCAAGGATTATACCTTTGGATTCCTTGGAATCACACAGATGATTTTCTAAAAATCAAATTTCAGGCATGAAAAATGAATCACAGGAAGAAAAATAAAAATCCATAAATGGAAAATTATGAAGTAATTATAACTTCTTCTCTACCTCAATAAGCATAATTAGAGAAGAAAGCAAGCTTCAGGAATTAGTTCAAAGACTTGTGTTTAAAGCATCTAGAAGTCAGTGTACTTCAGGTTTATTTAGATGTTTCTGTCTATCCCACATGCAATTTAAAAATACTTCTCCCAGGATCTGTGGCTTCTTAAGAAAATCTCTGCCACACTATATAGAGTACATGTTATAAGCAAATGATTTTTAAAAATAAAGTTCCTGAAGAACAACGAAATGTTTATGACTATTTCCACTGCCTATGGGAAAGTGCCAGGAGACAGCAGCTGGGCAGGAGGCCAGCACGGGTTTCTGATACACATCTGGGCTTGTGTATAAACATGTTCTCCTTACAGTTTCCATTGTCCGCCCCAGCCCATTCCTTTGGAGTATTTGTTGTACTCATTCTTGTCTTATTTACCTTTCCATAATGACTTTTCAGTGCAGAGGCCATCTCTTATCCTTGAACATTGTTTGCAAAAAGGTGCCCCATCTCTACTGGGTCCTTTAAGCAGTACTGTAGTACAAATAAAATCCCTAAAAATACCATTCTACTTCTCAAACTTACGTCACCTAGGGCCAGACAAAAGAAAATTGTGTATATCCTCCTTTCCTCTTGCTCCCTAAAGGAATGCATCCTTTCTCAGCCGTAAAGTGAGCCTGGCAATTACTGTATGTGCATGTCTGTGTTCCTGTTTGGAGCACTATAATTGTTTTACAGTCCTGACTGTGATTATCCAGTACCCACCAGAAAATCCCAGTGCTTTGATCACAGGACTCCCTACCCAGACTCCACAAATAATTCGTCAGACAAGCAGTTTAAGCAGAGGGAAGATAAAGAGGAAACAAGAAACACAGCTGACACAAAGCTAAAAGGAAGGAAACAAAGATAAAAATGCAAAAAGAAAAAACATAGGCTGAAAATAAAAAAGGGAGGAAACAGAGCCCACAGAAAAGAGAAATGAGGTGAGGCAGAGTTGAAGGAAACGTGCTTTTCTATCAGGACTAAACAGAGGTGAGTCTCTTAGGAGAATACGGTACTTTTTATTTGCTGCTGTTCCCTGTCAGCCCCTCTAAGGGTCATTAATTTGTTCCCCTGCCCGGCTGGTATACTGTTAATGGTGTACAAGATATCCCTTATAGACAGTCCTCATGCATTTGAGATGAAGGTAGTGAGATAGCAGAAGCAGGCACAAACAGCTTGCTCATTTGGGCAATAAAAAGACAGAGGGCTGGCAGTCAAACAGAGAACAGACAGGATATAGCAAATTACAGGGTTCTCCTTCCAGCCTTTGCCATTAAGCGAATGTTTTCTGCAATGCACTGATGCCCTCTGGGCACACGACTTCTAACAATCAGCATGGCTTGTTTGCTTCCTGAGCTAGGGATTTAGCTTTTTATACCATACCCTCTGTCTGGCACAGCTCCTACCACACGCAAGGAAAAGTATTGATCTTCAATAGTGTGAGTTTATCTGCAAATTAATACTTGCACGTAGTCCAAAACCATCTTCCCCTCTGCCCTGGCCCTGGAGATGGTGTTCAGTCTTTCCTGTAACTGGAGAATAAACACTACATAGCTCAGGATAATCTCAGCAAAAAGACTTGTGCGTCCCTAAGAAACGAGCACGCTGTTTTCTTGTCTGTGTTTTATGAAACAGTGTTGTCAGGGTTAAGTGGTCTGTACAGGAACCTGAGTCTTATGATTTGCTGCTCTGGGGGCTGCTGCACCATCACTGAAACGCATTTTCATCCACATTCTTGCCACAACTGTTTTATCTCAATTGCTACTGGCCTTCCTATATTTCTATTTCACATTTCTCCTCTCTTTTAAGTCCCTACTTACCAGTTATTTAAAGGACAAGCCATAAAATACAACCAACCCAACCACCAAGGTTTTTCTAAGGTGTAGGGTCAGTGGTTGGATTTTCCAGTAGTTCATGCAAAAACTTCAGAAAACTACTTAGAGGAAGTGTGCCAACACACTACTTCTGTTCCCGTGTCAGTGCTTAGAGAACACCATACTGAAGTGCAAGATGTTCAGCACAATTCCATCTGTCTCTGCACCGATGCATGTGAAGCAACACTCCTGCAACATCTTGGCATGTTCTACATGGGCCAGCTCAAGGGTCCAGTTTAGAAATGCTTCACTCACACAAAACGACAAAAAATTTCTCATGATGGAGAGCAATTAAAGAACGGGGTGGGGTGGGGGCAGCAGGGAATTATTTCCCAGGGTGTCACACGATGGGATGCAAGCCCTGCATGTGTGGTCACTGATGGCTGTGCAGATGTGTCGTGGGAACTCGGAACAGGACAGAATGATGCTGGAATTTCTGCAAGACTCTGCTTTCCCAAGGTGAATTCTGGCTTGCATGATGCTAACTGCTACATTCCACACATCATCTTTAACAGAAAATGCACCCTGGGCATTGCCTCACTAAAGAGGAGGCAGTATCTCTAGCAGTTAAGCAGAAGGAATTTCTGGCACAGATGGACAGAAGCTTTTTAATTTCATGTTTCTGAAAGGGACCCAAGAGATTATTTTGCTTGTAGTACCTCCTGCATTCTGCAGTTAATCTGTCTAAATAATAGAAAGCTCGTTAAAATGCGTAAAGCAAAAGAGTCGCTATATGTAATCTCTTGACAGACAGACATCCCTTGTAAAACTGATAAACTTGGCTGTGCTTGAGAGAAAACTAGTGAATAAAATATTCCGCTAAAATATCACAAAAATAATTGTGAAAATCTATTAAATGAGAAGAGTGCAAACTGATTTTAGAGGCTTTCCCCACAACCTACACTAGCAGGAAATGAGGTAGGTCAGCACTACTATTTACCTTATATCTTTTTTTACATCCAGGAACAGGACAGGCAAAAGGTTTCTCATCCCCTCCATTCATGCACATTGAACTAAGGATAGCTTCAGAGCTGATAGCACTTTCTGTAGTCCAGGACTCATCACTGTCTGATTCTTCATAGTCTACTTCCTCTTCATCATATTCGCTACCTAGAAAAGCAGGGTAGTCAGATAAAACAAGAATAAATAAGAGCACAGCAAGATAACCCATTCTGCATTTATTACATCAGCTACAATGACTTGTAATTTCCCCACTTTTGTCTCTTCTGGAAGACAGTTATTTTAAATTTTATAACCCTATCTTTCTTGTAGTTATTTATTCCTTCATAAAGACACCAGTGGTTCTTTTTCTAATAACCAGGACAGGCCTTATTAATATATCTTCACAAACTGTTAACTGCATGGCACAGAAAGTTCAAAGGACTGATTTTAAAATGCAGTTTCATTGCTTCTCAAACACCAGGATCCTTCCGTCTTTCCCAGTGCCTGAACAGAAAATGTGCTCCCTCCCCTCCTCCAATTAAAGCTAATTTTAAGGCATTTCTTTATGCAATACAATACTGAAGAGTGTAATTCTACAGATCATAAACAGTGTAAAATAATATGTTGACAAGTCCTAATGCATTTACTAGCCCTTTGGAATTAATAGGAATTATAGCACAACATTAATAAGAATTATATTGTAGCAATTATAGTTGTGAAATTCATTCCCTCAGGTGTGGGTATAAATTGCATTGTGTGACTGCCCTGAACAGACCGCATTATGTTCCAGATATGCTAAGACAGCCATGTGAGCAGCTGGTGCTGAGTTTATTTATTATTTTTAATTGCAATAACTATTAATGAAATCCTCTGAAGAAGTTAAATGTGAAACAAGAGAAATTAGAAAAGCAGAATTCCAACTGCAAAAATACAGTTGAAAAAAGAAAAGCAGGGGAGGGAAGAGCCGCAGCTGATTAAAAAGAAAATATATGCACAGAGGGAGAGAGAGGGAAAGCTGAGGGAAACTTCTGTGGTGTCAGCAGGAGGTGGTGCTGTGTTTCCCCTCCCCTTTCTTCTTTCCCTTTCCCAGCTCTGCTAAATTTTATCCTTTCTGCTGAAAGACAATTTGGCTCCAAGTGCTGGAATAGCTCCCGCTATTAAAGACAGCTATGTGACACTTGCATGGCTCTTCCCTCATGTGCCCTTTCAGTGCACGGCTCTGAGCAGCTCTACCCACCAAGGAGAAAATGCAGACAGATGCCTGACGGCACTTTAAAACATTCCGAATTCACAGGGGAAACCCCACACTGCAAAGTACAGTGGGTTTTTAGGGGTGCTTCTGCTGAAGCTCCATACTTCTCTCCTCTTTGACACCCCTTTCCCCAGCATTCCCAGGCAGACTCTGCACTGAATAGCACCTGGTATAGCTGCCAGCACCCAGGGCTCCTGAGCTTTGGTCAGGACAGATATCAGGCTGTCCACGTGTCTTTCCCATGGCTCCCATCTGTCCAGGATGGTGCACAGATGAGGAGAAAGGGATGGTTCCCCACCAGCAGCAGCCGCCGACATGAGCGCACGCACAGCCCCTGCAGCACATCTGGAAAACTCTGCCCTGCTGACTGTGGCTCCTCATCCCACTCCCAATGAGCGGGAGCCAAAGAAAGCATTATTGACCTCTTAAAATATTTCTGAACTCTAGGAACAGTTAACCTAAAATGAAGTTAAGAGTTGTTATAGTTTAATTAACTAATAAAAAAATGGAGGCAAAACCACAACTCTGCTTCTACGATTTCCTGCCCTTGATTGTATCTTGATGGAAAAAATTCCTCAAGCTGTTTCTTTCAAACCTTTTAGCTCAGTGGGGTTTTTTTAAAGCAAATGAAACAGAAAACCCTATTGTAAATACACATATGCACTCCTAGGATGACAAAACATACAATTCTAAACACTGATACCAACAATTTCTGCCTTTATAATCACCTCCCTTGTGAGCCCCCTTAAGACTGGGTGACTTCTGCCCAAACAGGATTTTGTCCTCCTGAAGAAAACATAATTTGAAACTGTACAACATCTCCTAGGGACATCAGTCCTTTTAGTGATGGTAAGGAGTAAGCTTTCATAAAGCAACAATCAGCGCTCTTTAAAACTTAATATGCAATACAATGTATAAAATAAGAGATACAGCAGGGAGAAGTTGTACAAATGCTATTATGTGTTTCCTTAGGTTTTCCTAAAGGCATTAAAGGGTGCCCTTTTAATTTTTCTAATAATTTTGTAGAGTAAGATCCAATTCTGTAAAAATGTTTGCCTGTACTTCAGTCAAAAGTAGACTCAGTGAAAGAGAGAGACAGAAGGGACTAAACTGTATGTGTAAGAATCTGTGAGATCACAACATCCTTACAGTTTTCTTTTCATTGGCTTACCTGAACAAAAATACAAGATTTAGTCTAGTACACTCAAAACAGTTACTTTAACCAGTATAAGCAAATGCTCCATTATCTTAAATTTTAAAGTTCAGATGTCACTACAGATTTTACAAATACAATGAGCTTTTTCATATAAATGACCATATAAAAGTGTATTTCTTGCACAAAACAGTAATACTAATGGTGCCGTATGACCTCGTATGAAGCTGGAATTACAGTCTATCACTGCTTTTATCTAACAATGTCCTACTGAACTCAACTGTTTCTACTCTCTTAAAAAAATAAAAATTAGAAATCCCAAAATGTATTTAAAAGGATCTCGGTATAAGGAAAATGCAAAAAAAATTTACTGCCCTGAAAAAAATTCGTTAGCAATAAAAATTCTTAAAATAATTATGTTGTTTCAGTTGTTACAGAAAAACAACACTGATTTAGTCATGCTTTTAACCGATTCTGCCTCAGAATTTAATTTCCTCAGCTGTCAGTGTCTAAGAGCAGCAACCCATGTGGTGCCTCACCGACTGCGTGCAACACATCAGAGAGGGGGGGAAATAAAACAAGAGGAAAAACAAAAAGCACGACGCGCAGGTTGGCGCTGCCATTATAAACAGCCCCTGGACGAGGTATTTTAATTAAGTGGCGCAGGGCTGAGCACGGTGGCTTTGTGAGGCCGTTCCCAGCCGGAGCTCCATGGGCTCCATGTCAGGTGTACAAACTGCAACCCGAGCTGCTGGCCCGGCTCTCGGGCAGCGCTCCCAGGGACCAGCACTGCGCCGAGGGGAAGTGCACGGCAGCGCACTTTGATCAAGACAGAGCTGCTTAATTGCTTGCCTTTTTTTTTTTTTTAAAGCTCGGTTAGTGTTTCACAATTATATCTGCAAATATTTACTTTTTTCAAGGAAAAAAAAAAAAAAAAAGAAAAAAAAAAAAAGGAAAGAAATGAAGCGCCTTTACCTCTAACCTATGGCCTGCTCCAGGGTGTAAGAGCTGCGTGACTCGGGCAGTGTTTGCAGTAACTCCAGAGAGCCGCCTCACCGAGCAATGCCTGGACACTCATGGAAAACAGGATGCTCTGCTGGCCCACGCTGCCCTTTGTGCACTGAGCTGAGCCATTCCTGTGGCACGAGTGCCAATGGCTTTACCCTTCCTCTCACGCTTGGAAAGCAGACTTGAATGTTCCCCCCACTGAAAAATATCAGAACTAGGCTTCAGAAGTCTGAATAGCAAAGAAACCTCCCCCAAAACTCGACAACATGCAGTTCTCTAAGACAAAGCATCTAAACATCTGGCTGATAGAGATGCACATGCTTTCAGCAAGGCACTGTACAAATATACAATATTATTATCACAACTAAATACTAATTCTACCATAGAAAAAAACCAACTGCTTTCTTCCTCTCTCCTCTGGCAATGCTTTTTCTGAGGCTTCTTGCTAGCTCATTGCTCTTTAAATTAATATCCAGTTTCATCATCTGGCTTTCATTCAGAGACCATACACAGTTCTACCTTGGCCCAACCTAAACCAAATATCCAAATAACTCAGTAACATCTTCTTAATACTGCACCCGCCCTCGCATGCAATATTCCCTCAGTCCTGGCCCACAAAACCATTTCCCCACTCCCCACTCTAGTGGCCTTGCCAGAACAATCACTTCATCTTGTGCTGCCCCCAGCAGATCAAAAAATGAAACAAAACGAAGGAAAGAATGCTAGTTCAGCTTTTTTTTCCCCTGCAATTTTCCATGCTGAGACAATGCCACTACTCCTCAAAGGGGAGGTGGACTCCACTAGGCACAACTATTACTGGAGCCAGAAATCACATAAAATTACCTGCTATGAGAAGCCACAAAACATACTGGGTCACCTTCTAGCAAGTTATTTCTCTTCTGATTTTCACACTGCATCTAAACAACCCATCACAAATAAGCAAGCTGTCTATATTACAGTCAAAAGTAGAGACATGCACAAAAAGGGACTATGATTACTGTCTGCAGGGTAAGAAGCCTTTGAATTTGACAAAAAGCAAAGCTGACCATAGATTTGGTCTACACCTCTGCTGCCAGTCAGTTTTCCTGTCAAAATCAGTAAGAGTGTCACTTAATCCAACAGCAAAGATCTCACCCCTTCAATGCCCCTACTTTTTCGTTTTCCAGATGAAGCCAGTAATTTAAAGAGCTCAGAAATGGTTTGCAGAGAGATCATTCATTTGACATTCTTAAACAGGCAACATCCAAGCTACACTACTGAAAATCTGGAGCCTTATCTTTTATATTTCTGGGGTTTATTCTGTAGTCACACCACTGTAGACAAGAGAAATGCTGCCTTTTTTGCATGAGTGGATTCATTCTATTGTGAGATTTACAGAGGATTTTCCTCTGAACTTTAAATGAATCTTGGTTTTAAGCAGGTGCACAGCATTTGTCATTGTATTGCTTTTCAAATCTAAAGACTTCTCTGCTGTGCCTTTAAATATAAAAAAGACAAAGCTGATTAAAACTAGCACAAGCTGTGTGTGCCATTTTAATGAGCAGGATCTATCTTGACCTCTGATCAAGAACATTATGAGTTCTTCCTTTCTCCTCCCATGAAGAAAAACAAACTCAAAACATCCTTGCCAATTATTTTTGTGCCCAGAAAACATACATTTAAGTATACAATGAATAACTATGAGCAAATAGCTTACTGCAGTGGGAACCAACATTGCTAGTGTCACTGAAAGTTCATGGTAATTCCAAGGATTTCTCATAAAAATTCAGCTTCACACTTTGTCCCGTGCGGGACTTGCAGTTTGTATTTCACAGAAACAGTTTTATGAGAGCACTTCTTATGTTAAGAACTTTGCATTCCCATATACTGCGACAGTTTCCTTGATAAAAAAAGTGAATTCTTAATATTATGTGAATTTTGAGTTAACACTAAAGCACATTTATGGATTTGTCAGACTTCTTCCCTCTGTGCCCATGGATGCACACAGCAGGGACAATGTTCCTACAGCTGATACTCATTGCTGATCTAAAGACATATCAAGTCATTCAACATGAAATATTCTTCCTTCATATAAAGAACAGGAAATAAATGCTTGGGGCAATGAAAGACAAAGCAGTCAAATAACAGCAGCCATGCAAGTCTTTAGTCTAGAAGCTGTAGCAGGACTCTCTCAGCTGAGAGCTGGTACGGCTGGCATAGTGCACTGCAAACTACAGCAACAAACATCAGACTCTGGATTATCCGGACACACTAAGCCAGGGTTTTTGCTTGCTTGCTTGTTTTGGTGGGTGGGGAGAGGGGACTTGAGTATAGAAAGCAAAATTTGCAAAATACCCGTTCAGATTAATTTCTTATACTTTCAAAAATACTTTTACCATTCATGTCCACAAAGATGATGTAGACACAACTGAAGAAAACCCAGAGAGGCTTAACAGAGCACTGTGCAGTGCTACAGAACTGGCACTTTAGATAGCAAGTGTCAATCCAGTGATTGGATTAAGCACCTAAATACAATGAGCACTAGGTTCACCTCAGTGAAAGCCAGAGCCTTTCTCCAGCACGTGGGTATGATGAGCACACGTAGCTGAATTTTTGCTCCTCTCCCAGTAAATACTCCCGATCCTTATTTCTGGGCGAGGAGAAGCAATTCTGTTCTCAAAGTCATCTGCATGCTCTGACCTTTGCTGTCCCCGGCGGGAGCCGATCGACATGGCCATGGTTTGCCAAACGGGCACGTGCCAGGGCTGGCAGAGGTCCCCATCCCTCTTCACGGTCACAACAGAGCCACGAAAACAGTGGCTATGACTTATTCCTGCCTTGGCCCTGCTCCAGGTGGAGTGGGGCTCGGGGCTGTCGTGCTGGCCACTGCCAGCCCCGCACAGCTCGTCCCGCGGGCTCTGCGGGCTGCGGCTGCTGCTGCCAGCATCCTCCTCCTTCCCACGACACCAGTCAGAGCAGGATTTGGCTGGAACAATGTCTTCTGGAGAAACCACCCTTCCTTTTCTCTTTTCCAGTCCTCTCCTAGCTCAGATCAAGTATCAAGTGCTAAATAATGAGCTGTTAGGATGTATTACTGCCCAGAAGAGCTAATTTTCTATTGTCTCTGGCTGAAGCAAGGCTCTGCTAATGAATAAGCACCAAGAGAATTTCAAAAATGTACCTCATGTAATGATGTGAACATCGATTCAAATACAAAGAACAGTATGTTTTTTATCATTAAGGCACAGGGCAATTGAAAGCACTAGAGGAAATAAATTAGGCAAAAAAGCCCCACAAAAATTTTTTCTGTGTTTGTTTGCATCACTTGAAGAGTAGCTTTCAGACCTCCACTGCTATACCAAAGGAGGGAACATTTAAGCATCTAAGGTTATGGGTAGGTGTTCCTGGATATCCTCTCCCCTCCCTCCCAGTCAAAGGCAACTGCAAATTGCACAGCCACAGAGACAGTCTGAAAAGATCCTTCCTGCAGCTATTTTGAAGGGTGGTACTTCAAACAGGATGAATCCACACAGTTAAACATCCAGCACCCTGGTGTTTTAAATGACATGGTAGATAGGTCAAGTCGAACACTTCACACCAACTGCAGTTTTCATTTCAGTGAATGCTCATGCTGAATTTTAAGTGACTGAAAATGTATCCCATTACAAGGTTTGGATTCACTTTGGAAAGCATGCAAACACTCCTTCAGGTAAAACATAAATCTGAACACATTGTATTTTGGTATAGAATGATTTTGGCTGAGCTAATGTATATGGGAAACCACCCTAAAACGCTGGAGTTTAAGATAAAATGATAAAGGTGCAAATAAACATAAAGTTTTATATTTAAAGCACTATTAGTATAACATTAGTGCTATATATTCTTTTTCACTGTCAGCAAAATGGAGAACTATTTCACATGAGATCTGCTCTCCTTTTTGGGCTACTCAGATTAAAAAAAATATAGTCCTCCAGAGCCAATACTGGGGTTGGTGGAACAGCTGGATTCTATCTGGCTTTAGGAGCAACTGTGTGCCATTTTCTTTCTTGATATATCTGTGTCTTGATACTGGTATAGCAAAGAACAGTCTTTAAAACTAAAGCACTGTAAATCCTAATCCAAAGTTTATAAATCCGCTTGCACACCTATATAAGCAGATACGATACAACTTATTGAATGCATAAAAGCAAATAAAACATACATGTAATAAGATAAATAAATAAAAAACCCCCACTTCCAATTACTTGTGGAACAGCAACTAATCACAAAAACATGCATGTAAAGAACTGATTCTGGAAAAAAACAGTCAACTGATACCACGGCATGTGTTTTGTAGAGCAGGGCTTTCTGAGAACGCTGCAGAGGTGCTAAAGCAAATTGTTATAATGTCACTGCACAATGTGCTGTTGAGGTTTTATGGTCACACTGCGCCAATAGTCTCGGGAAGTTATTTTGCATTCTTATATAAACTTTTCCCCCCAATCCTGTTTTCCACAAAAAACGGCTTTCAATAATGTACAATCTTGTGTTTATACATAGTAAAGGAAAAACATGATAAACCCAAGAACACAATCTCTACTTTAAACATATTTTAAAACTAGATTTCTACAACTTCATGTAAACAAGAATAAGCTGTTAAACATTCACCAAAAAAGAACATAACCTTCCTGTAATTAAATGGCAGTGTTTTACATGGCACTTTTAAAAATCATTAAAATTTAAAAAAAAGTAAATAAATAAATCAATCCAGCAGATCCATCCCAATCTGAGGCTTAACCTTAAAATTAACGTAACAGTAGTAAAACCTATGCCAGCTGGAATCCTTTCTTTTTCTGGCTTTGCCATGAGAAGCAAGAGCAGGTATATGTTTGAAAAAAAAACAAAGTAGGACATTTTCCACCTTTAGTCACAGGATGTTAATTGAACTCTGGCAAATGTTTAAAGATATTCTCAAAATGTTCAAAAAAGAATTAAAACCAGTTGGGGCTGAGAAAAAGAAACAATCCATCCTTCCTCCCCTCCCTTCTCTCCCCTCAAACATCTGTTCCAAACTTATACTCCAAAAACCACAGTGAAGAACGGTCATAATTAATGTTATTTTGGCTTTTTAGTTGCTAGTCCTGCATTCCAAGGTTAGAAATACAAAAATACAAGTTCAGGGCACTGTGACTGTACGTAAGGACTCTCTTGATGCATATAACAAAAGAGCAGCTTTTCTTTTCTCTTCTTTACCTCATTTTATAAAAAAAGAGAAGGAAAAATAGAAACAGTACCAGGAAACAGTTCCATGTTGAAGATAAAAGATTACAATAAAAAGTACCTACATAAATGAACTACGCTTTATGAAGCTATGAAAATACATTTGAGACATGTTTTATACATGCTTTACAGCTGTACAAAAGCCGTACAGCCACTTACAACGCAGGCCATAAAACTGCTAATGCACACACAGTCCCTGCCCAGCCCGACTGCCGTGCCTTTGCCTTCACCGGCGTGCGATTCCCGCACGGAAGGGCTGAGCTACCACCAGGATCATCCCCCCAAGGCATTGCCATCACTGTGCAGGTACAGCCTGAGCTACACAGGCAGTGCTGCTGCTTCCAGCAGGATCTGGCTAGGCAGGGATTTCCGGGATGCTCCTGGGATGCGTGCCAGCCCTGGCTCAGTGCGTGCAGGACCAGGGTGCGGAGGAGCTGCAGAGGTGCAGGACAACTCAGCGCTTTTTCAGCAGCTTTGGGCTGAGGAAATTTCATGTTTATGAGGCCCAAGAGGGCTACAAATCCCTGTACAGCCAACAATGGCAGATTCTCCACTTCAATGCACTGAAGGGCTGGGAGGATTTAATCTGCATTAATATACACTGACCACTTCTCTCTGCCTGCTTTTGAAGCTCTGGACCATCTAGATTTAAGAAACATCATCAGCATGATTTGAGAGCTAGCCCTAAGACTCAGAATTACCAGTAAGGGCTAAAATGGCTATTGACTACTGAGCAAGAATTGGGGTTTTTGTCATTTTAACTACACAAAAAATCTACATGAAAGATCTGTTGAGTGTTTTATTAGTCCTACTTTGTGTTTCTCAGAAAGAAATTAACTCATGCATAAGAACACATTTAGTGGAGTGTCACGTTTCCTCTCTCATTTTTAAAGACCAAGATTCTGATAAAATAAAATGTGCACTGTGCCTGTTATGCTGTCACAAACCTTTCTTTGTGGCTATCATTATTTTAATCAGGTCTACAAAACATATGTTAGCAGGTGGGACTTGTTTCAGGTGACATATCACTGGGCTGAAATCAAAGTACTTTTCAAACTGCTATTTTCCATTGCTCCTTGGCTTCTTGCATCTTTTGACATTAGAAATTATTGTGAATGGCACTGTGTGACTATATATGGAAAAACCTTTCAAGAAGGAGACTATGCTAGGACATAGCACCAACCTTCATCTTCAGCAAGACTTAGGATGGTGTCTTCCACCTGCCAGGCCACAAGTGCTAAAAAGACAAGAGGATCTTGTGGTTTTAGGGGTCAGCAAATGTTTCACGGTTTTTAGTTCACTTGGAAATACTCAAAAGCTACGAAGAACCCTGTTTTTCCTAAAATGTTACATAATTTTGAGGATCTTGTACTGGCTAACATCAACTCATGATACACCATTTCCCCAATGAAATAAACCTTTCTGGGTTATAAGTCACTGAACGTGAAGTGGTATGTTAGTCCTTGCTTTTTATTACTTCTGATTTGCTTTGGCCATAATGCAAGGAAAACTCAAACATTTGCTTAAGTTTCATCATCTTCAGCACACTAAAGTGCTGCCTAAACGAGTCTGGGTTTTTTTCCTGCTAAACCATAACACTGCTGTCAGTGTGCAGACATATAGCACCAGTGGACATGGAGTAATTTTTTCAGTCCTCAAGATACTACAGTGCTACAGATAAGTCCCATTTAATGTTGCAGTGTAATACACATCTATGGATATGTGTAAGTATATATGTGCATATATATACACACAAAATTTAAATAAACACCTAAAAGCTCCATGCGGCCACTACTGTTTCTAACTTTGAGGAAAACATTTGTGCTTTCAGCTAGGAATTTTCAAGATAATTAGCAGATTACTTACAAAGCTAAATAGTAAATAAATAAAAATCCTTCCACCAATTGGCCCTTGCAGTATAAACACACAAACATGAATGCCATCATTGTTACCCAGAACTGCTGAAGTAACTTTTTGAGTGTCACACTATTCCTATGTTAAACCAGTTATGCCACAAGCTGTGAAAGGCAGACACAACATGCTTTCTACAAAATGCATATTTTTTACACATTTGGAGGAAAATAGGCCTATGTGCAATGGGTTTGATTGTACACAAAAATCCCTATCCTATCACAAATTAACACAGAGATAATCTTTACTTTCAAGCTTATTGTACATTTTTTGTTCTTGATCCTGTTAAAAATGGTTTGCCAGGGTAGACTACTACGATGGGGATTATAAAACAGTTCCTGTGCTTGAAGTACTTTAAATCTACAAGCCATGTTTCTATTGCTGCTTTGTAGCTCAAACCCCAAAACTAGTGATGATTTTATGAGTTGCTGTAGTCTAGACAACTCGGTTACTTTTCAATTAAATTGTTCCTTGGGGAGACTACTGTGAAAATTCCCATACAATTAATTACAGGTATGTGCAATTAAAATACAATTCTACAGCACAGTAGCTTTACAATTGCTGGTGCAATTTATGTCTGTATCAAACAAGAATGCTCTGAAGGGGCTGGGAAGACGAAGTACAACACACAGGAGATTACATATAATACATATAAAGCTACCTGTAGTGACTGAGATGAAATAAAAGGTAGTGTTAAATTTTTGCGTGCCTTCTCCTTTGGTAAGATTCAGAATTCTACTAGAAAACACAAAATTTGACACCTGAGTTAATCCTCCCAGAACATATTTTTATAGCAAACTGGGCTCAACACATTTTTACAGCCAAGTGAAAGAGCAAATCAGAAATTTAAAAGAATTATAATGAAAATGAACCCATAAAGCAAGAAAATGCAGGAAAACAGAAAATGCAGGAGAGGAATTGTGATTAAAAAAGTCAACATGTATTTCCCCTCACAGCAAAGCCCCATTTTCCCCATCGGTTATTTTCATATTACTTTTCTCTATATACACTTAAAAATGTCTTTTTAACTTTAAAAGCAATTTAAATGGTTAGAAGCACCACTATCAAATAATAGAATTTTGTGAATATAGTATAGGCCTTTTTGTACTTAAATTGCAAGTGAGTTTAAGACAGAGTTAAACAAAGGACTAAGCAGGGGAGGTTATCATAGCACGTCTTTATGCAAACCACAGGAAAGATTAGTTCCAGGATAATCTCCATAATTCTGCTCCATCTTCACAAGTTACAGGCATGGATCAGGGGAAATACCAAACCTTTGAAAAATTAAGACACTCATAGGTCATGTCAGCTTGTCTTGCACATCTCTGCAGAAATCCTCCAGGATCTGTACCCCAAAGCTACAGGACTATGAAAGAACTGTAGTCATGGGCTTGCAGCCCTGTAGTCCTTGAAGTTAACCAACACTCCTCATTCACCTGGTCCAGGTACACTGAAAGAGGTGGGCTTTGAGGGGTCCCAAACACACTGTAAAACAAACCACTAAAAAAAAAAGTGGTTTTTATAACAACAACAAAAAAAAAAGTTAAACTTTTTAAACTAAAAAGTCACTTCTGTAAGGTAAAGAGGGCTGAGATTTGTGAGTCCTTATGACTCTGGTTTTGCCAGGAGATTAAAAAAAGGCACCAGGGCCTCCCTTGTAAGAGACACAGCCATCAAAGTGGGCCAACTCCCATCCTTCCTTTTTTTAGGGTTCAGCCAAACTGCAGAGCAGGTACCCAGGTAATCACACAGCTAGAGGTCAGGTTTGACCAAGTTAATATCTTGATCTTCAGGATAATTCCAAGCTGTTTGATTTGGAGCTACAAATAAGTCCAATACGTGACAACACTGTTGCTGTGCCTGCTATATGGAATTATCTCTGCTCTGCAGATCCTCCAAGCCTAGGTCTCAGAATGTTCTGGGAATGCAATTCTTTTGGTTTGGTTTAGTCACTGAGCAACCAGGTTAATACACAGTCCTGTTTCTCTAAGGAAGCCAGACAATCATCTGACAGCTGATGATTGCTATGAAAGAAAAATAAAATCAGTTTCTGAAGCCAAGCTTAGCCAAGCACAGTGATGAACACTTGAATATTTTTCATTTTGGGTTACTGAAGAAAGAGCTAAATATATAAAAGTTTACAGCTGGCTCCCTAAAATTGGAATGTGACATCTAGCTCTGAAAAATCATCTTTTAGCTGTGTGAACAAATCCCACCTGTTCTAAGAAAATCCCTACAGGAAATAATTGCACTTTTACTTACTATTTTGCATTGTTATTAGAAACCTTCTATTATAGCTTTATTCCTTAAGGTAGAAACTGGAAACTACTACAGATTTCTCTTATTATTCATGCTTAGTCATGACCTCAGTCAAAAGCTCATGTTAAAATCTCATTCCATATCTAAGCACATATAATATAGTTAAGTCATACACTGATCAACTGCTCTGCACAATGTCATTCATTATTTTTTTCATTATTTTTTACAAGAACATCCATAAGGCTCTGTTACAATAGGTGCCTCAGACTGCTAAATGCTGGGCAATTATATGTACAATATTAGTGTGCAGGATTAATATATGGCCCCAAACCTGCAATTAGATGGAACCATTTTGGCTCCAATAAAGGAAGTTCTCTTCTGTCATCTACACAGAAATGTGAAAACCCAGCAATAGTGAAGCACCTGAGAAGGAAATTTTGTCAGGGGCCACAATTTAGTTTCCACAAGGTATTTTAATATAGATTTTTGTCATACGTTGCAGGTCTGAAATATAAAATGTATTCAAACATTCATTTTGCTGGAGAACTGAATTTGGTCTTCATTTTGTGAAGTATGGCTTACTTATTTGCCCAAAGTGTTTATCCAAGAATGAGTCCATATATCTAATTTTTAATAAGAACATACCATAAAAGTTCTTCAGTCTCTGAACAGGCAAACAAGTAGAAAGTTCTGAACAAGTAATGAGATGGTTCCTCATACATCTGAAAGTCTGTTTTTTCAAGCTGCAACAGAGCTTGGTGGATTTGTGCTTTACTGTGCTGGACACCCCGTAAGTCAAACACACAAAAATGTAACAGTCTCAGCCCACTTCTCAGCAACAATTTAATACAACAGCCCTAGGTTTTGATTTAATATTTCTACTTTTCATTCTTTGTCCAATTATATCTGCATGATACTGGGCTACTTTAACGTGAAGCGTAATAATTAAATCCAAGCATTTACAGCATGCTAACACAGCTGAAGAATTTTTGAAGTGAATGGCTAAAGCTGGGTTTTCGTGTCTACATAAATTCTTGAGCTTGAAACTCTGCAAGTGGTGAATACCCCAGTCCAGCCTGACAAAGCACTTGTTATGTGCTCCAAGTCAGGCAGCGTTTACTTCCTTAGTATGGGGCGCTAAACATTAATCATGCGCTTGAAGCGCACCTGACCTGAATTTGTAGTGTGATTTTCAAAATGCCATCAATGTGTACTTGTTTCCACTCGTTTGTCCTCCCAAGTCTAATTTCAAGCTCTCTTAAGATCTAATCAAGGAATATTTTGCAGTGCACTTTGCTTAAAAAAATAAGCTCACCACAAAAGAGCAGTATCTCTGTAGCTGTAGCAATATTGAGTAAATCTTCATCGCCCAAAGAGAAAGCTGTTACATATTATCAACTGAACAGCAGATTTAATGGTTCATAGTCTACTCTGATTCAACCTAACATGGAGCTCAGAAATGCCACCTGCTGACAGCAGCCAAACTGATTCTGCTATAAATAGCTCTGCAACAAATTCAACTATGTATTTATAGCATATCCATCAACACAAAAAGTTTTGAGCACCTAACTCCTCCTCCTGTAAGTCTTCAATTAATCTGTGGGGGGAACACCCCTGTTATTTTACATTTCTGCTGTTCACTCTAAACTCGCAAAGTAGTCCAGCTGAGCAGATCTCTTTTTCTTGCTGGATTTTGTTTAATGTGCTGTTCCAGCACTCTGCGCAACAGCTGTCTGTGCCATATGATTACTTCATTGTTGAAAGCCTAACATATGGAAACTCTACTGAAATGTTAGCTGCTTTGATACCTATGAAGAGGAATGAGCTTTTACATTGCAACAACGAATTTTTTCAACAATTTAACGTTAAAAAAATTAAGCACACATTTAGAATGTACACCATATTAGTTTCCAGCATACGCCTGTTACTCCATTTCAATGCCCAGTTCCAAAGGCTGGTTACTATTGTGGGTTTGGTTGCTATTACTAGCAAACAATGGGTGGTTTTCTTTCAGCTTTTGCATTCTTGGAAAAGAAAAGGGAACAGATTCAAGAGGAGGCCTGTGGGATTCCTTCATGACTTATCCATGAAGGCAAATGCTATAAAGCAGAATTACAGGAATGATATCTCATGTCATTGAGATAACAGTACATGAGATAACCAGGCTTATTGGGGAAAGTCACTAACAGCCACACAGTGTTTCGCTTCTCAAAATCAAAGCTTCCACAACAGACAGCTCTTTAATGGACCAGAAGAAAGGTGCATCCTTATGGATCAATTTCAAGTCCCAACAGCCTTTAGGTAGGCAGAGAAAGGAGCTCCTTTGTCGCGATATGCAGACTTTGCTCCCCTGTAAATTAGTCACCCATAGAGGGAACAAAGATGCTCTAAATTATTTCATCAGCAGCATGAACACTTGTTAACACAGAAGGAAGCTGAAATTTTTTGGTCGCTATTTTGCCAGTTAGCAGCATTTGAATCCTGAACAAAATCCATCTGAATCAGAGAAGATACTAATAGTCTGAGCTTTTAGGATCTATTAATTTTATTGAGTAAAAATCTATATATGCCTTTTAGAAAATATTCAGTCTTAGAAGATATTCCCTAATGATGTAAATGGGATATGATTCTGTTTAATTTAGTTACCTAAACCTGAATCAAACACAAATATATTTAAATCTACTGCACAGTTAAGAATGCAATCACACTAGGTATAAAAAATACTCTTAATTACACCAGGTTCTGAAAATAAGACACTAGGGGAAGACTGTTTTTTTTTTCTTTTGATTGAAAATTAATTGAATTTCACTTTCTGTTACAGAATGACATGTTATATTAAGTCATGTTTCACCACTAGTATGATTTATCAGATAAAAATTGTCCCATTTCACATAATGTGTTCTGACTGAAATAGTGCAGCTTTAGGACTACTGACAAAGCTACAAAGAAATCCCGATTTCAGTTTTAGCATATGCTCTATATATCTACAAAACCTCTCATTTATTAGAAATCTTCTAAAGCACCATTCACACAGCATCCTCACATGGTAAATGTAGTAATTTCTACAACAGTAATAATTTGACAGCTTCAGGGATATTTTTTTTTTCAAGTCTCATAACATTACTTGCTGAATTTTTAGACATACTTGATTAAAATATCACTGTTTAGATCTTAAAGGTTAAGGCAAATCCTACAAAGTATTTTTTTTTTACTCCAGGTTAAAATGATTTATTACTTTCAAGTTTTACCAGAAAGGAAAAAAAAACCTGAAAAGTTAGGTATTTTCTGTGGGTAGAAAATGGGGTCACATTCATAAATACTGAGACTGGACTGGTGGAAATTTCAAGGAAGTCTGACATATTTATGAAAGGTAAAAACTTTCAAACGCAATCAATCAAAAATGACTGAACAAATATGACTCCCCAGAAAGGCATTTATCCTAATTAATAAGACAAACCAATAGTTAGTCACCTACTCAAATGACAGCTGTAAATCAAAATGGGACTTGCCAATTCTCTCATGGTCAGCCTATGACCACCCCTGAAAACTGAACTCTTTCATCTCCTTCCCAAGTGGAAGGGCTGAGAAATGGCCGCAGCTGTTCCAGGCAACCACAGCATCCCCAACACTTCGTGCCAGGACTGGCTGCCATCCACTGCCCCAAATGATCAGGCAGTAAATAGGTCTATAAACCTATTAAAACTGCATAAATGTTATAACTTGTCATCTATTAAAATAAAAAATAAACAGGAAAGGATGTCTGAGAGCCAGCTTCCTCAGAGCAAAATGAAATGCTAAGTATGAGGTTTTCAAGTTCTCCAGCTTTTCTTTTTCTTTTACTTTTGTGCAGGGGAAGGTGGGCGGGCACAAGACTTAGGGTTGAACTATTAAAAAGCCAGTTGGTGGTATTAAACTCTTGCTTTAGGGTTTATACGAATGCCAAAAATTTACTCCAGGCTGAAATTTACTATTCCAGGCCTGGAATAGTTTAAAAAAAAAAAAAAAAAAGAAAGAAAAGTCATAAATATAAAGGAAAATAATAAACAAACACAAAACAGTGGTTTCAGATTATTTTTGGCATTTATTCCATGCAGAAGTGGCTTTTATTTTTTTTTTTTTATTTTTTAGTCAGAGATTCATCACTATGAATTACTTTTCTAACTAAAATTTGGAACAGGTTATTTTAATAATTAATTCCCGATAACTTACTATCACTGGATCTCTTTTAAAGCTTTTCAGTAAGAAGAGATATCATAGCTTTCAAAGGAATGTCAGTGCTCTGACTTACACTCAAAAGCCAGGAAGTTAAGGGTGGAAATTTCATCTGTGAGCCACACAGATGTATGAAAACATTTAAATAAATTAACAACGTATGTTAAAGATGCAATGCCAGCCCCATTTTTATCCATAACTAGACTTCATTAGTTTTGTGGGTTTAAAATTGACATTTAAAAATAAAAGCAACATAAGTTTTTGTGACTTAATTGAGTGCTCCTTAAATAAAGAGATATTTCAGTATTTGCAGACTCTTAACATCTTTCCAAAATAAGCTGTGTGCTGGTGCTACTTTGCTCTATTTCTCTATCACCCCAAGGAACCTATATTCCTGATGGAAGCCATTTCTTTTGCTAAATCCTGCCTGTGAACTCTAACAAGACCATTTAAGCCCTACTAAACAAAGTCTCCTGGGAGACACTATTGTTAAAATAAAAACTGGAGCAAATTTTTAAAGTGAACTTTCTGCAACCATTAGAGGATGCAGGTCTTAAGAAAAAGAGAAAATTTGTTATAGGAGAGGGAACAAAAAGCCAAATGTAAGCAGAGAGCATATGCCAGCCACCCTGAGGGAACAGAGGGGAGGTATAGAAAATTGACTACTGCATTTCTGCTTCCCACCAAAACCATAAATGGGCCATTTCAGGGGACTAGCACATACAGAATCTGAAGATAAATGCATGTCTACCCCATTACCTGAGAAGAGCCTTAAAGAGCAGGCTTCTCTGCTGAGTATTTCTGCTTCTCTGTGAGTAATCTCCTATACCAAGAACCGGGAGGTGTTACATGTGCACATTTGCAGCATCGATGTGTCAGTCTGGACTCTGCTCAGCTCTGAGAATGAGGCCCCACAGTCTTCTGGCACAGATTTGTACTGTAAAACTTAACAAACACTCTCTGCAGCTGAAATACCTTGAACTGCTCTTATCAGGTTTCACAAGCTAAGTGGGTTTGAGTCTGGTCAATACAGAGATGAGAGATCATTACATGGAATTGCACTTGGCTGAAAACTCGCAGCAGTAGCTTAAAACCATCGGGAAGTGGTGGGACATCGCCGTGAGGACATGCACTGCTGTGACAGGGATCCAGGCAGCTCCTGGCTTCACCAAGCCAAGACTAACACCCCTGGGAAAGCCAGGATGAGCAGCATACCAAAAGGGAGGACAGTATATGGAAAAGGGGACTCGAATATTAGCGTGGTTTTCGCTTTCTACGTTGAACAAGAATGACAAGAAGCCATATGTGACAGACACTCTCTGCTGAGGAACACGTGTATTTGTATGCCACCTCACCAGCCTGCAGGGCATGATTCCTCTCTGGCATCTGAAGTGGCACCACCTTGTGCAGGGACAGTAATGCCAGGCACGCTGCTGAGCCCTCCTGAACCACCCAACAACTGAGATAGAAGGTAACAAAAGGGAAACAACCATTCTGAGAATTTAATGAACAATCTGGGTCAAAGCAATCCCATTTTATTTTTTACAAAGAACAGGTCTAAAGGAGGATGAGGACAAGGATTATACTTGGATTATAACCAATACAGGGCATAAGGCAACCTAAGGGAAAATAGCCTCTTGGTTTTCTCAAGTTACCACAACATACACGTTTACCTGCATTCAAAGACGAATTAACAAGAATTTTATCGGAGTACAAATCAAACAGGACTGCATGGCAGGAACACAGCAATACTCTTAACTCTCACTGAATGCAGTGGAGAGTATGCCTGTAGGGCTTGAAAGCCGTGTAGGCACTGTGAGGCTGAAATGTAGGACAATTTACATATGCTAAATGGTTTCCCTGAAACAGATTTTGCCTAACTACCCTTGGTTACATCACCTTGCTAGTCAACTGCCATACAAACTTGCACTTGAGGGAAAAAGATTTGCACTGGCCAATAAAAGAAATGTGAGCTGCATATCTAAAGTTAGTCTGCAACCCCTACTGGGATGCCTCTCCAGGCACTGCACCCACAGAAACTCAGCCATGGCATGACTCTGAGCACCTCATCTATCTAAGTTAGAAAAGATCCTACACCAAGTAAACACCGGGAAAAAAACTGTAGTTATCAGAAAAAACTCAATGCTTACTTTAGCACAGAAAATCTTTTAAGATGAGAAAAAATGGAAATTCTGGGCTGAGGCTGCTGAAACGCAATGCAGTTAATAAATTCTTTAAAAAGAATCTTAAAGAAAGAATATACTTTTTTTTGCTACTAGGATGTTGCAAACTCTAGCTTTGGAACAGGGGTCCAAAAGGGAACTTGGAACAGAGGGTGCAGAAAGTGGAAGCTGGTATTATTTATAACCTGGCGGGCAGGACTTGCAGAAATGCAGCCATAATAAGCTGATTCTCTTAACTGCAGGTAAAACAACATTCTGACTAACTTTAAAAGTTTGGAAAAGATATAAATAATAAAAGTATTTTGGTAGACAGATGCTGACTTTTTTTCTTTAGTATATGATGGAACATGTTTCAAAGAGTACACCACTAGCCAATATTGCTGACGGACGTGCAAAGTTATACTACCTGACCACATCATGAATTAGCCTTCTCAGGAGGAGCTGTACAAAAAGTAAATAAAAGAAAGAAAAAACTCCTTGCCATCTGTAGGATGTCAAGGAAATGATTCAGTTTGTTTCAAACAGGAGATAATTAAGAAAATCTAAAATTTTCTGAATGACTTTATCATTTAGCTTTTCTCAACGTGCTTCCCTTTTTCATAACCAGGGACATACTAAACAACCACTTCATTTTACAACTTGCAGACAGAACATCTCAAGGACTGCTACAACTTTTCCATTTAATCATTAATACTAAGACATGAAATAGCCTATATAAAAAACATGTGGCATAACAGTTTTTCAGGGCAGTGATGCTCATATGATTTCCTTCTAAGGAGAATATATTGAACCTATTATTACAAAATAGAATAGCCCTATTATATGCATTTAGCTTTTTAGAAGAAAGTACTGGTACTTAGTCTGAAGTGTACCAGAATTAGCTGACAAGATCTCTACCTAAAGCAAATCAGACTGACTTAGGCCAAGAGATCTGGTTCAGGATAGCCAGCAATTTTCAGTTACTCTGATCAGTGCAAAAAAAATTCCAGGACTTTTGTACCCTGGAAAACTACTGGAATATTAGGTTTTGAAGGAAATATAGATCTCCTTTGCCATTTATTTATTTTTATGAACATAGTTTCCTAACAAAAGTAATTTCTACATGATGAGAGCAGCAGAACATTCCTCCCTATTTACTATGAATTCCACTTTCCCCACACCAAAACAAAAAGGAAGGGGGGGGGGGGTGGAAGACACTGACCAATACTGACCAGTTTTTTAAAATCTTTAACTGACACTGTACCATAGGCAGAACTCTCCTACTGATACATAAGGGGTCTTTTGCACATTTGGAATTTCTGGTAAGGTTTGTCTCTTCATATAATAATTCAGCTGCAACATTTAAAGTTAGTGTCCTCCTCTGTTTTAGCAAAGAATTTGGAAACGCCCAAACATATTTTAGGGACTGCAGATGAAATGTAAAAGAGCACAAAGCTTTTCTGTTTTATTTTTCGGGGCACTTCTTACCCATGCCTCAGTACGTTTCCTGTTCTCCAAATGCCACATGGCAAAACTGCTCCCTTCATTTGGGATGAATTAAAGAGTAGGTGCTTACCTGTAGGAGTACTACTGCGAAATGAAGAGGAAGGAGTGATTGGAGGGGTGACTGGAGGAGTAAGGCTTCCACTGCTGTGGCGAGGTGGAGTAGATACATTCCCACGGGACACTGTGCTTGACAAAGTCAAAGAGAGTTTTGGCTGAATCTTTTTCTTCAAAGACTCCTGCTCACGTCGAGCTGCATCAGTCATAAATCTAGAACAAGGACAATCATGAGGATGAGAGCTTTGAACCACTGTCCAGCAGCAAGCTTTAGGTAAAGTATTTTTTGCCCTCAGTGACCCAATGGGGTTTCAAACTCAGCCATGACAAGTTCCCCTGCAACACACAAATTTACAGAATACAAACTTCGCCATCAACAGCTTTATGTGTTTAACATCTGGGCTATTTACTTCTGATTGCAATAAAACTCACATTAGATACTTGCATCATGTGCAAACACACAAGTTTTTTCAACTCCAAGCAGAGCTCAGCATTACAAACAATAATATAATGGTTGTACTCAGTCCATTATAGTAACTACATTCAGTTATTCTGTGAAAAAGTAGCTGAGAAAAATGTTAGCAGCAAATGACCTTCAATCTGAAGGTCAAAGGGATAGAATTATTTACTTTGTGTAGATACATAATTTTCAACAGGATAATCACATCCTTTTAATGCAGGTTTTAGACAACGTTGGCTGGCATACAAGATGTCTAATTAAATTGCAATTCCTCAAACTGGATTTCTCAGTTCTTGAAAATCAAATTAAGTCTCTTTGTAGAGCTCTGGACAGACTGCTGAAGGCCTAATGCATCTCAAGATTCATCTCTGTGGGGTGCTGAGAGGGAAAATCCCACCAGCACGATGCAAGGTGTGCACCAGCAGTGCTGTAATTCCATCAGTGCAGCTCTTTGCATGGGATATCTCATCCGGAATAAAAAAGTGCTCTTTTCACTTTTATTCTGATTCCTTTCACAAAGCAACATTTGAACTGAAAAAGACCACTTTTATTCCAAGTATACACAAAGAGAAGACCTGATGCTTTCTGCTGACATTCTAAGCATTGCTGCTGGCACCTTTATTAACTCTCACTTGAAAAGACTGGGGCTCCCCCACAATTGGATCTCTGCAAGTCAGACTTCATGACTTAGCATTCCAGAGACATTTCAATCCTTTGTCTTTCCCCTCCACTACATATGGATATACATTAATAATTATGGATATCTTGAAGGATTCCTAAGACAGGCTAAAGTAAATCACATTGTCAGTACAGCCCTCTGTCCTTGAGGCCGAAGTACAAACTACACCTGCCAGTGAATAAAAACAGTATGCACTAACGTGATACAGAATAAAAAGTTAAGTTACACCCAGGCATTTGTTTGACCACGGTCTCAAAACACTATGGCATAAAAGTTTAGGTACCATTAGAGCAATAAAGATGCATCCTGTCTGTCCATAGCATGAAGCCATTAATAAGTGGATCTTTGCCATGATAAGTAACATCAACACACAGGCAGTAATAAACAGGTATGTGACATGACAGCTTATCTTCTTTGAACTGAGACAACAATACATCATGTCAAGCCCAGATGTGGCATTTTTATGAAGTTAATATTTTAAATGCAGATATGCACAGTAATAGCTGAGTGTTAAATTTCTCTTCTGCAACCAAGGGTGCAGATGATATTGACAAAATGGAAGTCTAAATTTCATTCAAGAAAATGTAAGCGAAAGGATCTTAATAAAGTGGTCATTCAGTACACATTTTCTTTCCTCTAACTAGGAAATGTCTAATTCACTATTTTTGCAATTTGTACTATGATGTATGCTTGCCCCTGGATGGGAAGCCTTATTCCTTAAGAAAATGTTATGGTAACATTATAAATCCTTGAAAACTTGGAAGATAACTTCAACTGTGAGATATTAAAAGCAGCAGCATGAAAGTTGCTCTTTAGTAAACTCAGCCACAAATAACAATGTTAAAATAATATTGAGTTATAACCACTCTGGTTGAAGTCCATAAAAAAACCAGGAAAATGTGAAGCTATAACTGAAACTTCTCCCTGTCCTCTTAACTCATTCCCATTTGGGCTAAGCATGTAAAGTATATTCCAAAATGTCATTTGTTGTCTACACTGTGAACCTGAGAGGAATGGAAGGCAGAGTCTGTTGAGGAGTTCAGTTTCCAATATCTCATGTATGGAATTAACCTTTCCAGATCCAAATAGTCCCATACATGTTTGCTGAAGCACTGGCAGTGCTGTGGGTTTGAAAATGAAACTTGTCTAAATGGATTAAAAGAAAACATTTTTCAGTATTTTATCTGAAATGCAGTATTATATGTGTGTCTGATTATGGCAGTGTTCTTCAAAGCTTAAAATATAAGCATTGTAGTGATGGCTATAGAATGACCTTTCCAACTAAGTCTTTAATTTTCATGTTGGAAGTCCATTATGGTTGCAACATCAAGTGTTCACAAATGAAACATGCTGGAATTAGGGTTGAATACTGGTCTGTAAATTACATGCCTGCATACAATTTTCCCTGTCTCATTTAAATGCACAAGATGTCCAGGAAACAGGAAATGAACTGTAACTAAAAAAGGCAGCTGTAAGACCACTTAGGTTAAATCCCATCTCCTGGATAGTCTGTCTCACCATCTTCAGATTCATCTCTTTGCTGAGCAAAGCTACCTCTGCTATGTTCAAATTATTATCTACACAACCCTGCCCCTCTAGTTCCGCCACTGTGTACATTTCAGACACCTTTTCTGTTGCATACGGGTTTGTTTACACCTCATAATCCTCTCTCCCTCAAACCAATACATCATATAGGTGCAGTGAAACAAGGAGGATCATTCAGCTCCCAGCCATTCATTGACCCTGGTTCGAAAAGCATGGGGTTTGTTTGCTTTCTTGCCAACAGCTCAGAGCATAAAGCAGGAACAAATTCTTTCTAAACAAATCTCTTCTGCGCCTATTTTTTTCTTTCCTCACCCTGTCAACCTTCCTAATTATTCAACTTCCTGCTCCAAAAAACATAGGTGCAGTGATTTTTGAATCAAGTGCTTGCAGCAACTCTAATAAACATGAGCAAAATATAGTTCCACCCCCTTCTCATTGCCTGGAATGGTTCAAGTATTTTTATTGAAACTTTCCCAAGAAATTCTGCCTGAAGGAGACACCCAGCATGGAAAATTTCAGCCCAAACAGATGAATGTTGGCAAAATAAGCAACTGAAACAATCTTATAATGGAAAGTGTTGCACAACCCTTCATATAGGTGGCAATATAATACAAACAGCGTTAGTTCTTGTTACCAACACAAAAAGTCACAAAAAGCAGAGGCTACGCTCAAATTCAAAAAACTCATTTTCAAATCAAACCTTTTCCAGTATTTCTGAGACTTGTCACCCCCAAAAGCTTTGGAGTCAAGAATGAACAGAACACGGTCTGAGAGATTTCCTTGTGCTGCTAGCATGCTTCACGATCGTGCCCCAGTGTGACTCACATGATGATGTCAGAGTTAGTTTATCATAAAACCTGTGCTACCCACAACACTAAGGCAGTTTAATAGCTCTAGACTCACACACCCAGACTGAGGGTAAGGTAATAAAAATGAGCTGCAGGTAAACTGAAAAGGAAAAAAAAGAACCCAGGTTACTCTTTAGAATGTGTATTCCGAATAGTTCTTGTCAGAGCATGAAGTACCCTTTCCTCCTCTTCCTCACTGCTAAATCCTGCTGATGCAGGAAGCCAGCTGCTGGGGCCAGCTCTGTTCCCATGCCCACAGACATTCACACTGACAGTAAAGGTGCATCACAGCTACCTGGTTGGATTTGAATATTAATTTGCTACTTTTAGTTTCCTCATGGTCTAGTCTCTAAAACACACACCAGCAGATGTGTCACAAACATGAGTCTCCATGGCAAGAGAAAGAAGGGGGATTACTCTGAGCTTGCATAACAAGCAGATTACACCACACAGACACTCAAGCCCAGGATTGCTCTGCAACACTGTCCAGCTGCACACAAGCTTAAAAAAAATGTACAGCACTACCTGACAATAACAAATACACCCCGTCCTGTGCCACACCACTGCCAACTAGTACTGGCCCACAACTGGGAAAGATAGCAGAACAGAACTAGTTCTGTTTTCAGAATTAGTTCCTTTTCTTATTACCAGATAATTATGGAAAAAGATTTATAGTAGCATTCAAGTCATATTCATGTTTGTCTAATTTGGCTAACCTGCCCTGGAAAGCCTGTCACCTTTACCAGAACATGCTGAGCTTCCATCACTTGGATTTCAGCAGACTGCTCCTTAGCCTGACACATGCTCAACGTCAAGACTGACTGACTGGAAAGAGGAGAAAAAAAATCCATGGTGCTCTATTACAGATTCGTGCTGCCTTCTGGTAGTATTTAGACAAAAAACGGTCAGATTTACTTGACAGATGGGGCACACACTAGATTTCTACCTACTAAATTACATACATACATGAAAGCCACACATGAATTCTCTTGCTATTCTTTACACCCACCAGACTAAGGTCCTTGCTGTATTTGTTTTCTCCCCTCAATCTTTTCCCACTTTTGCCTCAAGATGTTTATACTATTCTTTGTCCGTGCTGTACCAAGAGAAATAATGAGGTAGGGGTTGCAATTTTAGCTTTCAGTCTTCTTCATCACATTAGCACTGTTTAGGAAAAAAAAATGCCAGGATGGAAAGAACTTCTGGTTGTACAGTATTTTAAAACTTCAGGAGATCTCTACTTTGAAGAGGGATTAGGAGAATCCACTTCTCAAGAGATGACCCCATTTCAGTAGGACAGGACTCTGTGAACTCCCCAGGTCAGGATCTGTCCTCCATATATTTTACTTGATCTTTTCTTTTAAAGGCAGCAAAGTGGTTTGATTTAACCAATACCAGAAAGAAAAGACAATTGTCAAGTTGAACGTCTATTGGGTAAGGAAAAATCTGGTGAAATCTAAATGTGGGAGTTCAGCAGTACTTGTTCACAGACTTGGGCTGTCTTGTGTCCTGGAAAGGATGAAAGGCTTTTCTTAGTTGAACTTGAGGAACACTGGGCCAAAGCTAAGAGAACCAATAACCCCAGTAATGTCCTGCCACACTATTTATGTGATCATGAGGAAAATGCATGAGCAAGTTTTATACCATCCATTAACTCAAATAATTTGATGAACACCCTTGGGCACTTTCACATATGATTCTTTTTGGTGTGGGGAAAACAGAAGTATTCTGTAGCTCTTTATAGACCTTCTGCTTCACAGAAGCTAGCAACAAACTTTTCTTTAGAGATCTTTCATTATAGTTTTAGAAAAACCCTAAAAATAAAATCAGTGGGAAAAACCCCCATGAAAACCATGCATAATCCCCCACATGCCTTCAAGCTATTTACATTACAGATTATTTGCATAGTGCTAAAGTATATGATTCATACAAAATCCCCTTTGAATGGTCTTGCTTTTTTTTCTAATTTCACAAAAAAAAAAAAAAATGCAACAAGTGGGGAAGAAACAACCCAAAATAATAATCCCTTCCCAATTATTCTCTCAAACCTGTATTGGATTTCACAACAGGCACTAACCAGATCACACAGATCATTAAAGGGAATTTCTAAGTTTCTGGAAAGAACTTTTCCAGCCCAGTATTTATGGAAGAAATACCTCACATCTGCGTAGGACTTCAGTGTACTCATTCACTGAGATCAGGTCTTAAAAGGGAATTCAGTGTTCATTCTCAGTGCCAGTTGCATTCAGACTCATCTAATGAAAACTTTTCCTATGTCCTAAATATGGAATATTTATGACAAACTGATGAGTATCTTAGACAGATATGACAGAATCAGATTTCTTTTTATTATTGGCCGTAGGGATAATTCATTGCCAGTACAATTCTTTCATTTCCATTATTCAACCAGTTCTCTCAAGATCTAAAACTGTTACTGCCACAAAAACAGCTATAGAGTAATATAGATTTTTCTGAATATTTGCATCTTAAGCCAATGTAGTAGAGATTATTAGGCTGCACATGTATCTTAAAAAATTTAAACTGCATTTCTGCCTCTTGACTGAAAGACTTGAACACAACATTCAATCACACTGATTGCTGTCAGTAGATTCAAGGCTGCAACCTTAGAAAATCTGCTAAATATGAACAAGAGTTCAGTGGGTTTACTGTAGTTGTCTGCTCTTCACACATTCTTAAAAGATACCATAAGACATAATAAAATATTCACCAAGGAGATATTTTGTGCTTCTAGCATGGAAAACTGATTTGAGAAGATTGAGTGATTTCATATGTAAATGTGTAAGTGGAGCTAATGAACAGTGATATGCCAAATAATCTATTACCACTCAAACAGAATAAAAATAAACCATCCCAAATCATATAACTGCCTGCAGTAAAGCATGTATTTACTCAGTGTTAATCAATACAAGGCAGTGTTAAAAGCAATGGAAAGAAATTTAGTATCTCTTGATTTTGAGAATATACAAAAACATCAGTGTGAATTACACTTCATACTTCGGTTAAGAAAAATACCAAACACTGAACATAAGCTCTAGTTTTCAATTTTATAATTATTTACTATATTATGCGCAATCAATTAAATGCTTATTATATTAAATATATGGATTTTAATATTTTCTTTTTGGAAAGAAGCTCTTGTTCATCATCTTCTTTTTTCTTTGTTTTCTTTTTCTTCTCTTTTATTCTGCTTACACTTATTTTCCTATATCTTCTTTTCAAGAAGCACCAAAATAATATTTAATTTAGAATTAAAACGAAGCAAACACAAATCAGTGCTGTATGTTCAGCCCATCACAAAAACAGCTGTTTACTCAAAATTCAAATGCAGGAATTATTTTTTTTGGGTTTTATTTTTTAGATTACATGGTACTTTTGCCTTTTCTTTCTTGAATTTAGGTAATACAGCAAATGAAAAATTCAGGGCTGCATTTTATTTTATATTCTTTTCAAATTGTCAGAAAAATGTACACAGGATAGATAACATTCGAACAGTAACATAATCAGGGAAGATGCAGTCTTATTTTAGGTATTTCATTCATAATAAAAATTAATTACTTATTCCCTCAACTGATGACAGGGACTCAGGGAGAAGCCCACGCTGTCTTTATGATGTTCTTAAAACAAAAAAATGACATTTCTGTGTTTAAAAGGAATAAAATTAGAGCTCACTAAAATTCAAGACAGCAACAGTAATTTCCAAAGCATTAGAAACATACTGCTACTACGCTACTGCTAGTTCTCTTCCTTTCCCCTCCCACACCCCCCTCCAGTTTTTTCCACCCTATCTTGAAGTGAATGAGTGAGTTTCAGAAAGGAGCTGTAACTTAGCTGCATCTTCAAAATTCTGTAATTTCCATGGAGAGGCAATAGTTGAGCAAAAGAGCTACTCGAAGGAGAGAATTAGCAGGAAGGCAGCAACCACTTGATATAGTTTGGTGTGATATTTTCACCTCTTCTACAAATGCAGAGAGTTAAAAAAGTCATGATAACCCTCACATCCGATGGAAATGCTCATTATGCTGTGTTATATGCCTCGACATCAACTTATTTCTTATCCAGCTCATTCCAGAGTTTTGCCATTGGTGCAAAGGAGCATTTGGATGGTGTAAAACACTTGCAGAGTTTCTTGCAGTTGGGACAGATTTTTAAGATGCTGCAGCCAACCCCTGCCTTTAGTGTAATGTAGTAGTTCCTTCTTTCAGGAATCTCCTCCCTGCACTCACTAAGTGGCTTATTGGGACATTTATCAGCCTTGGCTTTGCCTGCAGCCACTAACGAACACACCAGCCCTCGCCTGCTGCTAACAACAGATATTTTATGCATTATTGCCTAATTAATCCTTGAATATAACATCATGAATCCTTGCATTTGAGTTCATACCCTTGTTAATATACAGGAATAATGTAATGCCACACAGCCATAAAATGTTACAGAGACCAAAATGAGAATCCTAGCAGACATAAATAATGTGACATGAAAAGGAACTTCTTCATTTAAAGCATTTTTTAAACCACATAATTAAAAAAATGCACCATGACAGTTTTTAAATTTGCATCATAGAAACAAAACCCCCAAATGATTTTTCTTAGTATGACTAAAGACAATCTCAGATGAAAGAATACTGATAGCATCTTTTCAGTAATACTCTAAATTAACCTATCAGTTATTAATTTAAAATATTTTAAATATTGTTATTTCACATTTTATGACTTACTAGACTACTCTAAGCTTTCACATGAATGAAATGCAAAATTCTTGAAAGCAGAGTAAAAAAATTAACTTTTACTTTAGTGAAAGTACAGGGGTAATACATTGTGCGTGTCTTATTTGTAGAAATTATAAACCTTAATAAATTACTAATGTCTTTGCTGAAAATGGAATTAAGCTGCCCATAGCATAAAAAATAAATGATCTGTATGTCCTAAATTCGACTTGAATCTTAAAATAGTTCTTATGTGGGACTAAGTAGTGTACAAGCCCTGCTCTGGCTCTCTGCACAGGCTCCAGTTCTGTCAGATTGCCTAGTTCCAGTAGCATGTTTTACATCCAGATGTGCTTAACCTAAAATACAGTATTTTTTTCCATTACTGGTCCATCCCCTTTCCTTCTTGAAGAGCTTATTGTAACTATTTATGTAAAAACAATTTATTTCAGTCAGCCCTACAGAGAAGTAGATCTCTGTATGCATGACACACACTTTTACTGTTGGACTCTGTTTCATTTTATTGGTGCCTTAAGGACTTTTAGCTTTAAGAAGCAGGGAGCTGAAATATCAGATATTTTATTCTTGCAATGTTCCATTTATGTCTGGCTATTCTTGTGTCATTCTGCGTTGAGTTCTCCTGAGAATTCAAGTCAACACCCAAAGACAGATTCATCATGCAAGAATTTAAAAATAGATATTATCACAAAGCATTGCTTATTAACTCTAAGGATGTCTATTATCAATCTATATAAATAAAACAATCTTCAGTATTTTACACAGTACTAATCAAACACATGAACCAACCAACACATTTTTCAGTCTTTCAGAAATGTAACACATATACAGTGTCTGCACTGGCTCCTCCAGGCAGCAAGCAATCCAGAACACCCATTCAACAAAAATATGGCAAAAAGAAACTGGTAATAGAAGATGCATAATAAATTAATTCCTAAAACCTAGAGATGCTGTTTTTTCTTTCAAAAACAGAGACACCAAAGTCACTCACAATGCATTCACAGTTTGATTGTTTAAGAAACTAAATCCATTTGTGACAACACTGATACAGAATATAATTCTCCACTTGAGCAAGAGCATTCTGCTCAAAGATGTTCTCCCAAGCTTAAAATATAAGTGAAGATTTAGATGAAGAGACATTTTTTGAAACTGATTTATAAATCTGTATTCAGAGTACTGGGTGGGGTAAAGCTTATAATGGAAAATTGCAGCAATCTTAACATTAGGAATGTGAAATGTCTGGTCTTAATAAACCAAGTTTTCAGGCATCGTGAGTTGTTTGAAAGGACGATAGCAACTTATGAACAATTCACTGAAATGGTGAATTGAACATTCCCAATTCTTCAGACTCTGCTGCAATGAGTCACATGTCTATAAAACAGCCAACACAAAAGATTCCTCCTTGAAGGTAACAAAGTTCAGGTGAAGGAAAAGTGGAGAAGGAAGAAGATAACCATCACATGCGTGTTTGCTCTTTCATACAAACAGAATAACGAACTCTCATTTCGGTAGTTATGTGCTATTTGAAAAAAATTGTACTTTTCTACAATTCAAGCTGATTTGACAGACAAAGTTAACAGTTCATGAGGGGGAAGTACCTAAGAACTAAGAATAGCTCCCGAGATCCCATTATTCAGCTGTGAGGTATAAAAGCAGAACACTGATTTGCATTTTGAAATTTTGTCCCTGTTAGCCTCACAGTGTGCCATTGCACCAGACCCAGGCACGTATGGGAGTGCAGCAAACACCCCCAGCTTTGCTCAGTCTAACAGGAAACCATTCCCTTGCATCCCTCACTGGCAGCCACCCTCCCACGAGTGATCTGATGAAACCAGCAAAACCCTGCTAGGATGCAGAAGGACTGACATCTGAATAACTAACAATGCACTGCTTCTCAGGCAGACAGCAGGGAAGTTCCTTCAGCCCTGTTTGATCTGCTTCGCTGGCATTATTGCAGAAAGCCGGTTTTTCATTAGGTAAGGAAAAAAAAAAACCCAAAGTTGTGATGCAAGCTAAACGAGGTTACAAACGCACCTTAACACAATGAATGAAGAGAAAATAGATGGTGTAATACAGAAAGGCCCAAGACTTGCAAGTGGAAAAAAGTATAAATTACTATTTTAATTAATTTCCTAATGTAAAACACAGCTGTAGTAATGTTGGCAAATATCACCTGCCTGTTTTAAGTTTGTTAAATTAAATCATGCTCTTTAATTGGGTCTTAACGTACAAAAGTATGTTTTATTTACTTTTTATTACAATATCAGTATTTTAACTTTCAGTTTGCTTGTGCAAAAGCTTTATAAATTACTTGAATCACTTAAATCTGAATACTATAATCTGCAGTTACAATGTACCAGTTTGAGTTTCAACAATTAAATGCCTTTTTTGTGGACTCCCGCTGCTATGTGAACTAGCTGTAGGCTATTAAAATAATGAGTCCGGACTGAGTCATCTGATCTCAGCCTTGGTGCAAAGCCTGAGGAAAAGGACTTAGCCCACAATTCCTAGTCTGTTTACCAGACTAAGACCAGACTGTTGGAAGCGTTGCCCCAGCACTCCCTTCCCCCGCCCTCGCCGCACTTGGCCGGGGAAAACGCGGTGTCACAGAGCCCTCTGCAGGCAGCGGCCCCTGCCCGCACCACCTCGCATCCCTCTCTCCTGTCCCGCTGCCCCGCATCACTGCCCATCCCATCACTGCCCATCCCATCACTGCCCATCCCATCACTGCCCATCCCATCACTGCCCACCCCATCACTGCCCACCCCATCACTGCCCATCCCATCACTGCCCTTCCCATCACTGCCCTTCCCATCACTGCCCATCCCATCACTGCCCATCCCCACCACTGCTCATCCCATCACTGCCCATCCCATCACTGCTCATCCCATCACTGCCCATCCCATCACTGCCCCGCATCACTGCCCATCCCATCACTGCCCATCCCATCACTGCCCTTCCCATCACTGCCCTTCCCATCACTGCCCATCCCCATCACTCCCCATCCCCATCACTGCCCTTCCCATCACTGCCCATCCCATCACTGCCCATCCCATCACAGCTACCTGTCCCACCCCACCACCCCAAAACAAGCCACCTACACACTCGCCCCTTTACAAAGCATGGCCTCTTCCAGAAAGGCAAGGCCAAGGTAAGGTGGGAAAGCGCTCATCACAGGATGGCAGAAAACCCATGCCAACAGCATCTGTGAATCTGGGGTGCCCTGAAGATCTCACTTTATCAAAGTGAGGGTTTATGATGTCAGACACAAGGGAAGGGAACTCAGTGGACTAGACAGGTCTCCTCAGCTTGCATGCCACAAAAATACCACAGATTTGGCCGCACCAAGGATGGTTCAGACAATTTGGCCTCATGAAACTCCATAAATGTGAAACTCTCTGCCAGTGACAGTAACGAGGAACAAAACCTAACGTCTTCCCCTACTTCACAGAACCAGAATCACAGAATGGATGAGGTTGGAAGGGATCATCTGGTCCAATCTTCCTGCTTAAGCAGGGTCATCCTACAGAATATAGCACAGGATGGTGTCCAGAAAGTTCTTGGGCATCTCCAGTGAGGGAGACTCTGCAACCTGGCAACCTCCCTGGCCAATCTGTTCCAGTGCTCAGTCACTCACACAGTAAAGAAGTTCTTCCTCATATTCAGGTGGCATTTCCTGTACATCACTTTCTGCCCATTGCCTCTTGTCCTAAACCCTCCATCTTCAGAGAAACACTACTGGCAGCACCTGGCACAAAGGGAACAGGAAAACCATCTGTCCTCTCACCCCCTCCAGAGGAATCCAAAAGCATCATCATTCACTTCTATTTTCAACAACATGAAATGCATCTTCCTACAATGCCAGTGTATAAAAACCAGAAACACACAGCACGTGCACATGGTGCTGTTCAAAGCAATACCTATCTCAGGTGGAACTCCAGCTAGTACCAGGAACTGCTGTAATCTGCACTAGTTTTAAGTTGGCTTGTGTGCCAAATCATATAATTTATCAACCTCCGTGATACTTTTGCAGTTTTTGGTCCTGTATGAATAGGTAAAGGGAAAATAATTAAATGGAGGACTTTCTCTAATCACTCTCCACAGCGTTTTTAGTAATTTACCATCATCATTTCCACTTACCACTCTTGAAAAGATCCAACGTCTACCTTTTACACTTTTGTTCTTTACACTCCAATCACATTTACATGTATTATCAATCCATAGTAGCATTTCTGCCTTGTTCTCCAACAACTTTGTTACACCCAAGTGACAGGCATATTCCCTGCATTATCAATGTCATTACACCACTCCTTTCAACTGTGGGTCCTTCTCATCTCAGCCCTCTCTGTTTCATACCTCTCCAGCTTAGGTCTTCTGCCCTGATCAAGAGTCCATGTCCTGAATTTAAGTAGCACTGTATTCATGTGCTCATCTATACATATATATATATACACACACACACACACAGATTAATGGATATACATATACCTATTACATATATACATATGGATTAAATACATGTTTGTGTATTAAATATATATGTGTATTCTTTTTCATTTTAACGGCCAAGTGAAAGCAGTTCTTTTGAGGACCAAAATAATTAAATAATGAAGTTTTAAAAAATGTGTGGCCAAGAGTTTTGGGGAGCTGTTACTCAGGCAGCACATACCTAACAGGATTCAGCACACACAATAGAATTAGCAATTTTTGCATTCCTGATGAAAGAATCTGTTTTGAGAAGGGGACCACAACACATATAAAGACAGAAAATGTTCTAACATGTCCTTTAATTTTCAATTTTTGAAACATTGTTTAAACTCTAGACAAGTTTGCAAATACACCTTGAGAACATCTTAAAAGCTCAAAACCCAGAAAGTAAAGAGAAATGTAACTATTAACTAAGATTTGAAATAACCATCATCAAGCATGGTAGTGTCTGACACGAATTTTGAATTTCTGAGGTTGTCAACAATGAGGCACAATGCCATGCATGCAAAACATTGACCTGCATCCCCTTCTGCTTCTGAAAATGTTGCCAAACAGAGGCAATGTGGCAGACAAATTTCAGCAACAGCCTCAAAACACCACTACCACTATCTCCATTCTTCAGTCAGTTCCTAACAGTATCTTGTGACACATATTCAAATTTCAGTTTTATTTCAATAACCTGCAAAAACCTCGTCTAAGAAAACGTTTTAAATGCAAATTTGTGATCATCCTATGTGGATCCTAAACCACAGCAACAACCTCAGAGCACATATTAGCCACGTTTAATAGCTGGTCTGACCAACTATAGAGACTTGAAACCTCCATCCCTCTCAGCACAGTGGTTCCCACGAGTGTATGCTTAGTGGCTTCTTGATGGTCTACAAAATTATATTAAACAACAGTTCATTAGAAGCCAGAGGGCAAAATTTGGTGCATTATGGCCTAGGAAAATTGTGAGTGTTGACTCTGGTCTGCAAACTGCCATGTCAGAGAACCACTGTCTGGGCTGAAAGGCACACGGGCAGGGTTTGCTCCCACTTCTGCCCCGAGCATCAGACGTGAACCTGTATGAGGGCATTTCTCAGCTCTCATCTCACCTAAAACCCTGACCTGGGCCAAGCAGCCCCTTGGCAAGAGGCAGGTCTCTCACATCAGCAACACCATGTAGAGAGAGAGAGAGCTGAAAGGCAGATAGTTAAATAACTTTCTGTTGCTTGCTGGTCACAAAAACTTCGCAAACTTTCCTTTACATATTAATATAGTACTCTCTTTGGGGATGAGGACTTTAAAAAAATCTTTGGCACATTGATTTCCAGATTTAATTTTTCTCACAGGGGCTAAAAAGCTATTAAAACCTTCCCACTATCCCTCCAAGTCTGCTTTGGCATATTTTTTCCACATAAACTACCCACCAAATACCGAGACTAAACAGATATATATCGTTTTCTATTTTCCCCAAAACTATGTCAAGCACCAGAGGAGTAATTTTAAAATCTACAGACCTGGAAAACAACTCATGGACTGCTTAATATAAGCCAATAATTACTACCCTTAACACTTTTCATCCATCAGTCAACATCTGTGGTAAAAAGCTTTCAATATAATGCACTAACACAAAATACTTTGCTTCTTGCAAATCTTTAAACAAGAATTTTCAATCTCCAAATAATTTAATCCTCAAAAATGCTTCAAAAGCTGTTTCTAAGGCCAGCTCCTTAAAACCAATTTTTCCCCTTCATTTCTCTATTTATCAATCAAACAAATTCTAAAGTCTGTTTTATTAATAGGATCAAGGTAGACCTCAGATCATAGTTCAGAATGGATTTCCAAAACCTATTTTAGATAGAAGTTATGAAATGCAATGAAAATAAATATTACACAGTTTTTCCTGGAGCTGACTTCCTAGTAAACCAGAAAGACAGTTCTAATCAGTCTTTGATAGTGGAAGGGAAGACACTTTTTGAAGGAAGAAGAATCTTTTTTTTAACAACTGCAAATGCAAAAGTTGTGTGATGATCTGCCTCCTCTTAATCATTATTATTTTCCTTCAGTGCTAGTGTCCTTTTCCTATCCAAACTAATTTTATAAAATATTTTTGCATTCACGGAAGGCAATTTTTACTTGAACTGTCAATTCTTTATAATAACAGCAGGACTAAACAACACAGGAACAGTGCTTTGCAACGAATTTTACTCAATAAATTTCAAGGCTACTAGGATTTTTTGGATGCTCAGGTAAGCTTGCCCCTTTGTGCTTTCTCTAAAGTGAAGAATTCTGAAATAGCCCTTGTATAGCATTTTCCTATGTGAATTGCATGTAAACTCTCACATATAATCAACTGAAATACTTAAAACTCCTCCTCACCCCCTGAGTAACTCAAGTCTATTGTGCTGCATTGATTGAGAGAAAAGAGCAAGAAAATCCTTTATGCAGGGTCCATACCTTTTTTGAAATGGGAGGCTCATAATGGCCTAATTTTTAAAAGGCAAAATCTGAATGTAATAAAAATATTAATTTTAATGACAAATATGAAAATGAGAGTAATAAAAGTTATTAACTTAGGTGTAAAAAAAAAATCAAAGTAATTTTAGTATTTGTCTGAAAGCTCTATTTGTCCCTTAAAAACAAACAGATCCAGTCACTTTTCAAAAGCTATTGAAACAATTGAAAGCTGTGAAACAATTGACTCTGGCAATCCTAACAGAGATTTTTGGATTTATCAGAAATTAGGATGGATACTGCTGAACATACTTCTGAGCCAGAGCATTCTTTAACCCTAGCAGTGTCAAAAGACTAAATAGATGCAATATTTTTATTTGCTTTTGTTACAAATTATTGTAAAGCCCTGAAAAGTATAAAAACCCCCAAAATGGAAAAAACAAACCATCACCGAGAAATGTGTATTTGCAGTAAAAAAAACCTGTGACATTTAGCACCAAAAGCTCACCCTCCCTGATCCCCAAGTTAACTCCTTCCTCCTTAGGTGATAAACTTGACAGTGATGGAGGCTGATCTGTTTGTAGGGGTGACACAGCAGCCACTGCTGGAGCTGCTCAGCACCATTTTTATGCTCATGTCCCACTGACACTGGAATAATTGAAAACACTTGCACGAGGTGCTCAGCAGCTTGCAAAATGAAATCTCAACGTCAGCGAGCTTCTGCACTGCTCCAATCCTGCAATGCAGTGACATGAAACCATCAGGGTCACCCCAGCACTTGGGTGGGAGCCAAGGTGAGTGGGATAAGATGGGAATGCTGCCACAAAAGGGCTTGATACTGAGGAGTGCTCACATTCTTGTCAGCAGCAACTCGGAGCAGCCCATGGCAGCCTGACAGGACAAGAAGCTGCAAAGATGGATCAGAATGTGCAGACTGGGCAGCATAGAGAAGTTAGGAGGAGTTAAGGACAAAGTCCCATGGTAACAGACAAGGAGGGTTAGTTAAAACTCAGTTGCTACAAGGGAAGCTCAGTGTTAAGAAATAGATAAAATGATTTTCTGATTCCAAAGAGCTAGCCCGTTATACCTGCCCCTCAATTATCAGGATTAGTAATGCATTGCCTAAATCTCTTGTTAAAAACTACAGCATATCCGTGTGCACCCATGAGCTCAGTGAGAAAACTCTCTAGATTATGATCCCTCGACTCTCCCAGTACCTCCCCAGCTCTGACCTGAAACTGCACAACCAAAGGAACATTTTGGTACACCGTGTGCCTCAGTGTACCAGACTGCCAAGGGAATGGCAGGTGCCCAAGAGCTGGCACAGCCCGTGGGGCTGCACTCCCAGCACATGGACAGACTGCTCCCCCAGACTCACAGGCTACTGCTGCAAATTCTTCTGCACCACAGGGTAATTTCAACAACACCAGTGCCTCCCTCATTTAGAACACGGGAGAGGACAGGTGATAAGGATTAAGAGAAAATAAAGTTTGAGTATTTTCAGCACAGCAAGGAAAACCACACCATAGTCTCACAATTTAATGGCAGAAACATGAACGTGGAAAGCATAAAATTTAAAGCAAACTCTGTGAGAAAAGAGCCAAACCCCCTGAACACTAATCCTCCTGTCCCCCAACCCACGCAACTGATGTAAGAGAGGAGGAGGGAAGCTACTCACAGTAATATTGGCAGTGATGAGCAGGCAAGAGCTAATGGAAGAAACAGAACACTTCAATCAGCCGTGGCATCAGGCTATCAAAAACAATCTGGCTGTTATCACATTAAAAATCCATTCAAGTAAGCAAATAAAAAATAAAGATCAGAACAGAAAGCTCAAGACTCAGTTTACCAATGGATTAATGACTATCATGAGCTAGGAACACTCTAAAAAAACAATCTATGCAAGCTAAAACATTATTATCCATAATAATTGGTTCACTACTGAGAATGCTGCCTCTCTGCCAAAATCTAGTGCTAAACCAGATAGACATGTTCTGTTCATTTTCTTTCCAAGAGTTAATGCAGTGGTTGACTTGTCTTCTTAAGCCTTTGCCTATCACAGCAAATTAGAAATTGGAAAATAACTCTTCATAATTTTTACCCATTAAAAAAAGGAGTCTTCTCCAGAGCACACAAACACCACAACAGCCACAAAAGCTCTTAACTTTTCAAAGAGGAAATTAATGATCATTCACTGTGGATTATAAACATACATAAAGGCTCTTAAATTGAAATAAACAGAGGGATAACATTATCTAATGGATGGGAATTGAAAACATTCTGGCTTCAAGTTGAAAAAGCCAACACCTGGCTGACAATAAGGAAGATTTACCAAGTGAAATCAAGTCTTTCATTTGGCTTCAAACCAATATTGGATGTTTTTCTAGAATATACTCATTACATCAAATCACAGTTTATAGAGTTGTCACTCTATACTCACTGCTGCTGTAAAAGAGTACAATTCCTTTGCAGATGTGGTGAGGCCACTTCCTTGCCTATGCTATGTCTAGGTAACCATAATTATCCATTCTGTACTACCAAGAACTCTGTAAACCTTGGTACAGATATAACTGATCAGGGGCCTGTTCATAGCTTTTAATTGTAATTATCTCTCATCAGCCATTTGAGAGAGTTCATACTCCACGAGATGAGCAGGAAAGAAAGAACCACTGCACTTTTGGGAAAAGCTGCCTTCCATTAGCTACTGAGATCAGGTTAATCTTTCCCAGTCCCCACCAAGTCATCTCCATGCAATACACATAAACCTCCTCATCCACCTCTCCAGCACACTGTACTTCACTCACCTAATCTTGCTAGTTTCCTCCACTGATATTGTCCTTGATGGAGACAGAAGGGATTAATTTGGCTAGTCAGAACTATCTCCTTGAGAAGCACCTCTCCACTCCACTGATTAAAGAGGGAGGCAGTTCAGCCTTCCCTTGTCAGCCTAATCCCTAACAAGATACCACTGACCAGAACTAGCAGTCTTTCAAATCATGGTTCAATTTGCTCTCTACGTTAGTAGTCCCCTCCACATCCCTTCCAATTTTTATTGCAAAATTTCGTGTCAATTTTCCAGGGAAATTACACAGCAGAAGTAAGGTAGGATGGGAAAACCAGAAATTCACAAATAACTTTTCAGGTAAAGTATACACATGACAAGCAGCATGTGTCACCACTCCTAAGAATCTACAGAGTTGGCCTCTGAAAGGTACATGTTGCTGGAACACAGCTTATCCCATGGGACCACGAGTAAAACCCACCTTCCTGCTATCAGATACTTAGGGAAAAGTATTTATGCAACAGTGCAATATGAGGCTACATGTCTGTTCTTCAGGCAAATTTCAGAGAGCTTCCCTTAGCACAGAAGACAAAGTAAGACTGTTCCAATTTGCTAAATGGAAGACTATAAAAGGTGTAAAATATCAATACTACAGTTGTCTTCATATGGTGGCTCTTCGTTGTAATCAAAAGACTCTGCCATCACTGAAAAAACTAAACTTAAAAATTAAGCAATGGAAAAGTTTTTAGGTGCAAAACCTAGCCTTTTAAGAAACATGAAGAATAGCTGTGTCTGTGGTGGTTTTGTTACACTTTTCTTTTAATTGAAAACTTGAGGATAATCAAGACAAACAGCTCAAAGTACCATAAAGTTTTAGCTCTCTATATATCTTATTTATTTCCCCTTTGAAATAAAGTGCTTTCAAATATTCTGCCTATTTCACCACGTTGTTCTTAGTTTTGCAATTCTTAGTCAAGGAAATGAACATCACTTAGAAACTAGTAACTACATGTGGGAATAAACAGCTGAATCAGAACGTACTTTTCCCACTCCTCTGTCATCATTGTCCAGGAACTGATGAAACAACCCACAACTGGTTTCTCTGTTGGGATAATCATCACTTCTGGGTCTAAAAGATACAATCTCACTGTATTCTTTCAAAAAAATAATTTAAAAAAATTAAAACCAGGACATGCAGAACTCTGTTGAGTGCAGCAGGGCCGACTAATTTAAAACTTGCTATAAAGGTCAAGCTGAATCTGGAAAATTCTGAGTTTCTTCTCACATACACTAGTGAAACAGGCTCTTACAGTGTGACAGATGTCAATACAGAGAAAGAGAAAACTAATTTCATGTTCACTGGAGGAAACCTCCACTGATATCTCAAACAAAACTAGTTTCTATTTTATTTACTTGTAGGTGGGACTGCAATACAAGAATGCATCCAAATCTCCCTTCACTTGTTGAACTCAAGCAGGGAATGTTTCCTAACTGTGCTGTAGTAACACAGCAGGGGAAGGCAACTCCAAATAAAAATAAGCAATCCCAACCAAACTTGGCAATAACTTGTCCACTGTTTTGTTCATTTTCTTCAGAAAGAAAAACTCATTCAGCTGAATTTTTGGGTGTACCTGCTAGCCTGACATATACGCCAGTTCCTTTTTGTATTGTGCTCATAAAACCTGATGCATTTTCCTCATTTATTTATAAATAATAGTTTATAGCCAGGTTTCCTCTGCCTCCTCAGTAGAGCAGTTTTCATCTAGAAACCCACTGCCTGTAAAAGCAAAGAAGACAAAGTCTCCACCAAAAAACCCACTATCTTCAATGACAACAAATTTACTGCCCAAATAACAAGCTGTTTTGGGAAATTCCCTGGCCTTCAAGTCACAGCTTGCATTGTACTAAAAATGTGTCTGCAGTGCTTAGCATCATCATTTTACTGCAAAGTCATAACAGAATCTAAAAAGAATAACTTAATTTGTCTTTCCAATATTAATGGGATTATTTATATACTTAACAGTTAAACAGATTTTCTTCAGGTCATTCTTAAGTTTAAGGCTCTCTGTTTTCACTTATAGAACAGTCTTCTGCCAATTTTTTTTGTATATTTGAACTGCTGAACAATGATGTGAAAACATAATTGCTAACGTCCCTTAAAACTAGAATAAACACAGGATTAATAATATTTGATTTAGGAATAGTCCTATTTTTCTTAACCTTTACAGTAATCTTGAATCATGGCATATTAATGAATTTTATTCAATTTCACAATTTGCAGAAGATGTCTCCTATCAAACTAAAGTCCAAATTTATTGCTGACAACCCTTTGCAATTTGTGCTCTGATGAGAAATAAAACAATTCTAACGCTGGCTTCTCTAAGTACATTTTAGCCTAATACACTACAGCAGATTTTATTTGGCTCTCAAGTTTTAAGCTTTTACACTTTCAGGACTTGATTATTTTCATATGTTATAAATTACATGTGGAGCTAGGCAATGGCATATCCGTTTTCAGATCCCAAGTTCCTTCTCCACTTGTTCACGTGGTCCTCCGTTTAGCCAAAAACATTGCAGGGTCCTTGCCATTGCCTAAGTAATTGGGCTGGCTACACCAAAATTAATTTTAAAAACCCCAAAACCATTCATACTTAAGGATTCCCTGAGTGCTTTTAAGAAAAATAAGAAACAGCTTTATGCGGGGAACATATAACTTGTCTTGTAAACTCTCTCACCCAGTGCACATAAGAAAACAACACAGGAAAGGTTAAGAACACAGTCTCAGCCTGTCTCTGTCCTCCCCATTTTCATCTCTCAAGAGCATCCTAAAACCACGTAACAATACCTCAACTCTCAAATAACTCTAAAAAGCCTCTGTGCAATTTCAGGTATAAGTCTGAAAAAAATCATAATAAGCTACTTTTATGCACTATATTGGTTTTACTGTTTTTTTATCCTTCAGCATCTTTATTATTGGCCACAGCCTTGAACTGACATTTTGCTTTGCAAACGAGACAAGATGAATGCCTGCAAAAGTCACTAAAGAGCTGGAAACAAGCTATAGGGTTATGTAGTTGTCCTTACATTTTTTCACTTTGCCAGTCCCGAAGAAAACTGCAAAATTACATGCTCCTAGAAGCTATTCTTGCATCGTAATGCTGTCTTTCCATAATGTTAAACTGTGGCAATTTAAAATTTTCCTAATGCCTCCCATTGCATGGACCTGCTTTTTTATAATGGAACAGCCAAAATGAACGACATTTTTAATGTCAGGTTCCAAATTCAGTCTCTGCAGATGCAGTGTCATTACCACAGGGCCATTTTTTTGGAAAAGGATCAGGCTATAAGAAGTCTCCTCCAGGTGTGGACAGGATCCAGAATCCAGTGGTTTTCCCAGCAGTGGAATTTGTGCGTTATCAGGAGTGGAAGACAGATGTCCATACCATGAGCAGGCACCTCATATGGATGTGGGAATACAGAATATGTAACGCTAACCAAATCATGTGCATCTGCTAGCATAGCTTTGCTGCAATTCAGTAGTTATATTTAGGTGAATGACATTAAAAAACACAGAATTTTTCTCCACGATGTGTTTGGGATTCCAAACAGCAGACATTAAGTCTGCTTGCCTGCATTTCAAAGCTAATGCTGAATTTTGACACGTTTATGGTTTCCAAAACATCAGGCTCATTGTCGAGTATACTTTGGGTCCAACTAAGAGAAAATACTTGAAGATAATCCTTACTTTTTCTGGATATCACCTTTTTCAAACTAGCTCCATCTCAGTAAAAACTAAGAGAAGCCTCTGCTCTGCTGGATTATATAGATATTCCAAGTGTCTCTTATCCAGCTCCTACACACCCCTCAGCACTGTGGTTCACACAAGGCACTCAACTGCCCAGGCAGGGAAATGTCTTCTAATAAAGGCTTGTACCCCCAAGTACAGCAGTCCTATAAGCAGTCTTAAAAGAGTGCAGTAAAGGGATCCAGTAAAAGAAAAAAAAGACAAGAAAAGAGAGAGAGAAAGACAGGGAAAAAAAAAGACCCAGCATTTTGCTATCAATAATAAGTGTCAGAAGTCAATGACACGATTACTGAATAATTATTGAAAAATAATTATTGACATATAAATACTTTCAGTGTCACAACATATTATTTTAATGGTTCTGAGAAGTCCTTAAAAACATTAATGCTGATTATTCCTCTTTTGCAGCTCTCCTTGGATGCAGCCTTGCAATCCCACTGTCCCTGTGGAGGTGATGGTTTTGCAATCCCTATGCCTGGCCCAACTCCTAGCAAGGCAAATTGTTCCACCTTTCATTCCACACCAACCTGCCTGTTCTCACCACTGTCTCTTCCCAGCAGAAGTGTTTGTGTGCTTGTGGGCAAGCTGGAACATGGATCTGGTCCAAGTGAAAGCTAACCCAACCAAAACCACGTCAGAACCACAAAGTCAGCACACAAAGGAAACAGGCAGCCCGAACAGGGAGAGGCAATCATCCCTTTCTCCAGCAGCACCAAGTTATGCCAAATGAAAGTGATGACAACTTTAGACTGACTTGCCTCATCACAGACACTTTCCACATATTCCTCAAATTAATTTTTTTGCATGACAAGTCTTTCCATTGCCTGTTCCCATTTACTAGTTCAGACATTGGGCTGGACCATGGGAGCAATTTCTGAGATACATTTGAGAAAAGGAAAGGACTTCAACTGTGCAAAAACTGAAAAGCTATCTGTCACCATGTCATTTCCCAATTGTGAGTCCACTACCCATCTAGTTTAAATTAAAAAGCTCTGTAAAGAACAGAACTAATGAAGCTGGATTTCCTAAGGACATACAAACCACTTCCTTCAAATTCCTACTGCAATAAACACCAGCTCCTCCTGTGTCTTCTGTAATTCCATCCGCTCGTCTTCATTTTCCTGTGACCCACTCCCCTCCATATTTAGACCCAGATCTTCTTTCATAGTGTTTATAGTTGTTACAACCACAACTGTAACCTCAGACAAATGTCTAAATATTCACTGTAACCCGCTGACTTTCAATAGCTACAGAGTTCTCTGAAAATGAGGCCCATGCAAAGGCATATACAGCGGGGTCCTTCAAAGCTCTAGTCAGTTTGCAATCCTTAAATGAACTCACTCATGGTTGGTATTGAACCCAGAATCCCACCAACCTCGGCCAGTACCCTTGGCAAAACCTTCTGGGCATAGCCAGGGGTTTGCACTCAAGCCAGACCTTGGTTGCATGTAGGGAAAAGTTTAAACCTGTGCAACTTTCAGCTGTGGAACGGGAGTGTGACCATACCGGGGAGAAATTGTGAAGGCATACCATGCCTGAATCCCCCACCCATGAGCTGCCTTGGTGATGGAAAAAAAATCAAAAGTTTGCACAGGACAAAAAAAGAAGTCAGACTGGAATTTTTTATTGAAGAAGCTGACCCTATGTGGCCTTGAAGCCAAGCAGACCCATAGAATGCCTGAGCATGCACTGTCCCTCTAGCAGGTCACACATGCCACTCCTCAAAACCATGCAGTGGAATTTAGAGGCACCAGGGGGCACAGAGAAGACTGTGGCTTAGCCATACCACACCGTACACATCTACACATCATCATGGAGAACACTGTCCTTTTCTCTGCCTTTCAGGTGCTTCTAAAGTGATAGGAAATAACCAAATCCAATAAACAAGTTTAATGATATATCATTATTCACATGTAGGTGTAGAATTCTTACACTGAGATAACAAATTAATAACACCCTCTCCCAAACTTTCTACCAAATTGTTATTTTAAAAGACATTTCCATGGTTAAAAAAAAATTAATACATTACTATTACAGTAATACTTATTATCTAACATGCAATTTCAAGGGCAAAATTTCTAACAGAGCATTTAAGATGCTTTCCTAGGAAGTCTGGGTCTTTGATCTTAAATTTATGATCAGTCATTGCTTGACAATTGTAATTAATATGCTAGGTGATTTTCTGACTTGCTGTTCTAAGAGACATTATTATTTGTAGTCTGTCAGTGTAACACATAAATTATGAGCTATGTTCACCTGTAATAGACTGAAATGGAACTTCAAAAATGACATTTATGAAGAAAAATGAAAAAGTCCTTTCCACCATAAGAATGGATACATCACAGAGTCTGAAGTAGATTCGGAACAGAAAAAAAGCTTAAGTTATGTATTTTGAAATACCTGCCTGCCAAAAATAATTACATACTTAAAAATAGATTACTCTTTAGTTGCAAGGTCTCATAAACCAGGCAATGTCATGCACGATCAAGGAGGAGTTTTACACGCATTGTAATTTTTTTTGCCTGCTGAACACTAGCAAGCAGTCATTTTCCAAGACAGTGATGCATATTAGTAGATCAGGAAAGATCTCCTAAAGGAATGAAAAAAAATTACCTCCCTTAAACAGAGCATGAACTATTTGTAAAAAAATCCCCATGAGCATAAGAGGTTTCATCTTCTTCTAAAAAAGATTAAAAAAAATAAACCTATTCTTGTCTTTTCATTAGAAAGCTATACTGAAGTTTAAGTTTTAGATCTTGTATAATATAAAATTTCAAACCAGAAAGAATCAAGACAAAACCAGATGCTATTTTTACCAGACACTTGCCAAACTTGTACCTTGATGACCTAGATAGGAAAGCATTGTGTGGAAGAATATGCCCAAACTTTTACTAGGTATTAATAGGCAAGTCTAGAACAGCCAAAAGTTCTTCAAAGCTGTTGACCATTACATCCATAAAAAATAGGTGTGCACATGCATTTAGAAATCCTAAACCTTCAAGAGCTTTTACTCAATAATGCAAGTAAATGGAGAATAGGCAATGTGTACTTTGCCAGGTAATAAACAAAGAGCTTCCATTAAATATTATTTTTAAAAAGCCATCAAAAGAAAAAAAAACAAAAGAAATGCCTGAATTAAGTGCCATGAGTCTGTATTACTGGAAATGTCTAAGTATGCCAAGTATCCCCATATTCAAGGAGCTTCAAGCAAGAATCCAGAGGAAGCAATTGCAGCTCTGAGGTTGCTCTGCAGAGCACTCCTGCTAGTGGAGGGAAATGCTCTGGAGTCTGGGTGTTCCCAGCCCAAACACACACACACTGCAAGGGCAGAGGAGACAAACAGCACAGCAAGGCAGGAGGAAAGGCATCCTTTAAAGCAAAGAGTGAATCCTGGTTTTCCCCCTCAGTGTGGGGTCATCCCCAGGTGAGCTGCGTGGATCAGCAAGAGTTTTGCTCGAGCTGAGGTGTGGATGTACTCAATCACCATGTGTACCTTTGAGTGTCATGTAATAGTGTGGTGTTTTGCATTTCTGAGAAAAAAATCGTGGATTGGAAAAAAACCCCCACGGTTTTAGGTAGACCTAGGCAATTTAGAACACCTTCAACTTAAATAAGTACTCAAACTATGACAGCTTCAAAAAGCCTAAACCACAAACTTAAATTGAAAAGACCAAAGTGAAAACTAAAGCAAATTTTGTTCTTCCCGTATTTCAGCCTGAAATAAGTGAAAACACCACATATAGTTAAAGTTTTGTGCCAATTTTTTGGTTTGCTCCCATGAGAAAACCTAACTTTAGTCCTTCCAAGTTTTTAACTAATCAGAACATTTTGACAATTTTAGTTTGGAAAATCTGAAGCATACTGAAGCATATTCCAGGGAATAACCTTGTAGGGTGTTTTTTGTTTTGTTTACATTATGCAACCAACTTTGCCTCATGCATTTATATCTGAGTTTGGAGCAAGGGAGTCTGTATCTGTCACTGCTATCCCTCCCTGTCTATACATTACTCTTTCCCTTGCTCCTCATATGAGCAGCCTAACAGTGCATAGGTAGAAAACAAAAATATCCTTCTTGAAGGAAATTCTGGGCAAACTGCAGAGTGAACCCACAGTATTTCTCCTCTTAATTCTCATGCTGATTTTTTCCTAGCCCACAATCTTGGGGTTACATTATTTGCCCAGGTTGTGGAGACTAAAATAGGAGCGATAAAACCCCTGAAGTCACAGATGCCAAAAGAATTACTGTAAATACCAGGGCAGTAAAAGTTTAACCAAACAGTCTCAGATTAACAAATACGTCTGCAGCTTTACTACTACTGATAGCATTATTGGTACTGTAACTATGTAATTATTTTTTCCTGATTTTAAAAGGTTTAGAACTTTGAATTAGCACAGCCAATGCATTCAGCCTACAAAAATATGTCTGTCCAGACTGAGGATTTTTTTTGCACACTTGTGGACAAGATGTTGGCTTCATTTTACAACCAACATCTTGTCCACATCAGGGGAGCGTTCTCACACAGACATGCATACCATGTGGGCTACCTGCTGAGTTTTGGCAAGCTTGGCAGGCTGCAGAGCATAAAGGGTAGGCAGTTGTAGTGGAAAAAACCTTCATGGGAATTTTTTTTTTATGTTGTGAAAAAAGAAATAGGAAAAAAAAGCAAACTATTTCCCCATGAACCACACTGTGAGCTGGCATAAGGAAGATAAGGGCAGGAAATTGGATGTAAAACTAGTGCATAGGTCCTTTAACAGAGGAGGCACTCTGCAAGTTGCCAATGTGACATACACATTTCTTTTCTAAAATTCAGCCACTTTTTTTCTTTTTAATTAGCCATATGGAAAGTTGAAAGACTTGTGAACTTACAGCATCAATCCCACATGTTGAACTTAATTTTGGAGAAGTTTTACTCCATCTTGTGTCTTTAATTTATTTTTATACTCACATTTATACACCGTTAGACAAAATAACACACGTAGAGCAAGATATGCCTTATGCTATGAGCACAGTTCAGTATTACTTAGTTCTTATATAAAGGTGCTAAAGTGTTTCAAATTAGGAAATGAAGTGCACCCGACAAGCGGTTATATGTTAGTGCACCCTGGTAAATTTTACAAATATTGGTGTAGCCAACTATTCTTAGTTTCCTGGTATGATCTAGAAAGCAAAGCAGAATAAAAACTATCGAAGCACTAAAACCAGCCACTGCCAAAACAAAAAATGCAACAGCACCACCTAAGGCCCATCTAAGACACTGCAAGAAGTCACAGAGGTTTTACAGAACCCTTATTCGTATTTATACAGCTGTAACATGCATTATAAAATTGTAGCATGGCATTTCGTCATGCCTTGAGTGTTGGCAAACCAATTCCTTATACCTATTTATTCACATTTTCATACGGTTCACAGTACTGTGCGAATCAAAGGTTCAACTGTTAAATACATTTATACTCCTCATTTTTCCGCTCTGAAATTAAGTAGTATTGTATTTCAAACACATCATGGGCAAGAAAATTCTTAAACCATCTTAAACCATTGTGACAAATCATGTAGCCTAGTTGCCACTGGCAGACTTTTGGCGCACACATGTGCCCCCTGGCGCAGAATTTTTATTTTCTACAGTAGCTGAAGCATCAAGGTGACTACAGCTTCAAGTGAAGAACTTTCTTCCAGTTTCCAGCCTCAGAAGATCCATGAACAAATTTACAAACATTTGTTTTGCTTGCTATGTGATTCTTTACTTTGGATAGTTCCCTTCTCTGCTTGTTTACTCTTTGCACAACATTTATAAAAGGCTAAGCTGTTCTCTCCTAGCCTTAGCTATCCTCTAAAGGAGAGCCAACCTTCTCTGACACGACTTGGTTCCCTTCACTGTACACCCTTTGCTGCCCTACACCCCATCCCAAACAAGCCACAGTGCTCACTGCAACAGCCTTGGCCTCACCTCCACTAGAAGCAGCTCTTCCAACAAATCCCATTTGGCCTTTTTTGACTTACCAGCTTACATCAGTCCCCGTACCATGGGATGACTGAACAGTGTTCAGTAATATGATTAAAGTCTGTTCCTAGTGAGGAATACAAGCATGCTCAAGTTGCTTTTTATTTTGCTCTCCTATTATTTTAGAAGGAATTAATTAATCATAAACTATGGTGCTATGTAAGTTTAGGACTTTGTTAATCAGTGAGACCATTACAGAAGATAGACAAATGTTATCTCTTCATCTGACCTGTTTCTTCCTTTGTGTCTAAATTAAAACAACATTACCACAGTAAGTGACCTTTCTTACAAACATGCATGTAAATGATGTAACCATTTTCAGAGAGTGCTGCTAACATAAGAACTGTATTATTAATAGACAACCACGACAAAAAGGGAGGCCGGCACTGCATTTGCTGCCAGTATTTGTACAGAGAAGATTACGTGTGTCACTCAGCTTGTCAGCTGAGGAACCTGATGTGGTCAGAAACAGCACTTACAGAGGAGATGGCTGTATACAGAAAGCAAAGACACGGAGGGCATCCCTCCACACCTCTGCTGAGGCAGGTGCATGTAACACAGCCACCACAGGACACTCAGACCACTCATCACAGACCACAGCTCTAGGAGCTGTAACAGGGGGAGAAAGGGTGCCTAAAAACACACCCAGCACACAGGTGTTTAGATCATGCAAGTTTGATCTATTATGCCTTCTTCATTGCTCAGGCACTCAGCAACCCTCTCTGCCTGCCCTCCTTTATCCTTACTGACAGATCCGAACCTAGAAACAGCAGTCCAGAGGTTTTGCAGGGCTCAGAGCCTCCAGGCTTCCAGGGAGTGGCTTTCGGTTTTTTTCCTATTTTATTCCAGGCACAACTCCAGCTACTGTCCCTTGTAGTTAGACTGTGAAAGGAGCTATTTGAAAGCAAATTCCTAAATAATGCCCTCTGAGCAGATGCGATTCCCAACCTGCCTGCAAACACAGCTCTTTCACTGTGCAGAATTTAGGCTCACACCTCCCCAGGATTTGTTTATGTTATTAACACAAAATTAATAATACATTAACAATGTTAATTGGACAAATCTACCCCAGATTTGGGCAGGGCAGTCTGCTGGGTCCATAAAAGCTGTATCTCATGTCAGTAGTCCTCAGCACTCATTGCACTTGGACAAGAGTTACAAATTATTTACATGCTGCAGTCAACCCAGCACTCTGCTCTCCCGGCTGGCCTTCAATTTGAGCTTTAATATCCTGTGGCCCCAAAATTACAGTCTCTCACACAGTGTGCTGCTCCCCCAGCAAGGCTGAATGCTGTTTGTATATATATATATACACACACACTTCTGCCCCCTGCTACTTAAGTGAGGTAGCAGGGCAATTCATTACCTAGAAAATTAATTATGATCATGATAATAATAATGACATTCATACAACTAACACGAAAAGGCTCAATTTTCCATTGGTTACAATCAAGCATTTCAAAAGGTTCAAGGCAAAAGCTTTCATTAGGTATACCATAAAAAATAGTATCATAGAAATTTCAAGTGTCTCATACGAAAGACCTGCTTAATAAAAGAGATTCGAGTGCTTTGTTCCCTACAAACAAGATGCTTCATTATTGATGCACCTACTAATATTAATAATTTTCATTACTTCAACAGGAAACATTTTCTAACTCTGGCTTACTGTCAATATTGAGGAATTTTGCAATTTCTGAGCTTATGACATAGGCAGAAAATCTCTCAAAAATCCACTGTAATGCATATCTGTTTAGAAAACAATCTATACTCAAATGTTACTAAAGACCTTTAGTTATTGAAATTTATCTACTTAGTATCTGGAAATGAATTAATACTTAAAAATATTTTACTTTTTTTTTAACAGTTACAATTAAAATATATATATTTCTAAGATTTTGTAACATATTACTTCTTTCATCCACGCTTCATTCTCTCAATTTCAATTGAGCAAATTTCACAGTAATTGCTCTCCTTAGGCAGATGCACTAGAGTCCCATCATTATAAAAAAGGACCACAAACTCTATTTCCAGAACCAAATTAATGAGTTAACCACAAATGCTGCCAAGAGAAAAGTGGAAACATAACCCACTCTACATGAAATATTCAATGGTGGAAAGCAAATAAAAAACAACGCTAAAATGCAAGGCTGCTAATGTCTCAAAGCTCTCATTTTTTCAGCTGGGACTTCACAGTATTCAGTTGTAGGGATTTCAGTAATAACTAACTACTTATTTAAAGTTCTTACAGGGATAAACTGTAAATTATGGTCTTGTGGCAGAGAAGGAAAGACATATAACCAGCATACCACCTAAAAATGGCTGCTGAAGGTGCTAAAGAGATATGGAATGTCTTACTAAGAAACTGTATTCTAAAGGTAGTTAATGCATTTCAGCATCTCTCGAAAATTATTTTCTAACAGAACATACATCTATTCATTATTCATCTTTGCAGTAGCTTTTTTTTTTCAAGGAAACACACTATGTGCATAAAGGCTATGTTCTCATTTCATTTTGTATTCTTCAAAAACTATAGGTGAATATGAAAGTGCTGGATCCTTAACATGCTAGTTTGTAAATGGATTTTAAAAACCGTTTTCCAAATTGCTTATTTTAATAAATAGGCTTCCTTAATTAAATGAAAGTGCCATAAACTGTCCCTGTGTGAATCAAAACGAGAGCTGTGTTAAATTAAAAATGCAGCATCTTACTAATGCTAACAAATTAGGACTGCCTTCATAATAGAGTATTTCTTCCTTTAGTATGTCAAATTATTGTGGTGTTGATAGGCATGGAACAGTCATGCAAAATCAGCTTTTCAAAATTAATATTTCTTTGCAATCAATTTGCAATTTAAAATTTAAAAAGATCCTAACAGACACTCCTGCACAGCATTACCTCCTTTCATAAAAAAGCTCATTTTAGAGATACGATCTTTTTGCTGATATTACACGAAATTAGCACGGGAAGCATTGGAAGAAAACGTTTCTTAAGTACAGCTTGGCCTATAATTTTTTTTTTCTTTTTTTGTAAGGCTGCACTTAATCTTTATTCTTCCACAATCAGTATTTATTGTGTGACCCTGACAGCTTGCTACTGCTGTGATAAATTATCTGACTCAAGTCAGATTAAAAATGCAACCCTGAATTCTAATTATCTTGGCAGATCCGCTTAGTAATGGCGTTTCTTGTCAATTCTGGAATCACAGCATGGGTGTCAATTGCAACAAATGCCCCGGCCCCTCTCTGAAGCAGGCTCCCCAGAACGCTTTCGTATCTGCCATATGTAAATCTCAGATGCTCTGTACCCTTGGTGACCTTTTATTAGCAAACTGACAAAATGATAAAGCTAGTCATGGCAAAACTCCCACTACTGCACAATTATCTGCTACAGTTCCAGTCCGTGGGAGATCAACAAGACATTGTTAATTGTGATGCATTTCATTGACTTCCCCTGCTAACAGACCCGACAGGTCACCCAAACTGATAGGGTTAGGCTTTTATTTCACATCAGAAGGGGATGGCAATGTAATTTTGACTCACAGGAGAGGTTCCATCCTTTGTTTTTCCTTTTCAGAAAGACGGCTATAATTTGTTTTTAAAAAAACTCATTACATTATTTACAGGTATTTCTAACACACAGGCACACATAGACGTGTATATATTATATATATGTATGTATTTTAAAAAAAGTTTTAGAAAAGAATGATCTGTTTCAAGAACTTACAAAACTGAGATAGACCTCACAGAGGAGCATCAGTCTGATTGAAACCACAGAGAACTCCCTCCCATTGCCTCACCATTCTGCAAACCCTCATCAGAATTTAAACCTTTCATGTAAGGACTGGATTCACACTTCAGCTCTGGTAACTTACTGAGGCACACAAAAATAATATAGGCAGATTCCAAAAGCATGAAAAACAAATAACCTTTTCATCCACAAAAAATCATCCAACGGAGTTAGGATTCCAAAAAACACTTCTGCCTGTATGTGCAGGTGTTTTGTAAATAAATACAGTTCAATCTCGAGAATCTTCCTGCAAACTTATGACATGTTGCAGTGTCTCCATTAAAATTTCAGAATGCTGTATCAGAATAGCATCCAAGATTTAAAACTGGAAAAGTCTGCTCTGATTTGTGCAGTAGTCACTCCATTCCAGGCAGCTTCTGGCTGGCTCGAGTTGATAAAAGCATCAGGCTCTGCAGGACACAGTATCAGTCAAAACCCTGTCATTCATGGAACTGATGAGTATTTGCTTTGCAATGTAGTTTATTCCTGAAAGCACAACTTGGCCACTAAAATGACTTAGGACTTTCTCAATTGGAGAGTGCATGCAGAGCTAGAGTCTTGTTACCAAGGTTATGGCTGGTTGACCAGTATGAGAAAGAACTACACTATGATGATGTGGGGCATTTGGGGAAGATATTCTTACTGACAACTGGTCCTGTGTCATCAGCTCCTGCAAAAGAGGTGTGTCCATCTCTTGAGGAGAAGAGAAAAACAATAGGAAAAAAATATTCAGTTCAATCAACTCCCATTATGCATTTCCTACTCTAAACTGAATAAAATTCACGTCTTGAAGAAAGGGAAAGACTGATTAATTCTTTGAACTGATTTTAAAGTAAATGATTAAGAGGTAGACTATGATATTCCTTCTTACCCTAAACAGAAGCAAGTGAGAGAAAAGGCTTACAGGAAACCTATTAAATACAAGAAAAAACAATCCCAAAATGTGAACAATGAATACTTCAAGCAAGATGTGGAATTCAGAAGAGATCTTAACACAAGGAAAGTCCTTCGCTACATTTTTGTCTGCAGCCATATTTGGAACGGTCACTGTGTTCAAGGTAATTCTCATCTCTGCAAACATGTTCTCTGCCTGGCTTCTTCCTTCCTTGTTTAATTTTGAGCTCACAGATGACTTAGGGCACCAGCAACTCCAGTATTGAAAACCATCATGGACTGACAACCAACATTGACACTCATGAAGCAAACCTAAAACACAGCCCAGTCTTGCACATTATTTTAAAGTTAGGTTCCTTGCTCGATTAAATGATTCCAAATGCTGTGAAACAAGTCCATCTTCCTATCTATGAAAAACTTGTGAAGATTGTATCAGTTTATAAATCAAGAAGATGAAACAAATTCAAATGTCTATATCAAGTTGCATAACATCCTTCCAATAACGTATCCTCTGAAACAGTCCCACAGCAGAGGGGAATATTTGGTTCAGACGAGACAGCTCTCTGAAGTGAAACAAGAAGTTTGCAATTCCAGCTGCAACTGGGATGAAATAACTCAAAAAATATTGGAAAAAAAGTACGAAAAGCTTTGAAAGAAGATATTTCAGCATGGCATTATTTCTTCTTTCTTAAGTGGGTTCAGTGTAATGAACTGATCTTTGTGCCAAAGGTTTGCCAAATTAGTACAGTAAATACTGTAATCAAGTTTTTCACAAGTTGCACATGGCCTGATTTTATTTCAGGCTGCACTTTAACCCTTAGTGATCATCCTTTAACAGTACTCTATGCTTCCTCACAAAGAAAATGGTCTTGATTGCCCTTTAATGGTTGTCTAATTGTTTCCTTTGCTGAACTACAAGCTGTTTTCTATAGCTTTAGAGGCTGAATACCACCTGGGAGTTTTGCCTTCTGACTTTAACCTGGAATATATCTTTGTTCTTTGGAAGCTGATCTAGTTACTCTGGTAATATTACAAAACTTCCATTCATTCCAGTATAGCTGACCCAAGAACATTAGATACTAAAAACTATTCAGTATGAAAGAAATATCAAAATCATATAACTAGTCATTGAAATTATATGGGTCTGGAAGTTTGGCACCACAGATCTGATTAAACATGCTATCCTGTTCCCATTTCTCTTGTGCTTACACACATTTCAAAGAAATAATGAAAATGCTTTTGATTCACATTCACACATAGTGAAGAGAAAAATTTGTGCAGCAAACTAGTTGCATCAATTAAAATATTTCTTCCGTCAGGCCACACTCAAATAAGGTTTCAATTTGTATTCCCTTAAATACGAGATTACTGAAAACCATGTTTGGCATTCAGAAGTGCAGATCTGTCCAGAAAATACCATGCTGTTCTTCAGGCTGCTTGATTTATTTTTCATAAACAACATGCTGTATACATCCAGCATGGGTTGTATTCCATAAAATGCATCTCAGGCAACAAAATCTACAGTGTTGGTTCTGCAGGATGAGTTCTTCCTTTAGACTTCAACCCCATTAGCACAGCTCCACTGGCTCTCCAAGCAGCATCTGTGCTCTTACACAAGAAGCAGAGAAGGGAGGGGGATTCCTCAGCTGCAGAAGTGAAAGCCAAAAGAGCCAGAACTGAAAGAAGGCAGTCCTTTCTGGTTTACTGCTTCCTTTCCCCTCAGTAGCATAGCACATATATAAAAGTTTGCCTTTGACCCAGCTCCTCCCATGCTGCTGTAAGACCACACACCCTCGCCTGTAGCTTGTGGATAGAATCCCACTTCTGCCAAGGGATGGGGTGGCTACATACCAAAGTGAAGGAAAAAAAAAAAAGTTTTATAGCAAAATGCTGCATTTGTTAAGCTCACATGCCTGGGAGAACATATGGCTCTTAATCCTCCATGTTTTTTTAACCTATTAGTGATATAGTTATTAAAATACTTCGTGGTCACATCTGTAATTGAGATGAATTCCACTGAAGGCATAAACTGACCCGGTTACGTGAGCTGCTCTTACAGCAAACTCTCAGGGGCACTACCCAAAGAACATTCCTCATGCAAACTTGGGCTGATCAGCAACTGAATACTTGGTGACTGATACTCCAGCTTCTGGTGTTTAACAATCAGGCACATATGACAGACAACTAGGCACCTACACCTGTCTGTAGCTCCTTTTTTTCATTTTGTTTTGGTTTTTTTTTTTTTTTGTTATTAAGTACAGCACTGCTAGTACAGACCATTGCAGCAGTGAGGGCTTAGGAAATGCTACATCCTAGAAAAGAACTGGTAATGGAAAGAAAGCATCTTGGCCCACAGCAGCAACAAGTTAATCACACAGCCTGTGCTGCATTTAGGACGATGGCAGGCAGCAGGTTGAGTGAATCCATTAAACCCATCTACACAGGACTCGTGAGGACTGATCTGGAGCAGCATGTCCACTTCAGCAACCCCAGCAAGGAGGCAAAGCAATAGATGGGCAGCAGGGAAGCACAGTTGAGGCTGCACTGTGCAAGATGTGAAGAAGCTGAACAAACTGGCTATGCTGATTTTGTATAGCTAGAAGGTTGAACCAGGCTCTCCTCAGAGATGTGTACACATCAAAAGGGCAAAAGTCAATGGATAAAATTTTTTAGCACAAAAAAATCTCGGTTTTATATAGACAAAAAAGGTTTCACAAGAGCACCTTGGCACTGGAAAAGCCTGCCTAAAGAGACAAGATCCTTAATCAGCCTCATTTAACTTTGAGGTTAACCCTACTTAGGGCCAGAGGCTGAATGACAAAACCTCTTGGGATCTTTTCCAACCTACATTATGCAGTGTCTACAAGAAGGCAGATATCCATCCTTCCCTAGAGGAAAAAGACCTTGTCTTCGCATCTCCCTCCCAATAACAATATTTATTTATTCAATACTGGATCTCATCTTAAAACCAACATATTAGAATTCCAGTGCCTAAAATACAGATCGATGATTAAAGAATAGTCCTAGGAAAAAAACACTTTAAAACTTACACTATATTCTTTGGCATGTCAAGAGCTCCAGCTTCCTGCTAATGTTTGTGCGATAGGATTATCCGGGCTCTATCAATTACTCTATCAAAACAGAATTCCTCTTTGATGTCAAGTACTTTAAGATCCCCATATAGAAGGCAAGAAAAGCTCAGCCCACTCTGCTAATGCAAAATGTTACCTAGTGAGAGACTAATGCACATTATTTTCTTAGCACTGTACTCCTCCTCTGCGGTTTCATTATGTGACACTTTCATTCATTCCAGTATAAAGCTAGTTTCAGGGTATTCGGAGTTGTAACACACAGACACATTAATCACCAGCCTAATACATGTCCTGTGTAGTAGCTTTATTATCTTTTCAAAGCAGAGCTGTAAAAACAGAAAAACTGTGATCTTTTATGCTATCCTTTAATAAAGTTATTTTAAAATGCTATAAAAATGGTTTCAGTTTTTTTTTCCAAGCTACAGCTTAATGCAACTAACTCTTGTACATCCAAAACAGTAAAGTCTGAATAAGTAGTTTTAAAAGTCCCTGTGGACTTGTAATCTAGCAAGAGCGAAGAACTCTAACCACTAGAGACAGAAATGGGAAGGAATCCTGAGTTTCAAGTTACAGAATATGCCTGTTCTTTTGTCATTCTGACCAAGCACTGCCTTGCAAAGTACTCTCACTTCTGTGATAAATTTTATATGTCTATTCCTGTATGCCAATATTTACATATTTAGAGCAAGGGTGGGCTGCATTTTTTCCCCCTTCCTCTTCAGGCTCAGTATCAGCCTACTCCCTTAAATTAGCGAGTATTTTACACTCACCAAGACTGTGTCAATGAAACACAGCCTTAGTAGACCTGTGTCCTCTTTCATGCAAGGCTTGAAATGGACCAAGTAACTTGTCCTCTGTCAAGACAAATAGCAGGGACTTGCATGCCACAGCACCCTGCCCTTCAGGGAGGGAAGGTGCTTCCAACAATACAGGCTGACACCATTCCCTTCACTCCCTGCTCGTCCTTCTGCAGATGAATGAGGACACATCCACACGTTTCTGGCTTTCAAAAATACCACTTTTCAAAGACAGACCTAAAACTTCAATTCAGATTGGAATAAAGCCAAAGTGTTATAAAAATCTGTGTCTGTAATAAGAACAAATTGATGGCAGGCTTCAACACTGTCTTGTCATTATATGCCACTATCTCCTCTGTGGTCTCCTTGAGTGGTGGCAGTGCACACTAACTGAAGAGAAAATAGTACATTTCAGCTGTGTGCAACTTTTACACCTATGCCTCAGGCAAGCCATCACCTCTGGGCAGCAATCTGCAAAGAACCATGCAATTCCCCTGGTGGGAAACACAGTTGCGATAATTGCATGAACTGGAGTCAGGCTTGAAAAAAGTGTTCCTAAATAAATAAAGATGATTCATTGGCATCAACCCAGCACTGTTGCAACAGATTTTTACTAATCCAGCAGAAAAACCACTCCTCAGCTCTGTATGAAATAACCACCCACCCACTGCATGTGTTGCAGGGTAGGGCTTTAGTCAGCACACTGGTGGGCTTTGTGTGCCTAGTAACCCAAAGCAGGAGATGCTTCTGACATTTTCTGAGTGTGCTCAATATTTCTCAGCTTTTTACCCCAGAGAAAATTATAATTAGAATGGTGAATCACAGAATAAAACTTGCACCTCATCAAGTATAATTTTAAATCAATGGGTCTCTCTCTCAATATCCCTAGGCTCAAGAAGTTTCCTTAAGAAGATTCAATAGGATACTACAGGCTTTTGTATTAAGTTTGGGTTTGGGCAAAACCAGGGTCTTCATAAAAAACTGACAGAGGCAAAAAACATTTACAATCTTTCTCAGGAAAGACAAAGACACACTTGACTCTGAAGCAGTACGAGGCTCTTGGTCTGAATTAACCACTTGGAAGTATTTTGAGACAGATGTCATCAGCACCCTACCACAGCCTGTGACCAAAGCTGTCTCAACGGTGGCCAAGTGGAGAGGATGGCTGTTTTCCTATAGAACTACATTGTAAAAAGCAAGTGTTCCTCCAAAATCACCAAGGAGCTGAGGGTGTTAGGCATTCTCTGGAAAACAGCACTTTCATGTTATTATCATTCATGATGCAGGTCCCCCCATCCCCCTTTTCTCTATTTCCCTCTCCGTGTTTTTTTTTTTTCCTTAATTTTTTTTTCTTTTTTTTTTTTTTTTAGATCAGAGCTATTCTGAACTTCTGTAAATGAAAACCATTTATCAAAACAGGGACAAAATTTAAGTCATACTTTATTGAACCCTTTAATTGGTGGGAAAAAGATGAATTAGTTCACTTTTATTTTTACATCTGGTAAAAAGTATGGAATTCAGGTATTCTGTGCCAAGTTTTGACGAGAAATGATTTTTTCACATCCAAGTAATAGATGACTAGGGAAATGGAATGGCTTAAAATGCAAATGTGGGGATATTAATTATTGTTGTTATTGGGACATTTACAAGAATAGTGTGGCACTATTTTACAATCAGTAATGTCTAATCTTTTAAAACTACTGTAACAAAAATAGAACTAGAATAAAATCAAACATTAAAATGTGAATTCCCATAATGTTTAACTTGTTTTGTCTGAAAATTTATTTGAAGTCTGGAAATGCCTGGTGCACATATTCAATATTTTATAACTTAATTTGTTCAACAAGAATGGCAGTATTTTAACAAGGTGAAACAATTTCACGATTAAAGTGCTGCCTGCTTCATCAGTAGTAAAGAGCTCATGGAAAAATATCTAATCTTTATAAGGCAGAGACTCATAATTTAACTGCCGAGAACAAATGAAGAGTCTAATTCTTATTTTGCTGCTTTAGTGGTAGCATGTGGTGATAGCAAAGTATTAGCATAAGCCAGAACTTGCTCCCACTTTTCTTTCCAGGCATGTAACAAATATCTGATGGCTATGCAAATTTCACCCAAAGCAAAGTTGTCCCAGCTGGCCAGCCATACATTAAAAGGTAAATTACCCAAAGCTGAGGCCATCTGGACTAAAAAATTCTCCTGTCAATATTATTTTAAGCTCATCAATTCCACACAACGAAGGACAATATATTACATATGTATTTGAGGTGTGGGCTTTATACCAAGCAGTATTTAAAAACCCCCAAATATTAAAAGAATGGACTACAAATTAATTTTGAATTTTCTTGGAAAGCAATTTTTAAAGCCTATATAGCTCAATTTTGGTTGCATTATATACACATCCTGCATTTAAGTTCATGAATGCCTATTTTGTGACAAATGGCAAGTCCAGGAAGCCAACAGATCCAACCTATTACATCAATGCCATGCAAAAAGAATTTGAAATTTGAAAGAAGTCTACCAGCATCTATGCTTTCACAGAGCTGCCTGCACTGCATGTTTCCATGCAGACTTTTACTAGAAAGCAGCCCTGGACAGAGCACCAAGATAGTGTGGTTTCTTGTTTGGTTAAACCAGAATTTTAAAGCAGAAGACATGTAGGAAAATGAACTTTTGAGGGCAGAAAAACTAACCAAACCCTTCTAAACTACAGCAGAGTCATCATTTATGTTAGTGAAAATTTCTGTATTTAATTCATATTAAATTGCCCGTCTTGTCCAGTCTTGAAAAAGCAATCTCTATGTTATGTATTATGGAATTTAAAGTAACATCTGTGTCTTTGAAATTAAATTAACATACTTCTATTTGATTAGCTTATTAACTATAATTCTCAATATGCTGTAGGAACAGACACCAACTAGAGGGATGCAGCTGACACCACCACCTGTCTGATATAAAGTACTTTTTATCATAGACATGGAGGGATCTGTCAGCAGTCAGCCAAGGCATCAGACAGATTAGGAAGTGACACTGGGGCAGAAAAATGACTTGCCTCAGAACATAAAGCAGATAATTGATGGGATGGGGAACAGAACCTGTGCCTTTTGGCTCACAGCTTCATACCTTTGCTAATGGCTTTCCCAAAAATCAAATGATGTAAGGAAAGAGCAGTTTGTAACTTGTACTACATTTAACAGAGACAGTATTTGAGGAAAAATACATTTAAGTATTTTACATGCTACTGGGAATATTTATTATTCATTCTCTGATTTTTCACAGAAAACATTTCCCATTTCATCCTCATACAGGATAAGAAGATCTGAAAGTATGCGTTCATACTTAGTCTCAAAGTTCTAATGCATGAAAAGAGGTAAAGAATGAATGCGGCCTCCTTGTAGACTCCACTCTCGCTCTTTTTTCCTACCTGCTGAGATCCTATGCTCCTCTTCACAGCAATGAATCCTTGATATCCTGTCACCATCTTTTAACCTACGTGACACCTCTTAAATCACAAAGCTACTCACCACATCAAATTCAAGTCTTGAGCTCTGTCACTATTTTTTCAGTGCACTGAGAAATAGAAATGCTCTGAATTTACTCAGAGAAAAATAAAATCACCACAGAAGCATAGCCTGAACTGCATTAATTTCATCATTACAGGATATTGGGGGATAGGGGGAAAGAAAAAAGAGCACAAATATGCAGTCAGGCAGTAGGAGCTTACAAGGTGCTGGTGGCCAGTTCTTACAGCTCTGAGCTGCTTTGGCTGAATTGCTCCTCAGGGATTACCTGGTTTTGTTCTCAAAGCTGCATCACAGACATAATAATGAAATGCTGCTTTCTGTGAACTGTTCTCTTATGCAAAAGCCTTGCCAGTATGCTGTCTTTCTCTATGCAGAGATTTTAGGAACGTAAATGCTAATGTAATTATCTAGCCAACTCTTCAGCATCTGTCGCTTGAAAACTGGGGTTATAGTTCAGATGCTGTGGACTAATTGTTGAAAGCAGAAAACTTTTGGCTACAAAGGAAATTGGCACACAAATCCAGCTTGAAGATCCACTGTTCAAAAACATTTGTCCCTTTAGACACTGTTCTCTCTCATGGTTCCTGTGGATCCCCCAATCAGAGCTCCACAGACTTTGCTGGCCTTGCCTGCAACACACAGTATCATCAGGAAGACAGGTGCCAAAGAGACATGACAGGAAGGTTTAATTTGGGAGGTTTCTTAGATATCTGGATGGCAGTTCTTATTCTAAGTTCCTCCTAAAACTTTTTCTACCTTACACCTCCCACTGATCCAAAGCCAGTATTACAGCAAGGCACTTCATTTCTCACAGATATTTACTCAATCCCCCAAGGACAAACCAGTAGTTCTGGGAAGCACTGTGAGAAATATTAGAGCACCAAACACAAGGCCATAGGGAGTTTTCCATTAGATGATATGGACAGAAAACAAATTGCCTATGACCAGAAAAAGTAATGGAAACCTGCTTCCTCTAAACTCTTACATGCTAAAGCTACTCCAGAGCTGCACTGCCAGACAGCATTTAGCACCTGAGTCCTTTCCCTCAGTACCCACAGGATTAATTTGGGTCTTTCTCACCCAGCCAACAACTTATTAGATGAAGATTAGATTAATTTATCTAACTTTTAAGACCTCTACCCTACTGCTAAGCTTAGGAAAAATGGCCAGCAGGTTCCCACAACTCTAACTGGCAGGAAGTATAGTGGAATCCCAGAAATCAGGCTCCCTACATATGTCTTGGGAGATTGCTTTTCATTTATCACTAGATTTTTTTTCTTTTTTGCCGAATATATTTCCAGACTGGAACTTAATCCAAAGTCTGGCAACTTAAAGTGCTAGCTAATTCTATTGCAGCACTGTTGACAGAGAAATAAAAAGGGATGTTTGTTAGTGGCACTACCTCCAAAGAATTATACCAAGTCCTATTCAAATATACCTCCATCTAACTTCTCCTGTGACATAGTATTCACAAGGGAGAGCTGCAAGCACCAGTACAGCAAGCATCTTCTGAGGATTAGCACACAAAGCTTTCAAGTGATCCCCAGCAGCAAGATGACTTTATTTACCAGAGACAATTCAAAGTAGAAAGCTTTCCTTTTACTTCTACTCATCAGGATACAGAAATAACCCTTCAGTAACCCTTCTCTAACTGTTAAAATGAGATACTGGTCCCCATCCATCACATTGAAGAATCCATCCTGGATTCAATTTGTGTATTGTATCTCTTGAATTCTCCTTTCTTGATATGTTTCAGTCATCCTATAACTAAGCTGACCCAGGATTTTACTCCCCTCAAAAACTTCTATCCCACAATTAAATTTTGTTCCCTTGTGTTTCCTCCACAAAACTCCCATGTTTGTGCCCATAAGGTGAAGCATCCTCACTTTTGCTAACTGGCCCTTCTTTGTCCTCCCTTCTCTGTTAACAAGACCCACCCTGCATGCACAGTCCTTGTCACTTGTACTGTGGCTCAGTAATGACCAAGTGGGAGTTTCTCAAGTGTGATGGCAGATCCTGCCTACATCTGCCTTTCTCCTTTGTGCTTCTGGGAGCACAAAGTCTCTTGCTTTCTGTCTCCTTACTACTTGATGGTACTGTCAAACCACTTGCTACACTTGATTTTTACATCACTTGACAAGGGCCTCAGTTGCCTTTCACTGAAGTTAGAGCAAGCAACAACCAGCTTTTACTGAAGTCACCAGTAGTGTGAAGTGACTGAAGGCTGAAACCATATGAAACCAATACATTTCTTGTGGTTCTTTCTATGCACAGTAAGTGAGCACAGATTGGCTGCAAATTCAACCCAGACTTAGAAACCTCAGCAAATGTTCCTGTGAACTTGATCCAGCCTTCAGGTTTGTTTCATCCAGTTTCAGGTTTCATCGTGAAAGTTTTACTCTGCCCTACATGTTGCCCCAATAAACCATGCCTCAAACAAAATAAGGACATCAGCAAAAATGAAGAACTCGTCAGATAGCGATGTTTTAGTTTTATACCATATGTAAGAACATGCACTGACAAGCAGTATGTATACAATTACTGCTCTTGCAAATCAAAAATTGTTCATGGTAATGGACTTCTACTTTAGTACAATTTCTGCCAAGAAACTATTTTCAAGAAATGTGTATGGAATACCTCTGTGCCGTGGTTCTTCTCTTTCATCATCACAATAATATAATAAGAAACGAATCCTTTTCATCACAACCTGTGCACAAAATCTCCAGCATGCTTTTTAGACACTCAGGATGTGAAATAACGAAGTCCAAACTTTACTGAAGCAGTATTTTCTGTCTGCATTTACCATCACTGAGGCAGCAATGGGAAAGAAAAATAATAATGAGGAAACTGAACATCTTTTATGGATCACATGAATACAAAGCCAAAATACATGTAATTGCCTAGCTCATTGAACGTACAACATCTTTTCCTATAAAGCTTATATACTGGCAATGTTTCCTGTCTCCTCAATCATATTAAACCAATAAAATGGAAAAAAAAGAGCAAAAAAAGAAGAAAAAAAAAAGCCTAGACTTACAACACCTTTAGGAGGGCATGTAGATTTTAATTTTATACTGCATTTCATATAGGCAGAATTTTTTAAATTTATTAGTCTGAAATTAAAGCAAAATTAAGTTTTGGGAGTGATTTAATTCCTGCACTAAAGTATTGTTAAAGAAAAAAAAAAAGATTAATAATTTTAAACCAGGTAGGAAGATAGCCAGCTCTGATCTGTCACAAGCAACTAAGTCACTCCACATTTATACACATATGATTTGTAGTAAATATTCAATTAGAAACTGTGACAAGTAGTTTCCTATAATAGATTTCCAGTTAATGTAGTAGTCAAGGATGTTACTGGACTGAACCTAAGTCTAAAGCAAAATCCCTACTAACTGAAAGGGATGCAGGTTGGTTTCCAGTAGAGCAGTGGTGCTGTCTACAATCCCCAGCCTAGCTGGGCTGAGTTACACTGCTCTAACTGAGCCAGATGGATGAAATCAAAACTATCAGCAACATTAAAACATATAATGCAAATGAACATTTATGTGCACAGGACCTTAGGTGCCAATAAGAACAAATGAGATTGCACTTCATGGAGCATGAAAGAAATATTAGAAGTTCTTTACCCATTGATTGTATGTTTCTTTTATTGGCATGAAGAAAAAAACGCTGTACAGGTTTCTACAATCCTTTTTCCAACTTTTTGCATTAAATGGCAAAAAACAACAGCAACAACAAAGAGCAACCTCTAAGAGCATTATGACTAAGTACTGTGCAAGAGAAATCAGTAGAAAAAATTATATAAAAATAAGGGAATATATTTTACATGGGAAAATTACTGGGAACAGGAAATCTAAGTACTCCCCTGTGTGTTCTTGAAAGCCCCCGCAAAATGTAATTTTTCAGTATATTTAGCAGATTATGAGAATTACATTTAGCAAGAGGTATTTTCCTCATTATTTTAAATGGTAACACTCTTGGTTTTCTTTTTAATAAAGAGCTGCTACATAGTGCTGGGTGCAAATTCAGGGCATTTCTACAATCTCAACATTGGTCCCAGACAGTATTTCTGTAGTTGGTCCGATCCCAAAGATCACACTAAATGCATAAGCTCAAAGTTTTTGTGCTGGAAATAATCAAACCAGGCTTTTATACCCATGCCCTGTGGTTAAAAAGTCAGCATCAGCCTTGGTAATCCTCTACATGGAGAACAGGAACTGTTCAGCTACCTCTTGCAAACAGCATTGCCTGACTAACCTGGTTTAAATTGCTTCCCAACTTTTCCTAAATACTCACCTTTTAGAAATGGCAGGTGAGCAAATGAAATAAGAAACAGTAGAGAGGGAAGTCACAATAAATGCCTTGACTCACCTTTAACAAGGATGTTTTGGGCTAGGTTTTTTTAACACTTTAAGCATATTTCACATTGGAAGCTACTGCAGGGAAGGAAACTACTTTCAACAAATACTTGAGTTTTATTGAATTTACTTTACATTGTGTGCAGCAGCAGCAGAACTTACTACCACAAATTGTTGCCACAGCCACATGAGTTATAGGTAACTGGATGTTAAGAGGAATGGTCCTGCTATCCACACTATAAAAGCAAATAATAAATCCAGCCTATTCCCAGCTCAAAAGTTCTTGTGAAAGGTTCATTCGAGGCACATGGTCAATCCCCAGCACTGATGGTGGCAGATAGGAAATGTTACTTATATGCAACTTTGGAGCAAGTCACCTTTTTGCACCTCCATCCAGAATCCACAACCCACAACTACATTCCTCTCTCTTACAGTGTTTTGCTCATACATTACAAAAGCTACTCTAATTAGAAATTACTAGATATTAAGCAGTCATGCAAGGCAAACCCACAGCAATTCCTCAATTAATCAAGGACAAATCAGCAGTGTCTACCCCTGTAGTCCATCTACACCTGTAGATGGAATTACTGCTGTAATTATTTCCATCTCTGCCTGTATCCTCATACATCACTTGGGAAATACTTGTGCCTGATTTAAAACAAAAACCCAAAACTCCACAAACAAACCCCCAGCACCAACAATTAAAGAAAACCTTTCTCAGTTCTCTGAAAAATTGGAACAAGAAATCTAGTGTCTGCAAAATTGTATTGCTTTGGGGAAACCAAGATTCAGAAAGTACTAAACCAGCCTGACTAATTGTACTATAACTAAGCCAAATTAATTAAATAAAGCCTCCCTTTTTCATAGCGTTTGTTTGCTGAGCCAAGCAATCCTTTGGAGTGTTTCAGGTCACCATAAACCAACAAAAGTTACTTAAACAACGTGTGATATGTAACATACACAACTATCGTTAAAGTGAATTAGACTTTAGACTTTCAGAGGTCAAAGATGAGCAACTGGCTACCTCTATTCACAAACACATTCAAGAGATGTACATAAGAAAAAACTCATGTATTTGCACCAGTTTCAGGGTTTTACTTCTACTTCATCATGCAAGTTCTTGCTTTTACAGCCTTGTAAATTGTCTTCAGTGTTTGAGTTGTGGACGTTTCAGAAAAATCCAAAGGCAAGATCAGAGCAATCACTTCTCTCTTTTTACATTCATAACAAAAATCCAGTAAGCCCTATGGTTTTGCCTGTTGTCTGTATGCTGTCAAAAACTATTTTCTGATTACATTATACCATATTATCTAGGCAAAATAAGGTAGATTAAACAAAAATCACAGATGATGTACCAGGGCTTCCTCCTCTCAGCACTTTATAAGTGTAGGAGAGCAGCCCAAAGGAACCTTTTCTTCTTTCCTCCATTTTCATCATATTAAAAGTTCCTTTACTATATAATACTTGCTCACAATCAAAGGGCAGTCAAGCTTCACTAATTCCTTATCATAGCATACATCCTCACTGCTCTCTTTCATGCTTATGTTTCTTATCCACCAGTTATTTCAGATGGCTTCAGTTTTTCACTTTGTTCTAGCATGAAGCTTAGTCAGGATTCCAGTGTACAAGTTCCTTTCAGCTCTGTACTGAAGGTGCTTAAAGACTGCTATAACCTGTGCTATTCCAGTCACAGACCTAAGAGAACCATCTTTCAAAAGCATTTTGCTGGTGGGCTCCAAAATTTCCTTGCTGGCCTGCTGAATGCACCCTTGGCTTCAATAAGAGAAGCAGCCCACTGTGTAAAGCTCTCCACCTGGTCTCCATTTCTTGGGACACTGGAGCATTGCAGAGGAAGTGGTGGGATAAGGAATGCATCTTAGCAGGATATAAAATTTTCTCTCTGGCTCAGAATCAAACTGAGAGGTCAACCCCACCACAAACGTATTTAATGAAAATTAAGGCTGAGACTAACACTTTGGAGAAGGTTTCATGCAGCGGAAGATGACATCAACGTTCTTTCCTCATGAGCCAAGTTCTCCAGCACTAAGAATATTCTCTCATCTGCACTTAATCTCTAGCCTAGGCTACAGGCTATCCTAAAGCATGACTTGGACAGCCTTGGTATGCAACCTCCAAATTGTGGCCCTATTTCTGAACGTCTAGGACAATATACAAACTTTGTGCTGAGACTCTATTTGCTACGTTGCATTTATGTTTATAGGCCCTATCTCTCACTGAATACTAGAAAGACTTTGCCAATGACATGCAAGAGCCCTTACCTGGAAGTGCTATATGCAAAAATGAGAATGGAGAAGAGAAGGAAACATCAAATGTCTTTAGACACCTTAGCAATTAGGGATATAGTTTGTTGCATTTTAATAAATTAGTGGGATATTCACTACTGCAATGAATCTAAGAATACATAATATGCTCACATAACTAAAAGCTAACACAGGAAAGAAAAGTAATTCAATAATTCGGATTTTGAACAACCAAATTTATTTGAAAATCTAATTTTAAGTCTTTCTGCAGATTAATCCTATGCATGCTTTTTTGCAACAAATCTAAGTAGGCAACCTTACAATGAAATGTTGTTACTTCTTAAAAATCAGTAAAATTAGACAAGGAAGCACAACTACTTTTGTACACAAGGTCAGTGATAAGTATATTCTACATTGATAAAAAAAAATCAGGCCACAGTCAATGAAAATTACCAGCAGCTGGTCTGGGCTGCCTTGGGATTGCAGGGACGGCACGTTTGCCAATCTGCAAGTCATCACATGTAGGTAAGATTGTCACGACAAGCTTTTAGCAAAACACTGGACAGCATGAACCTTTCCTAAGAAGTTATCTACTCAGTGTGTAACTTTCTCCTGTGCACGTAATGTTTTGTTGCTGCTGTTGATGATAATTTAAAAAAAAATAAACTTACAAGGATAGGAGGTAACTTGCTGTATATGTCAGCCATTTTTCTAAATGGTAGAGACAGGAAGAACAGACACTCCTTTCAGCCATTTTAACTCAAATTGTACTTGAAAAGAAAACTAATCACAATTGTAAAATCTTTGCTCATCCTTCGCTCATAAAGCATAATAGTTTCGACAAGTTCTTATTTCTGCAGGGGATCTGAAACTGGGCACATTAACATGTTTTCCAAATAGCTCTGCAAATATGTCAAATAACTGCAATATAAAGAATGAGTCTAGTAAGAATTAGGACCTTACTGTGGTACAAAACAGAGAAATAGATACTAAGAGCCTTATCAGCCCACATAGCTGACAACAAAATATCTGAATACATTTTTCTGTGCAGCCAACACACAGTCGTTCTGAGAACATTACTACGGCTTAGGATCAAATTTAAACATCACAGAAATGAAATGCCCTCCTTTTTAAAGCAAGAGACTATAAAGTATTTCTCCTTCCCTAAATGCAGTGACTTGTGCAAGAGATCTATGCAGAAAGCTGGGAATTGAAACAGAACTGGCCAAGACAAAAAACAGTGCCAGGGAGAAAAGATGGTTTTTTCATCAATTTTGGCATGCCACACTGACAAAAGATGAAGAAATACCAATAGAGACAAGAATCCCGAAAATCTTGAAGACTTATACTGACAGCTCTAGTGCTTGGTAACTGAATTACACAGAGGTGTGCACACATTCACTTGCAAGAAATGATTCTTACTTGGCAATGCTTCTTTCACTTGAGATTCATGGGGTGGAAAAGAAAAGGAAAGGAAAAATCCTGAGTCTTTCACAGAAGAATTACCATAAGAAAGCTAATTCCCTCTCAATTAAAACAAAAAAATCAACCTCGGCTTTTCCTTCAAGTGCCAATCTGTTTTTTGATCTTTACTGCTGACATGAAATAGAAGAGCTGTACATCATATAAATCTTCAGCTTTGCTTAGCTTGAAACTGGTAAAGAGAGAAAGAGAAAACAAAGCCATCTGCATAAATCCTTCCAAACCAAAAGGCATTCCCCTTACCCTAACTATCATTCATTTCTGCACATCTTGTTTGAATTATCATCTGAAGTTTGTCTTGTTCCATCTGCAGAACAAGTCAAACAGCAGAGCATAAAGATATGGCTACATGAATAAAACCATATGATCTACTTGGTCACTGTTAACTTAAAAATAGGCTTACACAGAAAAATATTATCTGGCAATTGATATGTTACTTTGATCCCTTTCTTTCTATATCCTGTCACATGCATTCAATCCAGCAGCTACTGGAAGCATTGGCATGCACCTTCAATGTGATGAGAACCAACAATCCAAGGGAATCACTGCACTTTTACAAAGTTGTGATATTCAATTCAAATGAGACAGTATCATGTTACAGGAAGGAAAAGTTAAATTTTAAGACAAAGAGGAAGAACTGTGGTACTAGACACTATAAAATGTAGCAAGTCTCAACAGGTGATACAGCAATACTTCAATAGATTCAGGGGCTCCTATGTTCCCATGCAGAAAAACTCATCTACAATAGAATTCCTGAAATGGAAAAGTCTCCCTTGTCTCTACCCTTCTGTTTCTAAATGATAGCATGAGATTTAAGACAGTGTATGCACGACCAAAAAAAGTCAGGATGCCTCTCAGATATACCTTTTTAAAAATTTTTGCTTTTTACTAATTCAAAAAATCAAATTAACTATTTTGAGATTAAAAAAACAATTCGAAGGGGTTTTATATATTTATTGGTAGCATTTCTCAATAAATCTATTATGTAGCACCAATGATACAACTTCAAAGTGTAAATATCATGCCTGAATTAATTAGAAAGACTTGAATTCTGATCTACTGCTTATCAGGGGAATGATGCAGGGAATAGTTACTTTAGAGAAAGATGCTCACCATTTCAGAATTGTTTCACTTTCCATATGCATTCTGCAAAAGTATTTATTACGATGGTAAGCAAGAAGAAACAAACATACTTCTCTCCAGCCTCACGACTTTCATTCCAAACTGTCCCCCAACAGCCACTACAGTGATGGTGCACAGACATCAGCAGGCAAGGAGCAGAAATGCCAGGAAGAGAAGCTACGTCCTACCCCAAGCTAGTCAACAGTCTCAGGATTAAAACACTCTTAGGGAATCAAAAGGGAGAAAACTGATTTGTCTACCACAAATTACTCAACACCTCTGCTCATAGAAAAAAAGGAAGCAACAAGATTTTCACTGCTGGTGAGAAAATGTTTGGTAGAGCACTTTGGTGGCACATCCAGCCATGGGGTATGACCTCCAAGAGCTGAAGTCTTTCACTGGCTTCTTGTTCAACTACTGCTCAGAGCTTACCCCAGGAAAATCTCTCAGGGCTGAACCACAAGAACAGGGCAATGTGTTGCAGTGTCACATGGTTTGGATGCTCTGCTAAGAAACTGATGCCTAACGATTTTTAGCTTTTTCATATATTTGTAGCTTTGTAGATTTTTAATATATAGTTGCATAGTTTTTAGCACTTTCTCACATATTAGAACAATCGCTAACTCTTTCGAACACATTCTTGAAATTCCATTTAGTCTGATTCTCAAGAAGAGAATTTCTAACATGGACATTTTGTTTTACACCAGCACCTGAGAGACATAACAGGACACAGGGCAAAGAAATCCCTGGAGCAACTCCAAGGGGTAGACCCAAGTGTGGGCTGCTGGGGCAACTGGTCCCTCACTGGATCTACCTGCTAGGTGTACTGATTAATTAACCTCATAAAAATAATAGAAATACTCTACCATGTGTGCACATTCCTGTATTTTGTGCACCTGAGAGCTTTTATTAAATAACTGCTTTTTATAGTACCACTTCAATATTGTTTGCAAAAGTTTTTCTTCTGATTCCAAGCAACAAAACCCCACAAATGTAGTCAAAGGACATTGTCTCAAATTCAAAAACATTCTTCTTGTTATTGCATTAGTAACATAGTGCATCCTAAACATATCACTACCTAAAAATTTGCCACTTTTTGAAATTACTTTCAAGTGATCATTAAATCCTATGGCATTGGCTGTTTGTTTTACTCCTGGAAATAACAGATAATAGCAGTAGAACCAGAGTTAGTGCACTGGACAAGACATAGGGATAGTGTGCAGTGGCCAGAACTTTACATGCAAACAATTTCTTTTACAAACACATATGCTCACAGAAATTATTGATTTTACTTCTCATGGTATTAAAAAAAGGAGGCAGAGTAAGAAAACTTTGTCTTGAGAAGACAATGACAGGTGAAATGAAAGGGAAGCAGGGGGAGATGAGATGCCTGAAGCCTATAGGAATTTATAATGGTAGCAGTGAGTAACTTGCTAGTTAAAAATAAAATCTGGAAGGAGGAGTGAAAATGTTAGATTAGTTCGGAGATGTGCAAGGATAATCTTGGGCTCTTTGTCGAAGAAAGCCATCCAATTTTGATCACAGGTTTCATTTGTGCTCCCAGTTGTGCATGAGAATGAACTTTACAGACATTCAACAGTCTCATTCAAAAGACTGCCCAGAGGCAACACCAAAAACATTCTCACCAGAGTGCTCCAACTGCTTGCAGGATTGATGCTTAAAACATATTTTATTATACAACCCTTCTTCAACTATGAATAGAAAAACACTATTAAAAAGAACCTGGGGTTAACATAATTAAAGTATTTTGGTAGATTTTAAAAGATTTTAAGATTACAACAGTCTTTAGTTTCAACAATTCTGTAATATAGCCATTATGCAATTTGAAGTAGAAACAGTATATCATTATGAGTGCTTAGTTTCAGTTGTAGGTGCATACTAGTTTTCTTTTTTCCCCATCTGGATGAAACCTTTTAAAGCAAAGCAATTACTGAATCTAAGAAAAATGTATTTCATGGAAACTGTATTAAATACAGAATTAATTGTTCTCTTTATGGTATGTGTTTCCAATAACACAAGTTGCTATGGTACTTCCCACCCTCCATCTTCAAGGTGAAAGGAATTGACTCCAATAACCTATGCTTTTTTCCTGTTTCTGATACTTACAATCTAAAAGTTGAAATACCCCCATTAAAACTTAATTGTAAAGAATTTTTCATTCATTAAGTTGGGAAAAAAAGTTTTTTTATTATAAACATTTTAAATACTACCTTTTCAGACAAAGGACTTATTTGTATGCCTCTGTTGTCTTTTCACTTGTGCTAGTAATATTGGTATGTTTGTTTCGCTGTTTTTTTTTAAAAATACCAAACAATCCCACAACAGCTGCTTTCCTCATTAGCAGGTAACCAGCAGTATCCACATTAAACACTTTCAAATATGAGAGTACTGAGAAGTCTCTCTTCATTAGACTGTACCAGTCTGAAAGCCTTGGCTGTGTGCTGCAATGCCAGGTAATAGAGCAAGCTCGAGAGCCATCGCCTCTAAAGACTCAGACTAACACACTCAGAGGCACAAACAATGCCATGCAGATTCCTGTAAACACCAAGCAAAATTCATAGTCATGTTTATTAACTTAAAGCTATAAAACCTGCATTTAAGTAGCAGTATAAGCAATATTAATCACTGTGGCTAACTAGTGCACTTCAATGCAATACAAAATATAAAGGTGTCTTGACCCACTACAAAGGAAATACCTCTTGAAAGTACTGGAGGATGTTGGCCCAAGTGCTCATTTGCAACTAGTCCTGACAGATCACAGCCAGTATTCCATTCCTGTAGTAGCACCATTGAACTCCTTGCAGACAAACCTCTTCTGTATTTATAGGACGGAAACAGATTAACTGCATCTGCTTTAGCTGTAGTGTGTCTTTTATTGATTCCAATTCTGACTTCTAAGAAACCAAACCAGAAGAAAGCAGGGAATAACCATCAATACTGGGGACTGCACTAAGGCTACACTAAACTTTGTCTGAGAAAGGGATTTGTGGCAATTCAGTCAGTGTCTGATGGAAGTGTTTGATGTAGCAGTAACAAACCATTATGACCCATAATTTATATTTTGTCCACCAGTTTTAAAAGGAACGTTATCTGTCTACATGAGGATCACACACTATGGAAGCAGCATCTGTGTGTAGTTACTGAAAGCTGTAATGGCAGTAAATCTCCAGCAGAGAAAGAGATGGAGCCTTACAGATTTAGACATCCACAATGAGGGCTGAGGGCTGTCTCAGAACTTCAGAGCTCAAACAGTATTGCTATAATATTATGCCTGAGAAAATAACCAGGGATAGAAGGGAAATGGAAACAAGAGTATGTTTCAAGTTGTAAACAGAGACTCCAGTACCCTTCTCTCTCTACTATCTGTTTTACTGATACTTTATCCTCCCAGCTATCAAGCCAGACAACCCAGATTTATGTTTTGTTTTAGCTCATAATAGCCACCATACAACAGGGCAACGGGCAGAGCATAAAGCACACCCATTTAATCTTTCTACCACAACATATATTTAGTGTACATCTTATCACACAATTTTGTCAGTCCCTGAGAATCAGATGTCCCTATTTTCCCAGGCTCCACGAGACCGTATGGCCCACACAGAACATATTGAATATACAAACTTGCAGAGGAAGATTGTTTTAAGGTCTGTAACTCACAGCAGGAACTGAGCTAAGTTCAGTTCCACTTGGAAGCCATAAAAGCATGGGTTTAAAAAAAGTGCAGCCGTATCTGGTGTTTGATATCTAACAGTATGCAACATGTTTATGACATGTATTAGGCTACAAAATCTGAGTTCATAGCCTGGGACAACAAAGCAGAACTCAGCTCTGGCATGTGTAGTGGGAAATAGAAAGGCATGTCTTGTACTGTAATGGATATTGCTGCTCCCTCAAAAGATTGAGTCACATAGAGCAGGTGGTTCAATGAGAGATACTAGGACTTGGGAAAAAATTAAAATACAATTAAAAAGAGCAGCTAAATAGCAGCTGGTTGAAGCACAAGTCAATTCAGATTCAATTTTACCGTATAAACAACACAGTTCGGTTCTCTAGAATTATTTTTCAGAAATGACAGGGTAAGGAAGTTTGGACAAAATATGTGGCAACTAAAACTGTCTCAGTCACACAGAACTCTGTTTAAAGGGTACCAAAATAATGAAATCGAGATGAGGTATCACTTTCAAACTACTTTAAAAATAGTCTGATTCCAAACTGATGGTCAAGTCCCAATGTCTTAAAACAAGTCCCATCCTGAAGTATGTGGTCTTGAAACAGCTTTTCCCTAATTTCAAAACAAACCAAAACCTTTCCCCTCTCTTACATTAAGTAAAATAACCACAGAAGCAAAAAGAGAAAGCACCCAAGTATATGATGGAAAGAAGGAAACATACCAACATGCACAACAGCATACCAAGCCTACATATTGGAAAAAAAAAAGTTTTATACATTAAATGAGATCAGCAGAACTAAGTGTTAAAAAGGGTCATGGCTAATTTAAAAATATGCTTTAAGAGTCGGACTGTCTCCAGGAAGAACAAGATTTACTTGCCAAGTAGGAAATCATGTCAATACTGGCTATTCTTAATCATCATAGTCTCATGTAGTGGAGAAAATGTAGTCATTTCATCAAGTGAACACCACTTCTGACTTTCATGCTTCAAAGTATTCTTCCCTCACACACCCATTGACACTTTTTTTGCTACAGCAAACATTATAGAAAGCCAAACAGCGGATTCTGTGCTTTTAAAAGTTTGTTGGTTTTTGCTTTAGTTTTGCTTTTACCCTTTTAAAAAATGAAGTAGAATTAGAAATAAAAATTTTGCGTGGCCCATGAGAGTTTGAATCAACTCAGACTATGTCAAACTAAATCTTGGGTTAGTCTTCCAGGATTACAGGGTTATGAGTTTGTATCTCATCCTCTAGACAGCAAAAATAAAAAAGCAAATTGATCTTCTATGTATAAAAAGCAATAATCCATGCTGGAGTACCCTGGAGGTTTCAGTACCACCATCAGTCAATAACTGAAAAATTAAGGAAGGCTCTGTTACTTAGAAAAGTAAATTGTTTAATTTATTAATTGCTTTCAAGTTCTAGGTTACACATGGCTGGTAAGCAAGATTTTTAAAGATATACACAGTGGTTGAAAATCTTTTGAAGTTCTGTAAAAAATCCGCTTATGTATTGAACTATTTTCAGTTAGAACTTTTTTTCAATCGAAAGTGAAATCTTTCTCTACTCACTTGTGTGAAGTACAGTAAAATAGAAAACTAAGCCAAGAAAAATTATCTTGTTTGGCATGAAATTTAGCTAAAATATAAAAAGCTAAAACCTCATTCCTAAGCATTTGAGCAGTGCAGCTGAAGGGCTATAGCCTGTACCCTATCCAAAAGTGATAAAACATTTAGTTAAATTTTAATTAAAATGTTTTTCCAAAACAGGTGCTGTGAGAATGCCATATTCCATGATGCAAAACAGTGCATCCATAACCATGCCATTTTGGTAGAATATATATTGTGCAAACCAAGAGTTATACCTGAAAAATAACCACACTTACCTGTTAATGTAACTTAGAGCAACATAGGTTGGCTGCTGAAGTTCTTGTTTCTCTAATACACGTGGGTCTGTATCTGGAATAAAGAAACACATAATACAGAATTGAGCTTTCTGAACTGACACTGGAATTAGGGGATTGAATGCTGCAAAGTAACCTAAGTGGACACAAGAGATACAAAACAGCTCAGCCCGGTTTATCCACAGGGCACACTTAGCACAGCTCAGCCACTCGCTCATTCATTCATAAACACAATATTGCATTACTTTACACAAGAATTTGAAACATCAACAGTGATGTAATTTCCAACTGTCACACAAGCTTTCACAATCCCCCTCATAAATATTAGTTTTCACTGCTTTCCGTGATTTATAGTGTTAAATGGCTCAAGCTTGCTTCTTTTTTAATGTAGCCATTTTAACATTTTAAGGTGTTCCAAGAGTGATTAGATCCCTTCTGTTGGGCCTTGAGACTTTTCTTCTGCATCTCTGGGTTTTGTTCTCTCCCTTCTCTACAGCTTATTTTCTGAAGCTTTAAATCAGAAAAGTCATACAAAAATGCTCTTGAAGCAAAATGCTTGCCAAGCAGAGCACTGCCCACCCAAAGCCCTGAAGCAAACACATCCAAATTCCCTCGAGTGCTAACTTTCTCACTCAAATGAAAAAAAATATGTTTTCAATCACTGTTTCCATTGTCCTTTGCAGTTAAGCTGTGCTTTCATCTAACAAAGGAGTATTGGTTTGAATTTCTGAAACCAAAGCCAAGGGAGTAAGTATGTCCATAATTTAGACGATTTTCTTATACCAAAACCCAGGGTTATACTGAAGTTTCAAATACAACTTTGTCCCGAATAGCTTACAGGCACTTTAGGAGCTGAGCATAAATAGCCTTCAAAAATTCCCAATGGAAAGTGTGCATCCTGCCTGTGCAGATTACTACATAGTCATTAACAACATGTTTTACACATTACTTGAAAAGTAATTCTGTGTGTAACTTCTGCATTTTAACTATCAAGAATAAAAACTGCCTTTACCAAATGGCTCCCCACAGCACTGCTGCTATCCATCTTTTATTTCTGAGAACCATCTACTCTGTGTTTGGTGAGAGGGGGAGGGCACTCCAAGCAAATCCCACGTTTTGGATTGTTCTTGCTTCCTTCTACAGCTTTTAAGCATTGTTAATGTTTAAAAAACTCACCTTGATAAGCACATTGGTTTGACTTGATCAGTCGCTTTTGGTGGTTTTTGTGGGGTTTAAAACATGATACAATTATTTTGAAATCTGTCTTTTTTGCCATGCCTTAAGGAAGATTTTTAACTGAACTGAATGGGGACAGTGCTTGAAGGTTGGTGCATTTGTCACTCCACTCCTGAAGCAGATAAAGTCTTTATTCAAGGAAAAGCCTCCCAAAGCTCAGACTGATCCTAATCTTTCTCCTTACACTTGCTCCTGCACAGTTTAGGCTGAAGGATTTGCTAACACGCCTTTATCAATATATCCCTGAAGAGATAAATAACTCTAAGAAAGTTCAGTGAAGAGGGATAAAAGAACAAGTGCCAATCCAATCAGCAAGCCCCAGCCTGTTGCTCGTAAGAGGAACAGATCTTTTTGGTGCCTGGGGAAATTCTGCAACAATTGCCAGCACATCACTCCATATGAGGCTAACCAAAGACAGCAAAGCATCAGTGATCTCCCATGTTGTCTAACTCTGAGGAAGTTAGGTCACACAACATACAAAGATCTTTTATTTGCCTTTCTTTCTATAAAACCCACCATCATTTAGCAGGCCAAGCATACAACTACTGCCATGGTGAGCTCTCTTAAATTTACACCTTGGTGGTGCATGGCCTGCCATGAAACTGTCTCGATGCAGAATGTCTGCAGGGCTTTAATCCCAGCCAGGACTATCTGAGAGCTGCTGCAACCCAAGTTCAGCATCTGTGGTTAAATGACTACGTCTTTGCTAATACAGTTCTTAAATGGGATTAACCTCCACCTATAAACAACAGTTTCTGTGACTGAAGGAGACAAGATTGGGGCTGGTTTACATCAGAGTGCTGCACATTATCTGTGGGAGAGGACAAGCAAAGGCTCTAATGGAGAATCCACCACCCTTCCCACAGCTTGCCAGTGGCTCCCCATAACACCAGCTGAAGATGAAAATACAAAGACAAAAACCAAAAGCCCCATAACTTTTGTAGGAGTGTGTTATCAAAGCAGAGAGCAATTTGCCTGCTGGCACCTGGAGAAAGCAGACTCCTGTCTCTCAGTAGGTGCTGCCTGACACACGAAGAATACAATGCAATCTATCCATCCCCCTTCCATGTATCAGACTTTACATGTTTTAAAACTTAATTATGCTATATATACCCAATTCCACTAAATCATCTAAGCCATGGTAAAAAAATCTTGTATGAATTTAGCACTTGGAATGCTTGACATATTTTCATTCCTCTTGCAACCAGGTGCTGGGTTGCCAGTCATGAGAATGCTGCATTCACTTCTGCACTGCAGCAGAAACTATACATAACACTGCTGGGTATTATTTCTCTTCCTCAGCTATAATATTTAAAAAAAAACAGCACAGAAACTTGTTCTGGGGCCAGGGCAAGGCCTTCAGAGAAGAGCAGAATAGAGGAGAAACCAGACCAGCTGTGCCACAGGTGGCAGCAGCCATAGGGCCCTGGCACAGTCCTTCCCCAGCTGAGGGGCATGAAGACCACACTGGCAGCCCCTCTGCTTCCACTTAAAACCTGCATGGCTGTGCTATCCAGGCACATTTAGCCCACCACTGCCAGCTTTTTTCTCACTGTCTGAAAATGTCACCAGTCCATTCTTTCCTGCCTCCATTCTCTTTTCCTCAGCCCAGTCTCAGACAGTGCCTTTCCCCTCTCCTGCCCCTTCCTAGCTCCAATTCTTCCTATATAACCTGCCCTCCATCAGTCTCTACTGCTTTCACTCTTATTCTCCCCTCTAAAAATGCCCCAACATAAGAATAAGTTAACCCTTCCATGGAGATGTCTATAACCACTTGTTCACTCTTGTACCACAGGAATGCACATAGATGCAATTCATTCCCTGGACTGCCCTCTTCCCTTCTGCCCCTGCCTGACCCCTCCATTCCCGTTATTGTATTTTACTTCCAGTTTAGGCAACCTCTGCTTACATTCCTGATGTTAGTTAGCACTCTTTTAAGCAGAGTGAATACATATTGTTAACAATTACAAAAAGATCACAGCCATCTCAGACTTGATACAAAAATCCCCCAGTAATTAGCACTGTTTTTTCTTTATTTTTTAAGGAATAGCAAGTATAGCTACAGTGAGATTAAGCAGCAGTATTCTCTGATGCTGCACCTTCAAGCTTGGACTTCCCAGCACTCTGCTTTTCTCATGCCTAAGCATATTCATACAGACACTAGCAATGTTTTCTGATACCACACATGCTGCCCAAATCATGGCTTTGAACACATGCTGCCCCACTGACCAAGATGTTATGCATCAACCAATGCTCTCACTTAATCTGACTCGGGAACAAGGAGCAGGAGAGACAAAAATCTGTTGTCAATCTAACAAAAATGGCCCTTTAAGATGTTACATGGTTAGTCAGTGTTTCCTAAAACTCACATAGACTGGTCAAAGTCAACCAAAAGTAGCCTAAATAGTTTTCAAACAGACACCTATAATAGATTAAACGCTCACAGATGACAAATTTCTTCTTGAAAATATTTAAGCAATATAACTTAATGCTGATCTGAGCTCCCTTTCTTGTAAGAAAAATATCCAGCACACACACACAATCGACTCCTGAACTTGAGGGGACCAGTGACTAACGTTACTTTAACTGTTACCTTTACTTTTTGAACTAACGAGGACTATCTAAGACTCACAACTTCATTGGTTTTGCAGTAACACTTCAAATCCGCTAGAACAAATTGCCACCCGTGGAATATTAGCTGCCTTCATTACGTGGCTCTTGTTATAAACATTATGTGCCACTGATTTCATTCCACAGTGGGAAAAATTACTTTCTGTAATGCTGTGAGTGTTTTTTAGCTATGTCCTCCTAATTTACTATGGTGCTAGATTTTTTTTCCCTTTTTCTTTTTTTAAAATGAAATGTTATTAAAATAAATTTTTTATCTTATATGAACTACTCCAGAGTTTTGTTCTGCATCCCAGCACCTCACTATTTAAAAGACTGAAGTGTGGATGCTAACATCCATAAGAGAGATAGAATTCCTCAGTCATCTGCAGGATTAAACCTTTCTAATTTCTCACATCCACAACTTGTTTCATACTGGACAACTAGACAAGTAGTATGAGTGTATAATTAAGGCTGAGAGACCATAAATTGTACTGAGACATCTTTGAACTGTTCACACAAAGCCAGGCATTTTCTGTGGAGTATGTTCTAACAAAATAAATCACTGACTACTGAAGCATGCTACGATTACTAAATCACCTCACTACACAGAAATAACTTGCAGCCTGAAAGCACTGCAAAATCCTAACCTGGCTAAGTATTTTAAAGAGAGCAAATAATAAACAAAGGCATACACATCCTGTATAAGCACAATCTTCAATTTTGTAACTTGGTTCTACATTAATATTTCTGCACAAAAATGCACGTCACATCTTCACTGTATATAATGCAGCAAGAAGTTTTTACCCTGCAAGATACAAGAGAGTTATCAGAAGCAACTTCACTTTCATAAGAGCCCTGGTTTTAAATCACTGTGAAAGATCTTTTCACCTTACAAAACGCTAACAAATTCCAGTGGCATTATTTTACGACCACAAGCTTTCTTCTTACGGGGACCAGGAAAGGTCACTACCACTAGCAAAGTGGTAAAGATAGCCTCAGAAGAAAAATAATGACCTAAAGGTGGTAAAAATTATACTGCTCTTCAACATCTTGAATATGAACTGGCCAGTCCTTTTTTTACCCCTCCTGTCACCATTTAACAAGAGAAGAGGTTGAGGTCAAGACTGACAGAAGTCCAGGTGCCTAAAGAAGGAGACATGAATCCCTGCTCACTTATAAATGCAGTCACTGGATTGTCAAAACTTTTTGGTAGCTGTAATCCTCCAACAGATTTCACAGACCAGCGACTTGAGTAGCTTCTTTATGGCTGATAATTATCCTTTCATCCATCTTTGTTATAGGGGGTATTATGCTAATTGAGTGTGGGGATGATTATGAGGGAACAAATTTCAGCCCAACAAAGTGTCTGAAGTGAGCCTCTGGTGAAGTGAGAAGTACAAGACAATTCGCTGATGTTGCACATATGACTTTTTGGAGGGAAGGATTAAGAGATGTCCATATCTTAAAAAGACTTAGGTTTGAAAAATACGTCTTCTGTAAGTCATATCAATCTTATACCAAATAGTTACAACGAAAGCAAAAGGGCAAAACTCCCCATGTCAACCCAAGGGTCTTATTTCCCTTTCAGTTTAATCTCTAAAAGAGTAACAAAATGCTTTTAACGTAACGAAAATAACAGCCCTGCAAAGGATTTTAAAAGGATTTTATAAGCACATATTTGCAAGGACCAAGGACTTACAAGTCTCTCCCAAGTCACTTGGACATGTTAGTGATAATCTCACCTTTTTGTGCAAGATCACACTGGGGTAAACTGGGAACACGGAGGTTGCCCAGACTGAAACCCAGCTTTGCCAGAACATCCATACACACGTTCTGCTCGCCCACCAGCAGGTTTGCAGAGTGCCTGTCTTGTATTTCACTTGGCCTTGAAACTGGCTGATATAAGTCAGCTCAGCTAGTTAATTAAAACCTACACTTCCCTTGAAACTAGCTCACTTCACTAATGATGCCAAGGCAAATATTTCTGTTGGCATCCTCAAAAGTCTGCAATTGTTTCTATGTGGATGTAGCTTAAAAAGCCAGAAATAGATAAATTCAATGTTACTGGAAATTGCTCCCCATCTGAAACCTCCATTACAAGGAAACCATTATGAGCTTCACAGTATCAATTCCAAATGCAGCATTATTCATGTCTTCTTATAAATAATAAAAAAAAAAAATCACAGACAAATTAACAGAGTCCCTTGATTATCTCTTTAATAGAAAAAAAAGTTTTCATCTTCAAAAAGATTATGCTCTTTACTTCAAAGACAGAACACTGGAGGATAAATATGATTCTGCAAGAGTTTTAAATCCAGAATTCAAGAACACCTTTGCTATTTACGCACAAGTTTAGGTTCTTTCCAAGATCAAGCTGTTAAATACCACAGAGATGGACTTATCAAAATGTGTGAAAGAGATCAGATACCAAACTTTCACATTTCCACAATAAGCTCTTATAGATGACTTAGCTTTCTAAATAGATTACTAAGAAAGCTACATTCAGGCAAGTACAAACAAGAAAACACTGTACTTATGTCAACTTCCACAGTTTTAGTGAGCGCTAGAGGCTCCAGAATATGTTTTGGGACAAAATTCTGCCTGCTTGGTCTATCCCAGAGCTTCAGAAATTTCTCAGTTAGCTGCAAACAGTTTATTTCCCCCACCAAATTGTACTTCAGTGCATGAGGCCATGAAAAAGAAACCCTTAAAGACACAGCTTACGTAAGTGTTACAAGAAGGTCATGAAACTGCAGAATTTTTGGCCTGCTGGGGGACAGCTCAACTGTAATTGCAATTGCTGCATTACAGCAGAATAACATAGTCCAAAGACAAGGTAAAGCATCAGAAGTCACAGCCCAAAAACTGAGCCACTGTGGACTTCTCCTAAAGCCTTCAAGCACAAAAAGGTTATCATTAATCTTAATAACTGCAAATTACACATTATGCATGCAGACAAGTGGCTAGCAAAAGGAAATGTCAGACAGAAGGTTTATTTAAATGCAGGCTGCCTCAGTAAAAAAAACCCCAACAAGTATAAATTGGGAATGCACACATAGGCAGCTGGAAGGCAAAGCAGCAGCTGCTGACTTAACACCCTGGATTAGCACACACTGGCCCCTTCATGTTGGTGCACCTCCCAAGGAAGTGAGGCAGCCCTTGTGGAGTTCCCAAGGAAAATGGTAATTTGTAAAAACTGACTCTTCATTGGAATGAAACCATGATCCCAGAGACAGCACTCCCAGCATTCTAGCTTCACTGAGTCTTAATGAATGCAGAACCTCTAAGATGCAATCAGAGGACATCACTCCAAGACTGAGTATAAAAAAGGGTCAGAGAAGTTCTATGGCAGAAAATCGCTGAAAACTAAAGCACAAAAACCTTCGAGAGCACCACAACCAACAGCATTCATTCACTACCTCAGACTGACACAAATGAAATTCCATTTTGTAACACAACCCCTGTGAGACACAAGAAGTCAGGGTTTTGTCATATGAGAAAATGGTATCTTGGTGGGTGATAAAATAATACATGGTATTTCAGATAACCTACACAGAAACAAGTCTGTGCTTTGATCTTACAGCAGAATAGAGCTTTTTATACAACACTACTTTGGAGCAATCCTGTTTCATCCTTGCAAGCTGCCACTATTTTAATTCAGACTGTGAACTTTTAAAAATAATGGCCATCCCTTATCTTGTCCAGACAAACAGGGTTCTGATTACAGCTTCATATGTATTAATTTAATGCACAGTTACTAAAAGTATTTTAGCAACACAACTGAGATGATCACTTGACATTTTCCATTTTTAATTTAAAAACCAAATAGCCAAGTAAACAAACAGAACGACTTGCAAAACAAAAAGACTGAAAAACATCTTTAATTGAAAAAAAAAAAAAAAAAGAATTGTGATATAACCATATGCAAGAAAAGGTTATTTCAGATATGGACAACAGAACAGAGAAAAAATGCTTGGAGTCCAGTCAAGGATCCCGAAGCTTTTAAAAATGTTCTAATTTCTGCAATTAAGTTAATTATTGCACAATAGTAAGCAACCACAGTGCTCCACAGTTGCTGAAAGCAACCTTTGCATCTGTCATGCTGTCTTCAAACAGGCAATTAAAGTGAAAAATGAGAGTGTGCATAACTTTCCAGTACCATATATTATATACAAATAACACACAAATAAGAACTGAAGTCTCAAACCAAACACTTGATCAACTTAGTCATGTTTGTATCTGTTTATTTGAACATGTATTACTTCGCTACTCTTGAAATCCTTATTACAGATAATCTACTGCTTTAAGAAGAGTTTTCCCTTACCAGAACTTAAGACAACTTTCCAATTCCCTGTCCCCAAAATAAGTTGCATTAACTGAGGCTGAGTAGTATAAAGCATTCCAGCTATGGGCTTTCCTGGTCCCCTTTAGAGTGGTGCTGACTGGAGATACAGCCCAGCCCAGGAGGACCCTCCCAGACCTCTGGCACACCTGAGCAGGCTGGCACCCACAGCACCCACAGTGGCACCCAAATCTCCAGCAGCAACTACAAGACAGAGAGCTGTGTAGGAAGGTACAAATCCCTAACTCTTTCAGAAAATACTGTTGTGCACTGTGATTGAAGAGACTCTCAATCTCTGTAGCTCGTACCTCAGCACAAAAAGATTAATGCTGTAAATCAGCTACTTCATTTCTATTCAAACAGAACATAATTGCTGGTAACTGACTGAAAAGCAACAAATGCCAAAAAGACATCTTTGTGATCTTTCAGATGTAATGAACTGCAAGCACACTTCATGTGCCATGATGCTTTTCCATTTACTATGCTAATTAGTTTTTATTTGAAACACACAATTATTGCTGCAACCAAATGCAATCATTAAAGCATTTATTTGATAGGCAAAAATATTCATGAATCAAATCACCAGGAAAAAGCAGTGCTGGAAAGGTCCCTTAGAGAAGGAAAAAACCCTCCAAGACTGCTGCTATTTAATTCTAGTTTTTAAATATTCCGTTTTCAAGCATCTGAAATGTTAACATCTTGCTTGCAATTTCTGAGTGCAAATACACTTAATGAAGCTTGACATAGAGAAAAAATAGAATGCCTTTTTCACAGAACTTAACAACATTTAATTCAAGTCAAATAACCTCATGATATGCCACTGGAGAGTAAATAAAAGGTCCATTTGCACTTAACAGTCAAGCACATAGGACATAACATATATCATTAGTAATCTCTAAAATTATCCCATTTCAGTAATTAAATGAGCATTTTTATTTCTCACCACACTATGATGTCTCTCTTGGCTGAGAGTTTTAAAACCTCGTGTACTGTGGAAAGGCATTCACTCAGCTCAGGGAAGGTCCCCAAAATCAATTAAAAGAAAACATAATTCATGATCTAAGGATACTATTCTACACTGAACAATGATCAAACCAATTTGACGACCTGCAGCACAGCTCCCAAATGCCCACACCAGCACAGTGGTCTCTTTAACCACTTTTGTTGGCCCCGACCATGCTCAGAACAGCACAGCTACATCAGAAGAGCCCCCAAACCAGGACACAGCAGGAGCCCATGGAAAGGACTCCTCTGGCCAGCACAGCTGCATTGCCTCCCCACATGACTCCTGGTGCCAGCAAAACCCCTCTGCCTGTATGGCTGTGACTCCCTGGAGGTGACCTGGTACTGGGGGGAAAGAGTTTGAAGAGTTTGTCATTCCCGACACCGCCAGACTGGAGAGAGTGGAGGAAAAGGAGTGCCCCCAGCCCTGCCTGCAGAATTTCTATGTATTCAGTCAAACCCCTCCATTTCCAGCATTCACACATTTCTCCCTTCTCTAAGGTGCATACATATCATTACCCAGCACATCTGGAAGCGACAAAAAAAAAAAAAAAAAAAGACTCAGGAGCATTCATTCATTCATCCTGCTCTTAGCTTTGCCAAAATTACAAGGAAATAAATTTTTAGAGTTGATAATTGACTGATTGAGGGTTGAATTCTGTGGGTTTCTATGAAAACCCAGGCCTGGTTTGGGTAAATCCATTGGGAAGTTTGGCCTTTTTTGGGCAAAACTTGGTAACTAGCAGTTGGAGAACAATCTTTACATAAACCACAAGGCTCTGCTTTTTCAATGTGAGGTGAGCACATGCTTAAGACCATATTTTAGGATAAACAGTTTAGCATAAAGGAAGCAGTTATTTCAAAACAGCTAGTTTTCCTACCAAGAAAACTGAAAATTTATAGGTTTGTGTTTGGCCTTAATATTACTAAAATACTCAAACCCTTGTTCTGATATAGTTTTAATAATGAAAACCTGGCTAAACATTAAAAAATAAATAAAACCTAGTACTACTTTAAATAAAACTTCAAAATATATATATCTTGACAGTTCTGATGCTTGAGGGATTTATTTCCCAAAGTAGTAATGATCTCCAGGAGTTAAAATAATATGATTATATCCCAACTCCATGACCAGCTAAACCACAACTGAACTGCAGTGGCACATATTTCATTTGCAATGTCAGAGGATCTCCATTTCAGACTATCAACACAGCACTAAATTTCCAAGTGTCACTGGAAACAGGCCACCTCTAATTTTGGTTGGAAACACTAATATGAACCGCTATAAGCAGCACAGCCAGTATTTTACCAGTTCGACCTCTTCATCTTTACCAGGAGTGAGAAAGGAAAGCTTTTTCCTCTCAGTTTTATGCTATGTCTTCACTCCTCTGCAAATAGTGGTTGAGGGATTTTTTTTAGATTATTTTAAAGGAGGATTGTATGAGAAGGAAACAAAACATATTTTTCCTGTGACTCACTAAAATTACTATAAGCGGCTTATCTTCTGTGCTTACTACTCTGCAGTCTTGTAAGAGACAGGATTCCTAATCTTCACTTCCTGCTGATAGGGAGTGCACAAAAGTAAGGCATTTCTTGTAAGGAAGAAGGAAAGAGTATAATTACCTAGCATTACTCAAAAGAAGCTCCAGAAGACAGCAACCACACCAGGTGGAGCATGGACAGGAACCAGATGTGTTAGAACACCAAGTACTCAGCTAACCTTTCTTTCCTGAAATGTCTTTTTCAAAAATTCGTTGGTACATACCAACGTGTCTTACACTATTTTTTTTCACTGGGAATAATTTTACCACCAATATGCCTCATCCAAGGCCATGAACAACTCCAGATTTGTCAACAGAGCTACACATGAAATATCCAGTAACAAGCCTACACTGCAGAGAACAAGAAATGCACAAAAACACATATCACACATCACATTTCCCACAGGTGTGGTGTGGGGGTGTCCCTCTCTTTAAGAGGAAGATATCATCATTGAAAATAGGGCAAAAATGTGAACCTAATACTCTGAGATGAAAAATCTATTTCTCTGCAAACTAACTGTCAATAAACTTAAATAAAATATCCCTAAACAGCACCTTTTGGAAATCTAAGAATCAATTATTGGGATAACAGGAACTGGCATATGAGAAAATTTTAAAGTGCTGTTAGCCTTGAGCAACAAGACTATTTTGTTTGCCCTTAAGTATTAAAACTGAAAACTTGGAAGTTTTTCTGCCAATAAAACTTGCATGGCATTTCCTGGGACAGAAAATACCTTCTCTGCAGTTTTGTACCTTTGATAGTTGTTTTTGAAAGAGAATTTCCAGTTATCTTGAGAATAAGAAGGTGAAATAGATGATTTCATACACTGAAGTTAGTTAATTGGTTCCATATGTCCAGCCACTGGGAAGCCAAGTGTAGCAAGGGTTTGGTGCCCTACATTAAATGACATCTGGCTCAGTCCAGCTCTTAGGAAGGACAGGATTTTGCAGAGCAGGCAATGGGTGAAGCCTCACAGCTCCATTGGAGCTGGATCCTGCCATGCCTCACCTCAATGGTCTGAACCCATACAGCACAAAGGTAAAGACAAGGTTTTATTTTACCCTCCTGCAACAATTCATAAACTGAGGCTTGCAGAGCGAGAATAAAACCAAAAAGTGAGTGGTCAGTTTTAGATAGAAAATAAATTTATATAAGTTTAAAAATATCGCCATTAAGCAGAGATTTAGGGAAATAGATGAGCTTAATAATCAAAGATGTTCTAAGACCATGGTATGTTCTTACACATTCTAGTTTTACTTTATTATCCCCATCAAAACCATGCAGCATCCAACAAAACAAAAAACTGCCAAACCCCACCAACAAAAACCAACCAAACAAAACAAACAAACTAACCAATCAACCACCCCCCCCCCCCCCCAAAACAAACCAAACCACCTAAAATCAAACAAAAAAAAATTGCCTGGTGTGAACACTTAGGAAATACAGGAAGTTACTGATTCCTTCAAAATTCTTATACTATCTTTGCCCTCACATAGAATTTGAATACAGAATTATTAAACAAATAGTGACACCAATGAATACAAAGTTAACTGATCATAAATTAAAAAAAATCTTTACAATTATGACAACAGGAAGACTATTCACTATAAAAGCTCACAAAAAATTATATGCTACTCTTTAGCTTCCACAACTTTGCCTGACCTTTGAGTAAGCCTGAAGTGTCTGTACTTCCTTAATGTTTGATGTAATAGAAAGCAACAGAAGGGCACTGCACTTTTTGCAGGTGAAAATGGTGCTCCAGGTTCACACAAGTCAGGCTCAGGCAGGCTTCTCAGCAGACAAAACTCCTCTTCTGCTCAGGAACGTCTAAGGGGATCAAGCATTCTAATAAACGCACTGGTATGTCAGAAATCAGTTTTAATGAAGTAAAGGTAAGAAAAAATATATGAAAGAGAAAATGTCCTACAAGCAGCATAATTTTTCCTTGCATTGAATTACGTACCAATTAAAATAAAAATCTGTTCACTCATTTTTGCATGAGTTTGAAATGTTTATTTTTGGTGTAATAGTGTAGACAAGCAATGCCTCACTCCTAGCTCAGGATAACTTCAAAAGGTAGAATAGTCTCGTTCAAAAAAGTGTTAAGTTTACTGTCTTTAGTAATTTGAAAAACCGATTATTCAAAATTTCCAGAACACCAGTTATTTTGCTATTCTTATGTATTGTAAGTCATTAGAATCAGGAAGAACTTAGAAACAGGTAGGGAGAAAAGGAGGCCTTCTCAGGTCATGACACTAAAATATTTACTGTATATATGCACATCTTTCAAGGTAACTAAAAAAAAAAGCACATTCTTCTAAACACTCCAGCTGCTAATTTTACAGTTAGCAGCTGACAAAGAAAATTACTTCCGAAAGTGATGGTATAGTACCTTCTAAATTCTACTACTGTTACTACTAAACAGCAATTAATTAACAATTAGAAGTTGACAGCATTACCAACTATTACAGCAATAAATCTTAATATGATTTTTATTCTGTACTGTTCCTCCTCTTATCAACGTCCAAGTAGGAAACAAAAAGCACAAATATACATTTACTGAAATTATTTAAGGGCTGTAATAAGGGGAAGACAGTAGATAAAGGTTCTGATGCTAAATTTAAGGACAATTTAAACTCTGATTAATTTGTCCCAATATTTATTCAGCTATGCTGTTACTACACTGTTGGAGTTATTAGTAAATACAATTTTATAAAATCCTCTAAAGAACATGAAATAATTTGGCCTCAAAAGACTATCTGTCTATAGAAAAAATACACTTTCCCCTTTAAAAACCCTGTATTTCAATAATGACTTTATAAGTGAAATTGCACATAACATCAGAAAAATAAAATCACCTTTCCAAGTATGCTACTACCTGCAACAGCAGGTGCTTCCTATTTTATGTCTGCTTCTCTCTTCTCAAGAAATAGTTTTAGAAGTTTAACAAAACCCTTTAAAACATTTCCATCAAAGGCTTATTTAAAAAGGTATGGCCTGCTAACGGGTATTTGTTCAGAGGAAGAATTTCTTTGGTTTGTTGTTTCTAAACAAACTAATAAAAGAACCCAAATAGTAACAAAATATTTCTCCAGGTTCAACAGACACCTGCATACTAGCATCAGGACAATATAACTGCATTCCTGCCAGGATTAATCCACTATATAACTAAAATTGCTTTAAACTCTTTTTATATTCAGGACTAACATGGCATGCAAGTATGGTGGTTGGATTACAAGAGAAATTAAGATGACCAGCAATAATGCTCCCCCTCCTCCAAAGCATTTTCCCTGTCCCTCCAATAAGCCTCTTCTATGCCCTACTCCTGTCTCTACTACATCTACTACATCTCTACTACATCTACTACAGCTATGTGAATTATCTCCCTCTCCATTCAGTTCAGATTTTAGCAAGTTCTAATATTCATTCCTTAATGCAGTGTCAGCGTGCTCACCCCTTGCTCTAGAGAGTGGTGTTGATTTGCAGAGAGAAGCAGAGAAATGCCTTGTAACTCCCCCATCATTTATTCTAGCTCTAAAGTTTTCCACTGCAGTCAGTAGACTACCTAATAGCCTAGTCAAAATGAAGACAAACATCTTCTATGACAGAAAACTGTGGGGAAGGTGGCATGAATTAAAGAGCTTGAAAATAAACACCTTAAACAAACCACCTCAGCAGGAGACCGAGATTGTCTGGCAATGGACTGCAGACAAGATGCTTAGAAAAGCCCCATAACAAAGAAAAAGCTGCATATTGTTCGAGGGTTCCCATGTCAGCACCACCCCTGAAGCCAGAAACATTAATGACTTCTCTTTTGTTTTTGTTCTTTCTGGGGAAGAGAAGGGAGTTGAAATCAAAACAAACAAATAAAAGTATATAAAGATGATTAATTTTCTTGCTAGTTGAAATTTGCCCATGCCAAGTACTAATGTATGATCCTGGGGTTGAAAGTTTCTTGTTTCCATTTTGAAAGGGGCAATGGAGTCCTACAATTCGGTCGAGTGATTAAAAGCTTAAGACACTCCATACCAGAGGCTGTCCACTGATTCAGCTCAGCAGCCAAGCTTATCAGTTTGATGAGGTAATTGCTTATATCTTTTCCTAACTACATTTCCCTTTCTCTTCCTTATGCACTTGGAAGAAATGATAATCATTTCATTGATTATCAATGAAATGTACCAGACTGATAGCTTTCAAAAACACTCTCTGCATTGCCTTGGTAAGCAGAAATTTACTATAAGCAGTCAAAATGCAAGCTTTCCTACTGTTGTATCTGGTGTATGTTTAATGTATCTGTATCTGTTTAGTGGGGTAAAGAATGACTTCCCAATGTGAAAGTACAGGGGTATCATTCCACCACAGGATGAGACCCTGACAAGCCTTTGCAATCTGACTTCAATGGAAAGAAACCTGGGGGACTGTGGAAGGAAGGCACAGGAAGGTACAACATGCTCTGACATCCATCAGTGTAAATCATCAGTGGACTGGGACAGGGATGGATGACAAGAGGCAGACTGCACTACAGTCATGTTGCAGCCTGAGGTAGTGTCTGCAGGGAATACAATAGTCCATTCTCCATGTCCATGCAATAAATGGCCTTCTCTCTGCAGCTACCAGCTAGGATTATAAATCAGTATGTTTTGCAATATTAAAAGCCACTCCAGCTGCAAAGGAACCAAGATCATAAATTCTTTTCAATGCACTTTTGAACAGCTTCAGACAGTAGCGAGGCTTTCCTGGGAACACTAGACAGCTGTAAAATAGCTGCTTCAAATTTAGGTTCTATTACAGGAGATGGAAAAGACCTGTATGAACTATTTAATTAACAGATCAAGCCACCAAGACCCACGAAGAAAAAAAATCAGCTCCTAACAAGTTTTTAACTATTTCTTGAACCCCTACGTGATGTTTTTGAATTAAGTCAAAAAATCTGAGTTGAAGGACATCTCCAGACTTCATCTCCCCATTGCTATTAATGCATGTCAGGTTAACAGTGGAGGTAGAGTTTGAGGTATTTCTCAGAAGGGTGAGCCTGCTAACCAGAGCTCTGGGGAACCCAGAACACACTAGTTCTTCCTCAAACAGGAATGAAAGAGGTCTTTGCTAATCAGTCTATTTTCTCAAATAAAATCAATGGCTCTTAATCTCCAGCTGAACACTTAATTTACCAAAAAGGAAATTAGACTATTTTTTTCTATAACTCAACAGCAGCTGTAGTTGCCCATGCAAATTACCTCTCTGCTGTTCATCAGACCTGGTTATTTAGGAGCAAGTTTGGAGTGGAATGGGAAAGCAGCATTGTAGTATCTGCCATGACCAGTAAAGGAACTTCATGATTCTCTGGCAAACGATGATCAACAGCTGCAATTATTGCTCAGTGGTTTCACTGAGACTTGCTTGGGCTCTGCATGTGAGAGGAATGCCATCAGCAAAAACCCACTGCTCTTTAAATTCGGTTTTGTTCAATGTGAACAAAGAACTGTTACGAAGCACCTTGATAAAACATTGCATAATAAGTACTTTTAGCCCACTATCAATAATGGCAAAGCTTCTCTTGAAGAAAATTATTAAGTACCAAAGTCACTTTTGGTCCCAGTTTTAAACGAGAGTGAATATTCTGCACTGGCTAGAATCAAAGGCCTCAACATCAATTTCCAGCTCCGTCACGGACTGCATAACCGTCCTAACACTCATTTCTTTGCTCAATTCCCATTTAGTTTTATTTTTTTGCACTTCAAACCTTCTTCTGCTTGCTGTGCATAAAATTAAAGAAGATTCCTGAGGCCACATTGTATGTAGCCTCATAAATTGTATTTGATGGTGCAATTAAGTACCTACAGACAGTGAGATGTGAGCATAACTGTACTTCAAAATCTTCCCATAAACGCACTTTATTTTTTCACAGCTCCAACAGAAACAAAGTACCATTTGCCTTTGTTATTACCAGCAGCAGAAGGCTGCACTGAGGTCTCCCTGGAGCTTTCTCTTCTGCAGGCTGAGAGAATGGCTGAGCCATTCAGCTTCACCTGCAAACTCGCTGTGGGTGTGCCTGATCACACTGTCTGCCACTGATGTATTAAAGAGCACCAGTTCCAGGACAGAGCCCTGAGGGACACCATCCATCAAGCAGCCCCAGCCTGGACATGGAGCCATGGACCACAGCTCTCTGGCTGCATCAGGGTACCAAATAAACAAAGGACTCAGGCTGTAAGCTACAACACTGAGGAGAAAACACAAGAGAATATATATAACTCTAGTCACTGCATGCATCCGAATATTCAATCATCCACAAGTGCCTGGAGCCACTAAAACAGAGTGATCAGAGTGGGTGGGGAGGATGACACCCAAAACCACCACTACCACCCTGAAAATAAAAAAGAACCACTCAGTTTGAGTTCACTGTCATATTCCTGGCAGAATATCTGCTGTAGCACTGCAGAGAATTTTACAGGCCTGGAGGAGACACTGAAGAAATACAAACATATCAATGAATACCAGCAGTGAGAGATAAACAGTTTCAAATGCTTCGTACAACCAGAATCACTTTGCAGCCAGATTCACTGCCAAGATGAAGACTTGGAAGGCTTCTGTCAGACTATTTCCAATTACAGTGTTTTATGAAAACACAGGGCATACAGTATGCCTTGATGAGAAAAACCAGTGTATATATAGGCTCATCATCCTCAAGCAGAAAGCACTGAGGTAAGTACTAGTTGTTATGGATACGTCTGCATAAGTAATGACTGTTATTGCATCTAACCTTCGGGTTTCATTTATTTTATATTGGAGGGTGTGGGTGTGTGTAGAGAGATTTATGGCTTATATTATAAACTTTCATCCACCACAAAATCCTGAAGTGCTCTTACACTGACTGAAAAAATACCTTCAAGCAACGAGTTTAATGTAAATTCAGAGTAATCAAATATCTCTAGATGACTTTGAAAAACGCAGTGCTGATTGTTCTTTTAATCTGTTTGTGTATTGCACAGAAATTCTTTGATAAGCCATGTTTCTCACTGAGTATGCACAATTAAATGTGATCAGATTTCCTGACACAACAGATACACAGCTCATTTGTGTGTTCCTTGTGTCAACTGACCTCTCAGTCTAAGAGCTGTTTTTCCAATGCCTGATGCTATGCTGGGGGAAAAAACCCCACCCAACCATCTTTGATGACCTCACAGTTACTACACGAGGTACACAAAGACTAGAAATACCATCATATTCTATACATTTTTCTTTGAATACAAGACAGGAGGAAAGATTCTAAGGACCAGAAAAATCAACTATCAGAAAAAATTCTAGCTCACTTTTGGTACTGATACCTAGCAATACAAAATGAACATCTGAAATTGGGTGAGTGGGTTTAGAGTTTTTTGTTTGTTTCTATTGGGTTTTTTAAAATAAATTTTAATTTCAGTTAGAAAATGTAGTGTTACTAATTAGAGACAGTCTGTGTTCTAAGCCCTTCTGTTGGGTAAACCTGATAGCTCCAGAAAAAGTTCATGTGTTTTGTATTTTTAAATTAAAAACACAGCTTGCTTTGTCCTATTTAAGTAATAATAATAAAAACTAATAATTATACGTACATACAAATATATGTATATACACACAACAAACACACACACACACACACACATTTATACACACATGGCCCAGTTTGATAGATCTGGAAAACAGTCAAATGAAAAATTAGTACTAAATTTTTAAGCTAACTTCACAAGTTGGACCTATCAAGACTGTATAGGATTTGGAAGCTCTGGGCTTACAGATCTCATAGACCATGACTCAAAAAGAAAAAAACTAAATTCAAGCCTTGACCCATTTCCTTGGACCTCTGTTCTCCTTTAAACCCAATCTTGAAAAACTTTGCCACCTCTCCTCTACTCACCTGTTGGCAGTCCCTACAGGCAGTTTGTGTTCACTCTCATTTTTGGTCAGACAAACAAGAGAGAAAGCTTCCAGGTCTCCCTTGCCAGAGATTTCAGCAGTCTATCAAAAGAGGTGCAAGGAAGTAATCTTTCAAACTCTTCAATTAACAGCCTCTGGTAAACTGAAAGAATTCTTAGAAACTTTTGCTTCTTTACAGTCCATTACAAACATTCACTATGCTAAAAAAATGAACAATTTCCAGAGCTTGTAACCTTGCCAAATTTGAACAGTTTTCACTAAAAAGAATCCACCTTCCCCTCTCTTAAGTTCTAAAACTTGCTCCAAGACAGAGATATGGATCATCTGAATGAAATGGGTATAAAATCTTTAACATTAGGGAAACACAGTTTTTCCTAATTTTCTTTAAAAAACACATGAATCCTTTTATTAAAACTCACAAAGAATCTGTCCAAAAACTGACGCAGAGAACAAAAAACGCCTGTCCAAATGGTTTAGATGTAGAAAGGATATAATTAAAAACACTTTTGAAACAGAAAATAGAAGTTCATTGAGAGGTCTTACCACAATTTCTTTAAAGATCTTGGTAGGTTTCTGTTTTAAGTTATCTGCTGAACAGGTATAGAAAGAAGGAAGTATCATAAACAAAAAGCCTTACTGACAAAACAAGAGAATCTTGACAACATAAACAGAAGGAGATATTATCTAGCATAACCTTTCTTTTTTCTGCTCTTCTAAGCACTTCTTTAACCCCTTGCCTTTGCTTTGAAACAAGAATAGAGAAGTACAACCTGCCAGGTTACTTTGCATCTTATCTATTTAATTAATGCCAGCCTCTAAAAGGGAAAACTAAATCCTCCCCAGTTCAGAATTTCCCAGCTTAGTGGGTGCCATTTGGCACCATCAGCATTTTATTTCCTGTTCAATTTTTACAAATTCACTTCAACTTTTTGACTGCTCCTTGAGCTTGTTTTTGTAAGACCCACAATGTCAGCTACATCCATACACATCATTGGACACATTTTTTGAAGCACAGAGTTGACAAATAGCATCAGTACAGATCAAAAGGACAGCCAGTTCTTAGATGCACATTATTTTCTGATCTCATCTCATGATTACTTTGTCATCATGCTGCACTATTAATTCTGCAGTATCCAGATCAGCTGAACTCTTTTTAATGTAAGTCCTGCTGTTTTAAAAGTTTTAATGATGTTTCCAAATAATTTGCCACAGAACAGAATTTACCACAATCCACCTGTATATGGAAAGGGTGACTGAAATGAAATAATGAAAGAAAACACATGCAAGAAATTAAAATAAAACTAATATGGAAGTTATTTGAATGGGATTTTTAGCTGCATGAAGAGATTTAGCTAGGAACTATATTATATCTGTAATTCCAGAATTATAGCACATTCTTCAGAAAAGCACTCAACTTCAACATCTCACTTAAGTCAGCCAATTACAAATCTTTAACAGATAAATATTTTTGTTTTCAAAACATCATTTCTTCAGTTGATAACGCTTTGAACAGCTAGTTTAGTTGTACCTTTAACAACTTATTTGTTTTTATGTTTTGACCTCATACACACAAAACCTATAAAGTCCCGTTTAAAATGCATACAGGTCCTAAAACTAGCTCAAGAGCATGAAGACATTTTAAGTTAGAGATGCCAGCCCACTGAAATAAACAGAACTCCTGGAAACACCAGTCTCAAAAGACTTGCATTTTCCAGGTGCAGTAAATTCTTCAACTTTTCTCATGGTGGATAACATGGAAGTTTCCCACGTTCTCAGCAATATCAGGCCACGCCATAAGGAACTTTTTACTTAATTGGATAAGCAGCAGCATTTCTTCCCCCTTCCCCCAGACACATTTCACAACTGCTTCTGGGAGAAATCCCAGTTTCAGGAATTGGTACATTCAGCATGACTGCTGCACTTGCACTATGCCTGAACTTCAGGGACCCCATGAGCTACTGGCATTTGGCTCCAAGTTCAACCAGAAAATACTGCTGCATGTGAGAACTGCTATAATTCTTATTTATTTTACCCATTCTGGCATGTTCTCTGTCTCATTCTTCCTGCTCCAACCTGCTTGTAACAGCTACGCAGCAATTTAACTTCAGAGAAAATCTGAAGATCACAAAAAATTATCTCCAATAACAAAATTCAGGTCGGTATTTGACCTGCCAAACAAACAGGTTCTTTCACCAAAAGATAAGCCAGACATTTGAACTCTCAAGCACTGCCAGGACAGAGAGCAGCTCGCCTGTTCAGATGAGCAGCCAGTCTTTTGAGACCTTAGAGATAAACCAGACAAAATGCTGGACAGGAACAAAACGTACAGTAACACTATACAAAAGCTGGAGTCTAGGATAAGAACACAAACAGGGAGGAAACAATTTTGCAAAGCCAAGTTTAACTCATAAAACTAAATTTGAAGCATAAGATTTTATCCTTCATTCTTTGTGACGTCTGGGAATCTCAGAGTACACCATACCAGCTCAAGACTACACAACAAATTATGGAAAAACCTGTTTGTACTTTGATACCTTTCCCCATCACCAGTTTGGAATGGATTTATTATGCAAATTTCATTTCTAGCATGCTATAGATAGAGTAAATTTCTGCTTGTTAAACCGTCTCCATCTTTGTTGCTGTTTCCTGCCTAGTATGTGAGAGAGTAAGCAATACAAACAAAATCAAAATTAACCCAGAAAATAAGAGATGTAAGATGGGCACAGGTATTTACAAAACCATTTCCCACGTAATTTAGATAGTTATTAAGATTGATTTGTTTTATATGCTGTAGCCTCTGGCATAAGCTTAGAAGAAGAAACAGCTTGATCTTGCAACCTTTCTTCACACAGCTTAATCTTACTGCCTTTGAGGAGTAACCTACAAGAGGGCAAACAATGGAGAAACTGAAATCAAACATCTTAGATTAACTGATACAGAAGTGAAAACAGTGTTAGAAGAAGTAAGTCGATCTGGTTAAGAACTAGGTGTGAATAGGACTCACAGTATTTATTTTTAAAATTCCTGCAGTGAATTGTTCTCATCTTTTAGGCTGTTAGGCCATGATGATGGCACTGGCAGCAGAACACAGAAGATGAAGTTACAGAACACTCTTATCAGATGTCTCCCTGAAATAATCACAGGCATAGGCTGCCCTGGGAAATCAGGCACTGTGTTCCACTACCTGCAAGCCTGGCGGCCCTGCAGCACATTTCCAATAGTGCAGTAAAAGTTCAACTCTTAAAATAGCTGCCACAGTGGAAAATAGGTAGAGTGCACTGGGCCACAGTTACAGAAACAGAGCAGAGATTTTACTTTTCAAAATACTACTGCTGTCATGGAAAATGACTCTGGGGTCAGAACTCTCCAGCAAAGCAGTCAAAAATGAAAGCAATTAATTTGTCATTACTCAGTTTATCAGCCAGAATAAAATGAAGTGTGCAAGAACTGTACCTTATGAAGCCTCAGATAAATGGTAATTTGCTCTGTGAAAAGTTCATGAGGCAAAACCAGGACCTTTGATACACAATAAAGCATGGCTAAGAGAGGACAAAGGTGGCAGTGCCTCTGAGAACAAGCTTCCTTCTGTGTCAGAATTCAAAGTTTCAACTAAGTTGAAAGTTAAATTTTTTATGTCTGCTTATGTTTGTGCTATGTGAAAGGTGATGGAGATGAAAACTTGCAAGAAAATGGCAGCATGACATTATTAAAGAACAGAAAACCAGCAGCCCAAAAAATAACATGAAGAAAATGATCACCAGAGACAACAGTGGGCTATATATGTGTGTAGTATATATGTGTATAGTGAGATATATGAGTACCCATATGTCTTGTGAGCTCATCAGCTATCATGACCTTGATTTTTGAACAAGGTGTTAAGTTTTGTCTCACTTTCATATTTTCCACTAATTTTTCACTTCCTATGTATTCAACAGGACTACTTCTTTGGAAGAGAGTCCATATATTCAAACCCCTCCGCATGGTTCAGGATAGCATGTCACAGCTGCCTAAACTCCTGGCATGGCCTTACACCTTTCAGTACAGGATTATGACATCTTTCAGCAAAGCATTTTTGAGTTTAAATGGTTTGTCTCAAGGCTCTCAGTAGGGAACTGCAGGGTTTCATGAATCACTGCAAAGATGGAAATACCTGCTGTCAACAAACAATCCGATCGCAACTGTTTCCCATAAAACCAGAGGACAGATGTATCCGGAATGGTCCCACTCTGCATTGCTTTACCAGTGGCTCAGAAAGCAAACAGCTGTGGAAGTCACAAGACCACACACCCTTGGATGAATAAAGTGTTTGCACGATGATTGCTCATACGTTCTTTTTATAAAGTTCACTTCGATTTTCACAGTTAGGGCCATTGATTTGATTTCCCTTAGACATCTTGCTATCTATGTCCTGCTCCACATCCACATGACACAGGCTTAACTTCCACATAGCCAAAATATGCCCATCAAACAATGGCTCACTCCAGCTTGTTTCTTTTCATTATGATGATAGCTGCAAATGGATATGTTCCACCAATCTCTGTTTGCACTGGACATTGTATGAGAGACTGGAGAGCACCAAAGTGGAGAAACTCCCCAGAGGCCACGAGCAAGGGTGTCTCCTGGTGACACCATGTTTTAGATATGTTAAACATGGTTACTGCATGTTATTTTAGAAAAAGACCAAAAAAAAGACATCATCAAGATAGGGAGACAGCAGTGAGGTATTTCAATAATTTTTTATACCTTTAAAAATACATACTAATTGGACTGCACTAAGAATCAACAGAAATGCAACTGAAGGAGCACCAAAAAGGCACTTCCAGTTTTCATGGGAAACTGGTGATGTTTTGACAAGATAAGCAATTAGGTGCTTTGTTAATCAGCTTTTGAAACATGAATTTTAACACTTTGGAGCAAGAAAATTTTTTTAATGAACACAGCAATGAGAGATGATGACTGTACATGTGATTACCCATTTTTCTTTTTTACAGTTCAGAAAGCATACATATGATACAGACCTAGTGATGGCTGGAGTATATCCCAGAGGTAACTTCTTCATGAAAACAGCTTTCAGGGAACAAGTGACAACATTCTGTGTTGCATTAGCAGAGAATTGCAAATACTACTCTATGCAGCTGGTGATTTTTTTTCCTGGATTTTGTTTCACACTCTTCCTCTTCCCTTCTCCCTTATATTCCTATATTTATTTTCTTATACGGTTCATGTGCTAAGGTCCTATATAAGCCTCAAAACTGTAGCCAAAACTCTGAATTCCAGAGTAATGCAAAAGACTATTGAGAAAAAAAAATTCTCTGTAGTTCTTCCATAACTTTATATATATATATACATATTTAGAAAGTTTTAAATATTAAAGAACTTCATTAACCCTTCTCCGAAGTCATTCAGAGGTAATATTACATGAAATAGTTTTCCTCCTTTATATGGAAAGGAAGAATTAAGATAAATACCTCAAATACCTGAAGTGGAGACTTCAGCAGTGAACAAACACAACCAGTTCTACAAACACCATCTGTTCTTCTTCTTAGGAATGAGAAAACCTTTTAGGGTGCTCAACAGACTTAATTTTTAAGAATCATGATGAAGAGATAACCCACTGTCTGTACAGAGTATTCTTAGGAGAAGATGAAATCTCTGTTCTACACAGATCACAGAGAAATGCACATTATAAACCACACAGTTGTAATTTAATAAAACTAGGAGCCACATCACAGACACAACATGATGCTTCTCACTACGTGTATAAAGGAACTGGTTTAATCTCTAGGAAAAAAATATAGTTACATAAATACATTATATGGTACCCAAGGTTAAAATAATCTCCATTTCTAAAGTAGGACATTATCAGACAAAGAGTTACAACTTTCTTGCCAGCATTTCTTTCAAAAACATTGCTCTACATCAGTGCTCAAGACTCCATATTGAGTCAAGGCAGACAATCATTAAAAGGACACAAGACAATTAGACATTCTCTGTACAAGCCACAGAAGAAAAAGCAACAACAAAGACTACTGTCTTTTGCTCACAGATCCCCTTGTTCACTTCCCCATCCTCATCCACTAGCATTAAAACTTCACATTTTCAGACCGAGTTGTAATGCACCAAAGATAACTATTATAGTATTAAATTACATTTATAGATTTTATTCTGTTGTATTACACATCACAGGACAAAATAATACAAATATTTATTTCCCGGAGATGATGTTACAGAAGTGAAGCTATGGTAACAGATGAGTAAGGTCTTTCTTTCCAGTTTAAGTAATCCCATACCTGCTACTTTGAAACACAAAAATTCTAGCAAACCTATCACCTAAAAAATGAACTCTCCGCCAGCAGTCTGGTTTGAAACACAAAAGTAAGCAAATGCTTTTTTATCTGCCTGAGATCATGCCTCAGGAGACTTATATAGCTATTAAGTCTCTCTTCAGGTGCCCAAGGAAGTTAGAAATTCAAATGGCTTTTCAAGAAGAACAAACACATACTCCAAACCTATTAAAACAATTTAGTGAGCACTAAATACAGTAATTCCCTGTTGCAATTATATTAATGATGGTGCAAGGGAACTTCACATCAAGAAGTCTCAGAAAAGTCTAATAGTAGTTAAATACGGTGGAAGGCTACTAAAGGCAATCTCCATTTATTTTATTTAAACCAGCTGCATAAAAGTTCTGAAGGAATAAGATACAGTTATTACCATTAGTAATACTAGAAGTTGCTCAGATTCAATTTGTAGCCATTTTAAACTGAAATATTTGCACTCGAGAGCCCAATAGAAGATGTAATTATCACAGTTTAGCTTTATTTATTCATTTAAAGTCATCCAGCTTTCTGGTGAAAGTTAACATTTTTAAAGAGACTGTTTTCAAGTAAAACATGAATGTATTTTCCCCTCAAGAGTAAAACAATCAGCACAGCAGGTTTTAATCAAGTAGTTTACATTCCCCTACCCAGAACTCTCCAACTACAAGCGTCACAAAGAATATCTCTTTTTAGATATCAACAGGCTAAGAAATGCCAGTTGTAATTACAAACTCTATGAAGTTGACAAACACATTCATAGTAACAACCACTCCTTACCCCCATGAACTCTCATAAACCCAGGCTAAACCTAATGGATTCAGCTCTTCTGTAACCATACTCTAGCAGTTGTCAAGAGTCTGTTCTGCAAATTCTTTTTCACAAAACTCATTAAACAGTATCAATTTAGCAAGTAATTGTAATCTACAGATTCTACAATAACTTGAATGAGGGAAATGTAAATTGAAAAGTGATAGCCCTATTATCAAATTAAGAAATACAATAACCAGTAATCTCACTTTGCAGACCTCCAGCAATTATATAGAAAGAGCCATGATTTGTTTCCAAGTTCTGTGTCAAAAGTAGGCAGCATAGCTGTATCCCTCAATAACAGAATTTTATAGCACTTGAAATTCACTAAACACCAAACTGCACATTCATTCATCATCACCTCTCAAAAGAACCTCCTCAGCTACTTAGAGAGCAGTCTTTCTAGAATAAAACTTCTCTGGCCTTAACCCACAACTTGATCTTCTAAATGAAGCTGAATTTTGGGTTAGACTGTTTTATGTGCACAATGAAAACCCAAACCAATTTCCATTAGATTTGCTCTATGTCACTTATACCTTCTGTTTCCAGTGTTTCACAGTACTACCCCTGCTCTCCTCAGACTCTTCCCTGCCAGTGTCAAGGAATGCATTGGAAATCTCACATATGCTATCCTCGATTTTCATACATAATATCCCAGGACATGCCACTGCTTTAAATGTGCAAGCCTAAGCTTGTTATTGGCCAGGCAGAAACAGCCTTGTTTGAGCTCCAATCCACATCAACCAACTGCCAAATAAATTAGGGAAACTCCACAGTTCTCCCCTTCACTTACTCTGCAGAGGCAATAATCCCCCCAATCCCAAAAGCTGCATAAAGTTTCTGGAAACCTATTATCATTGAGATACTATCCTATTATCATTTTAACTCCACAGTGGAATAGTAGCATGTATCTGTCAACACATTCAAAAGCTATTAGAAGGAGATACAGTGGTATTTAAAATTTTGTTCTGAGCAAACCTAAGAAAATAACCAACTTCTGTCAACTTCCAGGAAGGGCTGGGTAAGAGTTACTGTAATCACTTGTGTGCCTATATTAAAAAAGCCAAAAACCAATTGTTAAGCATTTTACTACCTCCATGGTGTATTAATTCCTCTAGCCATAAGCTTTGTAGAGAATAAAGAAGCAATGGTGACTTGACCTGATGTGGTTTCCCCTCTTCTACTCCCCCATGACCTATTGCAGTATAATTGTAAAGACAAAAAGAGCAACATTCAAAACCTTAAAACCAGCAACAGCCTGCTCTGGCAGCCACTACTTTCCTAAGCATGTTTGCAGCATGACTGCCATCCTGGGAAAGGGTTTTCCATCTGTCTGCTGTGCTGTGGAAGCCTCCCTACCTAGCAGTGCACACACAGTAGCGTCCTATTTTTCAGCACGGTACAGATGCAGACCACTCTTCTTGTTTTAAGCAAACAGGACATAATGTTCAGAGACACTGAAATTGAGAAATTGTTCCAGCTATTATCTGTTTTCAGTCACTTTCTGTCACTGTCATCATATACCTGCTTCACTTCCTGTAACTACAGAACAAATATCTAATGACAAAAAAATGGTACTTGGTTGCAAACCACTTGTAATAATTCAGCCTTTTCATGCTGGGATGTGAAACTGCTGATGGGGGACAAACACTTGACACACATGTCAAAGTTACGAAGCTGAATATGATTCCAACAGCCCCGGCACACTTCCAGCTGCGTTGGGTTACAGAATGACATGGGAAGCCACCAAATTGTGACTGAGACACCAAAGACACAGCAATTTCAAAACAGAACTGGGGAAAGGGTGGAAGCTGGACACCTAAACTATGTCAAGGGTAATAGGGTATTTATTCTACAAGCCACAGCTGGTTTTTTTTTCCATTTTGCCTATCTTGCTATAGAAGCAATATAGTAAGAAAAAAAATATCAAGCTCTTTTTCATAACCTTAAATAAGTGATAAAAGCTGTGAGACAAGAAGGATCATGATTCAAGTTTTAAAATTCAGGTCTTGCCTATTATATCAGACCACAGCAACAAAGAACTAGTGAAACAATGAAATTGCAATATAAAGAAGCAGCAGAGTGAATTACAATTAAACTCTGCTTCACTGCTTTCCTCTTCTTTCTGAATCCAATCCCTAATTAACATTTTGGGAAAGTCATCTGTGTTAACAGTTCAAAAATTTAGATCCTAAGGTGAAGAACAAGATTTTGCAGTCAAAATTTGAGTCCCATAATAGGCACTCCATTAGGACTCTATCTAATATCATCCCACCAACACTATATGAGGTAGCAAAGGCAATTACATTTAAAATAAGATACCTAGAAGACTAATTATTCCACCTAACTCTCAAGGCAAACTCCTTTATGTCCTCAATTAAGAACTTGAGGCAGAGAACACTTAAGATTATGTTTAATCGTTTCTTTAACATTCAATGCTTCAAGATCTATGACATGTACTACAGTTTTAAAACTGAAATTGAAAACGAAATAGTTCATAAAATGAAACATTCAGAACAAACCATCTTCTGGTGGTTCACTACATAATGATTCTGGCAGTGCTGTTCAATAGCAAAGTGCTTATAAAAAGGCAGTTGCAGAGAATCACTCTACCTGCAATACACATGAATAAACCCTCCACTGTTTTCACTTGAAATCTGATTAAAACACTTAATTTTGATCATTTATTACATTCCTTCACAGGATTTTTCTGGCCAGACCTACTGATGAGCAATTGTTTGCCAGCACTGAGGCTTTAAGTTAGTTCAGCAGAGATACTTCAAAGCCTTCTAACAAATTAATTTTTATAGTGTGAACTTTTATTGTTTTAGCTACTGTCAAACAAAATTCAGCCTTGTGGTCTAGGTAAGTTTGTTTAGAACACAGAACAATGGCTATTTCCATGTCTGGTCAATGAAATTGCTCTCCTGAGTGTGGAAACAACAGCACGTAGAGAGTAAAGTCTCCTGGCTGAAATTAAATGGTCTTTTATAATCCATATGATGTAATCCTCATCGCTACCTTCTCTCAGTAGACTGCAAAACAAAGATATCAACATGAAAGAGAGTACAAGAGTACAAGGAAGATAAGAAAAAGATCATCCAGTGAGACATGATTCCTGGAAGTTAGAAAACCATGGTTCAATCCTAATCTGCCCATTCTAAACTTCTTGCATTTGCCCTGCTTCAAATGATAACTATGACATTCAAAACACTCTGAATTTATGAGAGGATGGATGGAGAGCATATTATACAAGAAATTGCTGTTGGGAGACAAATATGTTGGCTCCACTTTATACAACTCTTGGCACTACTGGCTGTATCTTCAGAGCGCAGTTTTTTCACATATAAGATGCTCACACTTTCCCTCGGAAAAAGGGAGAACAGCAGGACACAGCAGAGATACTGAATAGAGAAGATGGGGGGAGTTGAGAGATCAAATGGAGTTTCCTCATACTGCCCTCTAACCTGCTCTGTGGCAGACAACTGGCTTGCTTTTTTTCCTTTGGAACAGATAAATCTGGAGATATTCAACAGGAAATGCAAAGCCAGTTTCACCATCAGCAGCATCCAAATCCCAAATTTCCCCTTTACCTCTAAAGGATACCTTCTGATTAAGGTTTAAAGCCAACAGACAGAGAAGGATAAAGCTCTATTTATTAATGCAGTAAAAATATACTAATTCTGTGTGTCATACTGCAGTAAGGGGCACTGAAACACTGTTTTGCTACCTAAAAAACCCCAAAGTTCTCTTTTAGAACTACTGACGCCAATTGTACCCCAAGAGAAAACAATGCAGCTTTGTCACCACTTAGCTCACACACCACCAAAGACAGCTTTATCAATTTGGATACTTTTTTCCAAATTACTGTCAGAAATTATTCTGTTTAGTACATGAGCAGTAGTGGGATGTAAACACTTAGAATGTACAGCCTATATAGTCTATTTCTGCTTTTTTTGTACTAGACTTCTGCTACCAATGGTACTTACACTGGAAGCCCAGCATCAAAATCACAATGTTTACAATCTGATTTATTCTCAGGCAGTGCATAGAACCTCTTCAAAGAGAGGCTGGTCAGGATTCCATTTGGAGCAGATACCTAAAAGCCACTGCTCGTTCTGTTTTCTAACAGCATCCATGAGGAATATACAAACACAAAGCTCAAGGTTATTTCTGAACACTTTAAGCTAAAAAAATCCCTCTTTTTCCTATTAATTTAAAATTTAAAATGCAACATAAGAGAACAATGTAACTGATATTTCTGCTCTGAATTTGGGTTAGTTGAAACCAGTCAATGTATTTAAAAGTTGGAAGTGGAAGAAGAAAAGATGAAAAGAAGTGAGAAAAAATGTGATATGCCTTCCTTCCTAAAAAACAAAAAAACAAGAAAAATGAGAGAATATTAAGAGACAGTTAATGTCATCCTGGCCAAAACAGGGAGAAAAGGTTGGAACAGGCTTTTCAGAAGTACAGCAAAGAATAACTAAGATGAGAAAATTCTGTTCTTGTACAGCCATAAATTAGCTAAACCCAAATTAGTTCATGTTTTTCTAACTCCAAGCTCTTGAGCTGCATCTTTCCAAGAGGGGAAGAGGATCATCTTGTTCCCAGAGATGAGTTGCTGATGTTATCAACCCTCAGCAAGAAAGGCAAATTTGCACTAGTTAAAACGCCCTAGTCCAAGTGCTGGAGCTTTCATGTGATCTGCCTTATATGCCCGAAAGTCTGGGATTCAAAAATTGCACCAAGTGGACAGGGCCAAATAACCTGATGGGCTGTCATGCTTACCCATCTCCTGTCCTTTCAGAAAGGGCAGATCAACTTTACAACAACTTTAGTGGTCTTTTTGACCTCCTACTGGAAATACTTAGAACAAACCATTGGTTCTGGACTTCCAAATCTATTTTACTCTTAGAGTCGGCAGCATCAAGGTGGCCAAGAAGTACCCTGGGGGTTAAATCTAATTTACTTGGTTCTACATTTCTGCCCCCTGTGCCCTGGTCATGCTGATTTGGGCAGGCTGCTGCTCAGCTTGAGCTGAGCCCAACTAAATCTGCCTGAACTTTTTTACACACTACTATCACTGCACTGTAGCAAACTCCTTTCTCCATCACCTCTTCCCAGCCCTGATGCCTTGTTAGGTTCAGGAACAGCTTCAACACAGAAACAAGACATCTTGGGGTGAAATTCATCTGTCTTCCCGGGATGACACACTAATGGGGGACACGAGGTTTCTTTGCACCTCAGTTTGTACAGGGCACAACTGATCCAACTAAAAACAGCAATATGAAGGTGAAAAGGGTAGAAATACTGCAACTGAGATTATGTGAAGTATTAGTCTGGGACAAAATTCACAGTTGATTGCTTTTGTCCAGGAGAGAAACACAAAATTTCATTCACTAGGGCATTTACACTTGGCAATCTGTGCTTGCACAGTTTCAGTGTAGGTTTGCAAAACATTTTGAAATGTTTCTATCTATAGTGTAACCAGATTTTTATAACATTTCTTTAATCAGAAGACCTCTGCGTACTAATTTTTATTGCCAGTTTCACTTACATACATAAAACAAAAATGTCACCAAAGCCCAATGAAAACATGTATGAAATTTCCCTATGAAGGTCATTGTGCAATGAAAAAGGGTTATAAATGACACAGTCCATCAACATTTAAAGCCTGCAAATAAGAACAATTAAGATCAACTACAAAAGGGAAGTTAAACAAAAATCACAGGGAAAGGAATCACACCTTCAGTTGATTTAAGAGGGCAGTAGAAACCCTGGCATGTGATTTACTGGCAGAAACTAAACACTCTAGTGTGGGCTAGTTGTAAAGAAAAAATATTGTCAATTTTTTCCAGTTTGAAGTCTAGTGCACTGAATTTTAAGAAAGTACAGGTTCACTCAAAGTGCACATTTCTTTTGATGTTAAAGGGAAAAAAATTAGCCTCCTCCATATCTTCTATATTAAAAGTTCATTAAAGAAAGGCTAAACATTTCATTCATGGGGATGGTTCTGGTTTTTGTCATTTTTGCATAGTTAACAAGATCATAATTCACATAGGTCACACATTGTAAATATCCTCACTATATTGTTTTCCTTTCCTCTATAATTAGACCACCTTTTGTTACCAAGAATCCTATAAACTGTTTAACTGTGAATGGTTGTAAACTGCTCGTATTAAAAATTAGGCATCTCCTCCTCCCAACTTCGTGCAATGAGAATTGCATCCAAAACCCCCACCCCAACTATGGCATATAAAATCAACATTACATCTCTGACACTTCTTTCTGCGGGGGTTTGACCCACATGACATCATCTGCACACTTAATACAGCTTCTGTCTTTTTCTCCATCCACACAAATTACTCTTGTCTAGGCATCGACCAACAAAGGGAGATGTACAAGCTTAGTGACAACAGAACAGATGCAAGCAGTTCAGCTGCTGTGGAAAATAAAATCACTCAGTCTTCACCAGAGCTGCAGGAAGGACACCACAGCAGCTATTCCAGTGGCTTCTTGGAGGCAAATGCAGAAGGTACCCAAGTCCCGCCTGCTCAACCAGCACACAACAGCAGCCAGGGAGTCCAAGAGAAAAGACAAGGTTTCCCAAAAGCCAAAACATCTCAGTGTTGCTCTGCTCTTCCTTCTGCTATTCCTTTTTTTTTTTTTTTTTAATTAGGCTTTCCCTAATTAGAAACAAAGGTAGTCCTTCAGGGAATTATAGCCCCATTTCTGAATGACTTGAGCCACTGCTGCCCCCCACAGGTATTTCCAAGGTTTTATTCAGTGTGTTTGCTTCCTACTTCTGGTCATCCTCTCCTCCTTGAAATCATGCAGCAGCCACAACACTCTATACTCTTTTGTATTACAAGTTACGGTGCATGTTTATTGGAGTAAGTAGAGTAATGAGATCTAGGCAGAATTATTTTAGCTTATGGGTATTAAAACCCCATGAACTGACAAGGTTCGTTGAAGCCATGAGTAGGATTAATAGACCCTACCAGTTAATTTTCAAGGAGGCTCCTTATGAAGAGTACAGTCCTCTAAAGCACACAGATTTTATGCAAAGGATAGGTTGAACTGCTTAAAGCTGTCATAATCGGAATTATTTTCTACAGTGTTAGTAGTGATCAACAGGCAACAGCAACAGGCTTGCAAAATTCTCAGAAAGCTGCTGTGCTTATTCTCAGGCCAAGTGGACAAGAACAAGGAATGCATGCGTGCCATTATAGGAAACACAGCCACCTCCAGGTTATTCATTTTTCCCCTACCTCATCTGAAAAGAGAAAAGGAAAAAAAAGAAAAAAATTGTGGAAGAAATCTGCATGGATGACCTCATCATTCACCCACCTACTGGAGATTAAATTATTTTCCTGCAGTTAAACATGGAATTTGTGTTTCAATTGCTATTTTGACAACAGCTGCTGTTTGACATACTCTGCATAAATTCTGATGCTGTGAGTTTTCCAACAGTGAACTGTCATCCACTATTTAATGGTAGTCTTAAAAAACCCGTGTTTCTGCCCAAAAGGGTGGATTTTGAAATAACAAAGCATAGTGATTATATTCCAAAGAAAAATACACTTGAAGAAGCAGCTTCAGCTCTCTTAGATTTCAGGTCATTTGATCAGAGAGAGATTCCGAATTTCCACAGAAATTCAGGAAGAACTGCAGGGTTGCAGCCTGCTTTTCTTTTTCCTGGTAGCACTGTTAATGCTACAGCTAAGACAGCTGTAAAGGAAGGTGAAGACAGACAGGATTGTACAATGGAAGATGGATCTGAATGCCCATAATTAGCTGGTAGGGGGGGAACCCAACCAAAACCACCCAAACCTGAAGAATCTATTTCAGATGAAACAGTAATATTACTCAGAAGTAGAACGTAACAGAACATAAAATAGTATTATTAGATAAAAAAGGATGCTAAATCCTTGAGGGGATTATAGTCTCAATTAAGTAGTATAGAAACAGCATAAATTTTCAGTAAGTACATCTACGCTCTGTTAATTTGCTCAGGACATTGCCATAACAGAACACAAAGAGGGAAAAGCCACAGAGATTTGCAATACATTTAACTGGCTCCTTCCCAGCACATTTCACTGAAGGAGTCAAAAAGCTCCTGTGACCACTGTGGGTGCAGATACCAGACAACACATTCCCAGTGCTAACAAAGGCATTTAAAAAAGGTGCCAAGTTGCTGCCTTTCCTGGTGTCACAAAACAACTGTGAAGCTCAGTCCAACATTCATCTGTAAACTTCAAAGAATATTTTTAAAGCATTTCATTATCCAACCAACAAAAATTCTGAGCAGTTCCCCCACTCCCTGTTTTCTGCCATATTTCAGAGTTAAAGAAAAAAACAAAGAGGAAAAAAATGGTCCTATAAAAATAAAATAGTATTTGATACACTACCATCATTATAATAACTAAAAGAAAACAATCTCTACTGCAAACTACTTTCCACTTGTAATAAAAACCTTGGTTTTCTCCTTTTAACCCCCATTAAAAGATCAGAGGGAATGCTGACATACAAGATTTGGCAGGCACTCAAGAAAGAGTGGGTACTCCATCAGACATCTCCTGTTCTTAAACACTAGACATCAAGTAAAAAATGAATCTTGGCCTGATATCAGACCTTAACAGTAATCTATGGTAATTTAGCTCTTCATAAATGAAAATGTTCAACCTTTTTACATTTTACCTTCAGCAGAAGTGAAGAGAAAGGGAAGAGCAATTTAATATTGAAAAACAGCTTGCTAAACGGGTAATCCCATTATTAGACTCCTTTAATCTTGCTCTGAGCACCAATATGGTTTATGGATAAGAAACCTGGATTTGGATATAGTGATTTACATCAATGTCTAAATTAACATTATTTCCTTTGAGTCTTGGTTCATGTCCTATTTTCAGTTTTACTCTTTTGCCAGGTTCCTTTTTTCCTGGTACTATTGGTCTCCTCTTTCTTAGAGAAGATTTTTCTAATGATAAATATGATTCACCCTAGTCTGTCAGAGTATGAAATATTTTTTGTATAATCAGAAGAAACATCCCAACTAGAAGCTGTTAAATCACCTTTACCTTTGGTATAGTGCAAAGCTTAATACCAATACTGTAAATCATGTCAGCACTGAGAGAGGGCCGGCTTGCTAACGTGATTAACGACTATCACATATTACAAGCCTTGGAAATGTAAATTGTTCCAAATTCCCATTCAAGTTAGTTCAGTCAAGCCTTATGCTGTGCTCTTCATTTCTTTTGATACTAAAAGAGTCCCCAAACCCTCCCAAGCAAACCAGGAGCCATGAAGTTAAATAAAAGCACCCACAGTCACTTCAGCCCTAGACAACAGTCCTATGGATGATTCTGTTGGCAGAATACCAACAGTGCATTTCCTAATTGATTTGGAAACCTACTTGACTCAAGAAGAGAATCAATGACCATTCCTATAGAAGCAGAAAACACAGTCTTGAGCTCTTCCAAGCCATGATGACCATATCAGCTGTGAACTTAAAGAACTGAGGTACCTTACACCATCACCTGCTCCTTGCACATGGAGGCAGCTGTGAAGGAAATCAGATCTGACACAAAAAACCAACTTATTTTTCCCAGAAGTAACTCCCAAGAGAAAACCAAGATGTTATAGTCTGGTTAGACTTAATGCTGGAAGTCACTGCTGAACAAACACAGCAGTTGTATTCCTCCCACAGAGAAGTCTCTAACTTACTAAAAAGGTATGCAAATACAGACACCTTGAATTTATCACAACTCTGCAATACCCTTAAAAATTTATATGGCAGGTAATCCTAGAAAGATTTGTTTGTTATCTCCAGAAAAATATGCTTTCATATAAAGTGGACTTTCCTCTTTCAGTAGTATTAAAAATGTGGACCATTTGGCAATCATTACAATACTAGTATTAACAATGGCAAAATAATCCCAAATAAAGTCGCTGAATTTGAAAAGAAATTATTACATTGGTATTAAACATAGTCCATTCTTATACATGGGATTACCATACTGTGTATAAGTGCTACAATACATTCCTTTGCAAAGCATGTACAGAATGGGAGTGTTCATTATGGATATTTTCAAGAGCACAACAGTAATTAAATTCCAAAAGCTAAATAAAATCAACAGGAATTGACATTTAGCTACCATGTGTATCTCAAAAATAGTCATTCATCACAATGTAAACTTGGGAAGATATTAACTTCCAAGTATTACCATCAATTTAATAAAGCATTAATTAGCTACCAATGTTGTTTGGCATAACTGAAATTTTCATTTCATAATGAAAGACAATTTTTTATATTTTGCAAAACCTTCATAAGGAATTGCTAGCACTGCAAATCATAAGGCACTAGAGATACTTCAGAAGTAGTGGCAGCTTAATTTTGAAGGACTGCAAGAACAACCCTTAATTGGGAGTTTCTCAGCAATACAGTCAATAAGCAAACAGTCATTATGGGGTTTACTGAAACAACTAAAAACCCTGCCAACAATTAGATTTTGCCCACTCTGCCCAAATTTAGAACTCACAGAGAGAATCAGTAAGCATTACTAAGTTTTACTATGAAAGGCAAAAACAATGTTTTGTTTGCTAAATACCTAGAAGCACAACAGTGAAACATACATTATGAAATATTAAGAGATATTTTCTCAGATTCCAGGTCTAATTTCCCTTCAAAGCATAATAAGAGAGATTCCAGGCAGTCAGCCCACGGAGTTCAGTTGAAAATAGCATCATACAACTAAAAGAGATGCTCAACAAAGAGAGGATATGCTGCCTCTTGTGAGTAGTAGAATTATCTGAAGACAAGCATGCCTTGTTTATTTTGGGCAAAACTTGCCCTAAATCACAAGCATAGACATGTTTAATGCTTCCCCTTCTTCCTGCTGTACTGCTGCACACTAGAAAGCTACAAAGGGTACCTAAGAAACTTTTAATGAGGTACTACAGTAACATGGGGTTCCACACCCGGCCCTACTGCAGATATATCATTATCCACAGACTTAGAATAGCTGTAAATTAACTATAGTTGTGAGGTGGATGCTCCCAGGATTCATGTAAGCCCCATTCAGAGAGCCCCTCCTACTTTTGCCTCCTACAACACAGATCAGCTCTTAAGGAAGAGCATGAGACACCTTGAAAGAACATCCCAGCTCCCATCACTCCAGCCTGTAACAGGGGATGGATTTGCTTGGTATTTCAAGTATTACAGTTATCCATGTACTGACAGCAGCCAGGAGAGGGCAGGAAGGGAGGGATTTTCCTTCTAGGACGAAGTGCAGAAAGCTAGGAGCAGTTACAAGATGTTCACAGACACAGATGAGGAATTTGAACTATTTGGCAGTCACTGGTCAAGAGAGAGAGCCAAACTGAGAGAATAAAAGTAGTATTTTGCAAGGCTCAGGTGCAGTTGCAGCACAAAAGAAGAAACCTGCAAGAATTTATTTTGTACTTGCATCATTAAACAAAAAAGTAATATCTCAAGTAAATCTGTTATAGAAAAATATTAGGAGTACTTAAGATTACAACAAATTACAGGCTTGAACATTATTCATCTAATATAGAGAGAAATTATAATTGGTTCAGACATATTACACAAGAAGTTGCTGTAGTATTTCACAAATGTGTGAAATTGCAACAAAAAAAATTAGGCTACAATTACAGAGAACTTAATAATCATTGCAGTTGTAAATAGCATTAAAATAATGTGATGTATTCACTAAGGTCCCCACATGTGACTCCCTGACCATCACCTCTGGTAATGGGAACAAGAAAAACATGGAGGTTAATTTGGCAACATTCATGTAAAAAAGGCTACAAGCGCTGCTAAATTTTTGGCTTTGAAGCAAAGAGAATTTATAAAATCCCTCCTCTCAGGATAGCACAAGTAGAAGTGGAATTACACTACAAGTAGAAAGAGAGTCATACTTTAAATAATAATAAGATTAAGTTTGGGTGGTGTACAAAATCACACAAAAGCACAGAACAAGCACATGCAGAGAATTAAAAATATCAAAAATATCTTTACCAAATACTGCCAAGAAAAACTCAAACAATTAATTGTGTGTGGTGTACATACTTAAAGTGCATTTATTTCTGGCTGGATGGCTGGCTATATATTAAAAAAGTATACCTTTTGCTCATCTATCAGCTAGCAGGAAAACAAAGAACCTCCTCCCAGTACAATTTATAAATCTAATTTTACACTGTCTGTCTAAAAATAATAACCATTTTTTGAACAAAGGAAAATACATCTAGAATTTCAGCTATGCAAGCAGTTTCTAAATACTCAGTGAAAATCAGAGCCACAGATTACTGCTGTTATTTGTGTGTTAACAACCAAAACCAGATTTTACAGCTGCCTAAGTTAGCTCCCTACAAATTCTGATCACAATTTTCATCATTTTCCCTCAGTGGCACTTGTTAAACCTGCATTTGATTTATTTTCAGTAAACGAGCACCTTCTTCTGCATGGCTGTTACATTAACCCAGCATTCACACCATCAAGCATTGCTGAGATATAAAACACCAAACATTAAGTAAGAAATAGCACACAACATAAGTGTGGCCTTGAAATTCCATTTGCATGTTTTTGAAAACATTGTTGTCCTCTAGGACAGTTCATAAATAAGCGCACTATCACTATCAAAATTCAGTTTTTAATATGGTGACTTTGTCAGGAAAAGGAAAAAAAAAATCATTAACAGACTTATTTCTCAGCAGCAATAAAAAGTATTTTAAAGTAAAATGCAACACAGAAAAAGAGCAAGATCTCCCATCCATCTTCTACCTTCTCTAGGTTTTTATGATCTTTCTGAGGCTCTTATACAGAAAAAAAACCCCCTCTGGCCCTTCTCTTTAGGCATTAACTATACTGTCAAGCATAGCTACCTTGACCTACTCTTCCTTAATGAAATTGGTTTTGGTGTTTTTTTGTTTGTTTGTTTTTAGTTTTTTGCTTGTTTGTTTTCTTAAAGAACAATTATTTTCTTCTGCATAAAATAACTGCCACATTGACGCTTTTCACATTAATTTTGGATCCATATTTTGGTTAAGTAGGGCATCAATAATCATCGTGCTCATTTTGTTAGAGCTGAGTTAAGCCACACGTTACCAACTTTCTCCATGCAAAACTTGACCAAAAAGAAAAAAAAAAAAAAAGCAGCAAGGTGTATTTATTTCTGCCACTAGTCATCCTTCTCCAGTGAGTTCAGATGAAGCCCATTAGCTTTTTCTTTTTTTTTTGTAGTCAGTATACAGTTTAAAGTATTAACATTTTTTGCTAACTACCTGTTCATGTGTGTACATTAAGTTTACGCTCACCTACATGTTAATGTGACTGAACAACACTAGACTCAAAACTTAAGCAAAGCCTTAATTTTATCTTTTTTGGAGAGGTGTGTGTAAGTCAAGCCATATTTTGATTAGAGCGATTCTTCTAGGGAATTCTAGGGAATTTCTAAGGAAATTCAATGGGAATTGCAGGTACTTATCAGCCTATGGGAATAAAGAAAACCCCACTCCAAGTATATTCTCAAGATTCCCCACAAAATCAATCTAACCTTACCTTTCCAATCTTAAATCCACCACAATAGGATAGATGTTTCTAATTGTTTGGAGGGTATTGTGCACATATATTTTGTAGTACTTTGCATGTTATTGAGATAAATCCAGCAATTTAAAGCTGCAGAATAGGCTTTCCCTTCAAAGGATGGATTTCTGTTAAGCCCTTATCTGCATATAGATGTTTATTTATGATCCTATTACCTGTAAAATTGTGACCAACGCTTTTCAAATATTCCTTAGGGTTTCAATTGTGAGAGTTAACAGGCAAGAACAAAAGCAGCATTTTAAATAGCCTGTGTTGAAATTTTATGCCGACTATGAATTGCTCTCTGTGAAGTGCCCCAAAGTATCAGGAAAAGAATCCTCATTTGAGGTGCAAAACTGAGTCTAGAGAAAAAGCAGCGCCCCCACCCCGAATCCTGCATCCCACAGCCTGTCAAACAGCTTGGCAGCTTACTCTGTGACAATATATGAACAGGAAACTTCAAAGCAGTGTCACAGCTTTGAAACTGTATTTTAAGGGTAAAAGATGATTGCATAAAAGGACAAGAGTTTTTTTCAGCAGTACTACCAAGCAGAACCATAGGTTTAGGTTGCCAATCCAATGGTTTGAGTGCTAACCAGCCACAAAATCCAAAACCAATTAACACCACACACACCCAAACACAATTTAACACCAAATTCTAAGCAGTCTTACAATTTCACCTGAATAAATACACGTTCTTTAAAGAAGTAGAAACCTTCTGTCCACATCCACCATTCTATCTTTCTTCCTAAAGAGGTCAAAGGGATTGGATGAAACCACAGAAGACTCCAGTTAATCTAAAGCAATATATAGCTGGTATACACATTATTACTTCTTAATTATCAAAACAACAACCAAAAAAGGCTACCATAGCTTATTTTTGTTTAAAAGAGACATGATGCAGTGAAGTAACAATTAAGTGTTCAGCAGGAGGTTTCTGTTTTAGCAGGATGCTGTATTCACTGGATAGAAGAAAACCCAAGCACCTAATAACATATTTATCCTCTCAGTATTTTTCAAATTAATATGTAAACAAATGTTTTTAAAATACAATGTTGTGACACCAAGTATCCATCTTTTTAGTGAAGGCTTCACTATTAAAAACTTAAAAACTTTCTCCCCAAATAACAGCTACCACTGAATACCACACAAGTTATGACTGTGCTTTTCCTCTTTTAATTTCTTTTTTTGCTAGTATGTTTACCATAATTTCTCACAAAGGGCAAATCATATTTCACACCAATATGGAGTATTCACTTCCAGATCCCACAGCAATGCTTTCCCACAAAAGCACACGTTCACACAGGTTTGTAAAAGACCTTATACGTATTTATCTCTATACAATCTATTTTTGGAGTTACACCAATGTGCATGCTTTTTATTGCCTTGAAGGTTATCTTTCCTTCTGAATTTCTTTCAAGTGTCTTTATCACTTCAATGCATCTTGGCAAGCCTGCTGTTTCCTGGTATTTTGAAATACCTTTGGAGTTTGAAGACTCAAAAGTTGAGATATTTTATAACATCTAACAAAGGAGCATATCTTTAATTAATGTCTGTCTATCTTCTGATGACTGGAGTAAACTTTGTTACGAATAATGTACTTCTCTGCACTCTAGTTTTTAAATTGATTTCACAAAAGTTGTGATGGATGTGCTAAACTTTTTGAGTGATCTTGCAACACCACAGATCTCCTTAACATAAACAGTGCCAATATCTCACTATCACCTCGCTGAACATTGCCTACTCTATAGATTTATTCTAGTATTTTGTGCTTATTCTAGCTTGAAGTTTACCTTGAAACATTCTGGTCTTTTAAACAGGGTACTGCCAGGCACTGACTGACGTTCTGGTACCTTCCTGCAGAAATATTTGACATCATTACCCGATTTCCTCTTGAAATGCTAAAAAGAGACACCAAGAGAAATAAACATTTCCTAGGAAGTCCTTGACCCATCTCAGCTATCAAATATTTTAGAGGCATCCTCTAAACTACCACTTATTACAATTCCATCTGATTCTGCCCTGTTTACTGATAGTATTGTTAATTCTCCTCTAGCATGAAATATGTCAAGAAAGCAAATAAAAAAATATCTCCTTTTCTTGCTAACAGCTTCCTTACCAATTTGAGATGCTGGGTAAAAAGGAAAACGTTAGGAAAAGTCTTATCCAACTTCAGGCTTCATTGTTTTAACTGGTCCTGCTCAGTGTTGCCTTGGTTTGGATCCCTGGCATTTTACACACAAAATAACCTACAAGTCTTTAACCTCACTATGGGACTTTGCTTGCAAGTATCAGGATGTCTTTCCCAGTCAGATCTCTACTACCACCACCTTTCCTGCTTCTTCTCTCCTGGAACTCTCAAGCTGTGTTGCCTACCTCAGAGTTATGTTGCTTCACTTTCAGTCCTAAGAAGCATTTTCAACCAAAAAAGTTCAGCTCTCATCCACTAGAGCCGAGTTCCAAATGCTCATGCAAGATATATGGTAAAGGTACATTACAAAAGCTTTCCCTTGCTCTTTTCAGGGAGTGAAGAAAAGAAGATTGAAACTCTCTAAATGGAAGTGCTTGAGGGACTCTAATGAGCCACACTGAACCACTTATACATTATGCAGTAGAAACTTTTCCTACCATAAAATTAGTATTTGCAGTCAGCTACAAAACCATACACACTCCCCAGTGTTTTGAAAACCACATTGGTCTTCCAGGGTCAGTATGACTGATGGACTGTGTCTTCATAAATACACATGCATGTACAACCCCTGAGGCTGGTAATCACAGCAATACTGCGTACAAAGATGTACCATCAATCCAAAATTAGAAAGACTTCTTTAATATCTTTCCTGAAGTTAAAACTAAAGACACTCACCATAGAGTAGACCCCATGAAAGAAAAAAACCCCCAAACCCTCAACCTGTAGATTATGAAGCCTAATGACCATACATCTTTATTTTCGTAAGATTAACACATAAGCAGTTTTTTCTCATGGGACTGCATTTCCTCCGATTAAATTTTGCCTCACAATTGTCTAGTTTAAGTCTGCTAAAAGTTACTGCTGCTGGATTAAGGGCTTTATTTCTTAAAATTGTACTGATCTTACTTTTATTATCTCTTTATTGTTATTCATCTAATTTAATTCTCTTACTGGTTCACCATTGTTAAGAATACATGCCAGATCTTCTGATTTTTTTATTTTGACAGCTTAAAAAGGATGAATACAATTTTATTTTGCTAACTGATAAATCCCTTTCGTGGTATCCAGACAGAGTTCAGAAAGGCTTATAGTGTGATTTCACACAATCATAATCTTATATCTTACCCTGCATGTATTCTGTGTCTCAGTGTCCCATATGTACAGGTATATATAAAACACAGAATTTCATACTATCTCTTGACTAGGTAAAAAATTGGCACATATACTACATTTGTGTGTATATATATATATATACACACACACACACAAGTACAGACAAGATATGTAGATACACACATCTATCTGCACATGCAGGAGGCATTCTTACATAGGCAAATGACCTTTATAAACCCCATGTTTTCAGGACAACCTAAGAAAGTAACAGGATTGCAAAGAGTATTTTAGACATGAGGACAAGCATTTCTGTGGCACAGGGAGCTGAACAAAGTACATAATGAAAATCTGAAGCCTTGGAAAATACAGATGGAGGATTTTGTCCTTAGTGTTTCAATAATTTCTAGCTTTCGTAGAGGTATCCTAAAACTAAACTTATAGTTCAAACATTGTGTGGACATGCACGTGGAGAAGGCCAATACATTAGATAATACAGTTTCAGAGATACAGCTCACAGGAGTGGTAAGGAGAAGGGCTTTGCCCTGCAAATGCTAAATCATTCATGCTTGTAACTTCTGCAGATGCTCAAGTCAAGCTCCACAACAGCAGGAACACAGAATTACTGAGCACTGTTGTGCACAAAGCGTGAGGCACAGTCTGGTTTCCTGCTACTGTAGAAAAGCCAATGTTAAATGTAATGTAAAGCTATTCCCCATAGCCTCCATAAAATATAGCTCCTGCTTAGTCTGTATTAACTGCTGTCAAGTTCAGCACAGGGATTAGAGAGGACAGTCAACCATTTCACATGGGGGCATGCATGTCAGACAGGAGAGTAAAGCCCTGTACCAGCATTCATCATCTCCTGACTGATAGCAGGCAAACAACTGCCCTAAGCCATATATCACATTCAGCAAGGCAGACTTTCCTTTCCCACCTTAACTTGCTAAAAGGCACAGAGGGCTGCCTCCTGACACCCTCCTACTTTCTGCTGCTCAGGAAAGCGTCCCATCTCTGCATCAAACAAGCAGCAGTTTGGCAGCCACCTTTCTGCTGCACAATTCCTGCTGAGAAAGGGTTACAACACGATCTGAATGTATTTCTCTGTAGAGCTCCAATAGTGTATTTGCTTTGCAGTGTGGAAGAACTGATAACTTGACATATCAAAGCCATTTTACTACTCTGCAGCTTCCAAATATTTTCCCCTGCAATTATTTTCCATTTTTTGTGTCCTCCTGCACTGCAAATATTCTAATGCACAGTGACAGGACTTAGGGGTGATTAAAGTGTTTGCAAGTGATGACAAAAATATGCTCGAATGGCACACAGGTTGTAAGGACAGATCTGCAACAGAGAAGAAAAATAATTTATGAGCATAACCAGCTTTAAATTTGCAGTAGAATGATTACCTTCACCATCCTCAATCCATCAGGAAAGCAAATAATTGTAATTTAAGATGGGACATAGCTCTTGCATATTTAAAATACTCAGTAATTAATCGAGTGAAGAAAGTAAAATCAAATGCAGTAATTTTTTTCCTTCCACAGAAATGAAACAGATTTAATATAATCCTTGTCTAAAATTCATCCAAATCTTTAATATTTGTTTAAATTATATTAATCTTTAAAGAAAAATCTGACTCCTACACTTTAAAATTTAAGTGCTTTAGACAGATTTTATGAACTTTTATGACGTACTTCTTTTTTCTTAAAATGTGAGACTGATAACACTTTTTCAATCTAGGCACTGTGCCTGTGGGCAGTGTGCTGGCTTCAACAATTCACAGCTACTACAGCCCCCTGTTAGGCACTGTGCCAAACAAAGCCTTATCCAGAAGAATTAAAAATGAGCTATTGACTGCACCTTTATTCTTGCCCAAGCTAGGCCACAGTATTGGTTTCAAGACAACCCTGTGGTACTGCCTGACACATAGTTCTTGCAAAGGACAGGCTCTCTGCAATGAAAAGCCAAGAAGCCATGCTTCAGGAGCTCTGCTGGGGCTCACAAACTCATCTGTGCTGTCAGAAGAAATTTTGAATGAGATGAAAATAAGAATGAACACTAGAGGATCAGTATGGAGAGAAGCAGATTCTTTGATATTTAATAGAGCATTAGGCCCTGTACTTAAGAGCACTCCCTATCTCTCCATGACACCTGATGACAAAATAAGGCCACTGCAAGTCACTGCATAACCTTTCCATCACCTGAGTCACTACAGAAAATTTAACAGGAATATCACCTCTCTGAAAGCTTCATCCCAATGGCAAACTTGGTTACAACCAGCCAAAAGATGAGACAGGACCTCAGGTGAATAACGAGTCCACTCACTGCCAAAAGGATCAGCTTTATCATTCCTTGTAGTTGCTTGAATAACCTCCAGGAACAGAGATACTCTCAAACTATTTTCATCCCACCCAAATACTTCTTCCTGCAAGTTCAGCTGGTCCCTCTTTGTCCAAATATGCATTTGGAGGGAACAAAAGGACACAAATTCCTCGCTGACTCTTACAAACCATTACGTCTGCTGGCTGCTCTTCTGGGAGCTGGGACTAAGCTCAGCTGGCCCACTACTTTTGTTGATCCAAACCTGGACAACCATTTGAGCTCATGCCTTCCCAGCAGCACTAACAGCAGTAAAACACAGACTCTCCTTTCTATTTCATACTGAAGGGCAAAGAGGCCTGGCACCACTGGAAAGGGTCAGGAATTAGTCACCAGCAGAAGAAACTAATGGTAGAGAGGAGTTTATTGATTTGCTCCTTTTACTAACTCATACCTCATGCTCCATTTAAAACAAAATCACAAAATGAGCATTTGATCCAGAACCAAGCTCTCCATAACCTACTCTGCCCATCACCATCTGCTTGGAGCCAATTCCTTCCTAGTTTGGCATTCCCCTTACAGTACATTTGTCTATACCACAACAGTCTCTTAAGAAGCTGTGTGAAAAGGCTTAGCACAGGAAAGACAAGGAAGAAACAAGAGATGCTCCTTGTGAAAAAGCAGCAGACACTAGGCAAGAACAAACAGCCAAGTTCATTGTTACTCTCCCTTTTATTTGAGGATTTGTCCAGGATGTCCTGACAATCTATCTTCTATCTTACCAATGTAAGATAGCCAGAATGTAGTTTCCCCTTTCAGCTTTTTAAGAGGTAGGCAGTAAGTTTGGCTTTTTTCTAATCTACATACACACACACATATACATTTGTAAAAATTCCTGAGATGGGTGACAGTTATGTAGAAATCACAAAAAACTTCCCTTTCCAACTCATCATGACAATGAATCAAGCCTTGGAAATGTCTTTATGTAATTTCTGAACACAATTTAAAAGTTTTCATACTAACAATCATAACTCATAATAAGACAATCCTATATTTTTAAGCCACTAATGCTATTGATTTAACCAAAGAAATAGCAAAACACAATTTGGTCTATCAAATCCCTCACAAACTACTTTGTAGTTGGCTTTCTGCTGCCTTTCCCACCCTCATCTGAAAACAGAGGAGGTATCAAAGCAGGTAACTTACTTTTATTTTTCTTTTAGGTAGACCTTGAAACTCAGACTATTCAAAAGACCATCTTGTCTGCCTTGCTCCAAAAGTCAACCAATGGGAAAAAACCCAACCTAACAGAGCTTACAAAAACAAAAGTTTCACTATATTTGTTTACACTTTTGTATTCTACTTTGCAACCTAGCAAGGCTTAAAACAACTGATCCACTTGAGCAACCAAGGAAAAGCAGGGAAATAAATGAAACATCCAGCTGAGGACCATCCCTCAGGAAAAAACTTATTCCCGTGAAGTCAACTCTAACAGTGAGCAATGGAAGAAGCAACAAGCCAACTTGAAAATTCTAATTAAACAAAGGAGAAGGAAAAAAAAAAAAAAGAAAAGGATGAGCCTGCAAGTTTTCCATCCCTTTGCTTTCTGTGTCAATGAATCACACCCAGTACGGAAATTAACTCAAGCTGAGACTTCAGTAAAAACAGTACCTCACTACAGCACTGCCTGTTTTCTAGGACTCTTTTCTACAGACTTCATGTGTTCTGATCTGTACTGATGTTACCCTTTCTTTTACCAGCCAAATCTGGAAAACCTAGTGATGAACCACTTATGAATTTACCTAATCTAGGGTTTATGCAAAGACATAGGCACTTTTGACATTTAAAAATGTGTTTTAAGCCTTAATTTGACAATAAATGCTTTGAACCACGAGTATTAACAATGCCATAAAGACAAAGCTAACAGATAAAATAACAGTGAGCTAGTAAGAAATGGGAGTATTTCTCCTAGTATAAAAACCCCCCCCAACAGCCCAACAAAAAGAATCCACCCTCACATAACGTGTGGGAATGACAGATCTGCTCTGACTAAAAAGACAAAGCTGGCATGCCTAAAGTACACGTTTAGGATCCTAGACTTGGCTTAACTCAAACAACTTTGACTGGATGGGGTCCCTCAACAGTATTAAAACTGCTCTAATTGCATTCTTCAAGCCAGCTGAAAGCTGACAGCTTCCGCTCTCCCGCTCGCTATCAGGGCACATCAAGGACTTCTGTTATGAGAGGAGCACCTGGTCCAAATTTATTTCAACGGCCCAGAGCAAAAAGGGAAGGTGCTTAATGTTCAGCCACAATGGTGACATTTTTACGATACGTCCAAAGTTCAGAAACAAACAAATGAAGGATTTGAAAGGCGCACGAACAGAAAGGGTGACAATAAAAATTCAACATTAATATATCAGTTTTAAAACGCATACCACCCATATACTTGAGGGCAAGGCCAAAAGTTCGAAGCAGAGGAAAGAAATCTGCATCACTAGCTTGGAAGAAAAAGAATATTAATTCTCTGTAACTGCTTGAAAGAAATGTTGACCTTTTACTAAAAATGACACATTTCATTCCATCGTATTTTAGATGACAAGTAGAGCCAGTCATTCCATCCAAAAGTGGTGGCACATTTCATCTTTAGCACAACATGTGATACAGCTGGAAAATCTCTCAACATTTTATGTTAAATTGTCTGGTTTGTGCCCCTCCCCCTGCCCCATGGTTAAAAATCAAATTAACTTGAGGAGCAGAAGGACATGCACACAGGCTAATACTACAAAATCTTCAGATCAGCAGAGATGAGTGAATAATTATTGAGAAATTTATCATAGTGTTAAATAGGGTTTAATAAATGTTTCTCAATTTATTTGAAAAAAAATTGCTATTTTTAATCGAACCTTTATGAACATGACACTCTTGTTCAACTCAAAATTAGGCCAGCTTTATTTCTGCAGCTAAAACTAGGCTAAAATTACAGTCATTATGTAAATTTATAGAAGATTTCTCATGTACAGAATGACTGAAGATTAGACAATTTTAAAAAATAGAAATGTTGAAATTGCTCCACAGTAATCAATGCATATCCACACAGTAAAGCAAAAATGATAAAAAAATCTCACATCTATGCAATGACAAAGGAAGCATCAATTAACTCTTTATAAATAACAGCATTTAGGAACAATTTTAAACGTGTGTTACGTAAACAGGAAACAGATTATTCCACATTAAGAATTTCTGTAGTACATATAATAAAGACCCTAGCTCTATGCTTTGAAAATGTCTATTTACATATAAGAATATACTAAAAGAGAGAAAGTAAATTCCTAAATCAATATATTGGCTTTTGTTTTGCAGCAGAAAACATATATTCCTTCCTTACTTTCTAGTCACTATGCGTGGTCAGATTTGCTGCCCCATATGAAGTTATTAGCATGCACACATGTGGTATTTTTTTTACTGACCAGACAAAAGTGCAATTTAGTAACTGACTGAGAGAATCTGCAGGAAAATCTAAAGTGATGAAAAAAGGCATCTTTCGAGAAAGATTGAAATACATAACTACACAGGCAAAGCCATACCATCTTTAAAATTTAATTCCAAGTAGTGTATGGGACAGTTAATTCTTGCAATTTTATGCTGAAGCTCTGCCTTCTCATGCAATTTCCCTTGTATTCTGCAGTGCAAATTAAAGAATAATATCCAAGCACAGACTTATCTTGACGGTGTCTGCTGATTCCAATCAGTAATATTGACTAATTGTGACTATTGTGCTGGATCAGTAGCATACTTCTCAGAAATGTTCTCCTTTTGCTTGCTTCCTATTAACTGGGACAAGCTTCCTTCAGGTCCTTCTCAAGAGCTGCCTGATTTTAAGCAATACCACATTTCCTTATTTTACTTACTGAACACTTATATTGACTTTTTCAGACAGCAATTTTTAGTGCACCACCATACATTTTCTTTTCACTAAGCAAGTAATGTTTGTTATTAAAAAGCTTCCTGTAACAGGACTTTGTGATCTTTAAAAACCCAAATCCCACCCCCACTTTCCCCAAAAATCTGCTAATAAAATAAATGCTTTTTAAAAAGAAAACAAAAGGGGGAAAAAAGAAGGAAGACATTTAGAAGAAATACATGCAGAGTGGAAGAAAGAGTTAACAAAATCTGCAGTGTGCCTCAAAATGAGCTATAAAAGTTCCATAATGAACCTTCTAGTCCTGAACTATCTCTCCGGCGCATTCACTTATATTTCTTTATGCTGCCATCTCTCACTGCAAGTATAACAAGAGAGTTAAAATGTAATTTTACATGTAGGTATATCACCTCAAATTAGCAACATAAAATTGCTGACATTTATTCTAAAGAAAGCCCTACTGGCTAGAGGTAAAATGCTGAACTAGCATCTGTCAGTACTGCTAATTGAGGTAAGGTTGGGAACTATAAAGTACTATTAAAGGAGTAAAATAATACCAAATGGAAACGCTGAAAAGGTACACTACCCTTCTGACACTCTAAATTATTATCCCGATTAAAGTAACTAGTATGTTTGACTCCTAAAAGTGCCATGGACAGTAATGTGCTTCAGAATTGCAAGGAACATTTTTACAGGCCACAGTACCTGAAAGAAACCACATTAACAAATTCTTGCAATATAATATCTGTATGTTTGATGTATTTTTAATGAAGTATTCTATCTATTGTATTTTTAAAAAGCATCTGTCTTTTTTAGAAAGTGCCACATTTTCATACCTCCAACTTCAGCAGTTCCACCCTGTCCTTTTCAGGCTAAATTCTGAGCAGATCTTTGGACCACAAACTACTTACAAGGCTCTTGCCATCATCTTATGAATGATGAATGATAACAGGATAAAATCCAACAACGGACCAAAAGGTAAAACAGTTAAATCTAGACAAGTATTAATAAAACTTAAGCAACTTTATCTTTTTTTTTCTTGTTTGGCATACCTACTCCTTTGACACCATAGTCTAGAGTTCTGTGTATTCATTTAGGAACACGCAGCAAATTTTACTATAGCACCAGAAGTCTTTAAATAAATTCTGTTTATCAAACAAGCATTACTGCTTTCTCTTTCAGGAGGAATAGTCAGGGAAGAGAATCCAATTTGTTGCTAGACGCAGCCTTTTAGAAAATGCAGAGACTTAAAAAACAGCTGTAGCCATGGTACAAAATAAAGGCAACATGGAGAACATTCAAAGATGAGAAGGATTATTTTTAATTTACTTCTCTGTGAATTATAGTGATAGGTAAATTTATTAGCAGATACCTGCTCTTCAAGAAAAGTGCTGAAATCTGATGGTAACACAGTCACAACAGTATGCCTACTCTCCTTGAAAAATATTAACCTGTATTAGGTTAAAAGCAATCATTTATGGTAACATCCTAAGGGATTTACTTTTGTATAGACTGCTTGCATGAGGAGTAAAATATATTTCTGACTTGCTAAAAACTTTCATAATAGGACTGGTTATCAAAGGAAAGTTCATGCCTGCCCTTTCAGATAAACTGAACCCCCACAGACAAACTGAAAAATTTCAACTGGTTTAACATTTGGACATACTAAAAGGAAGCCAAATAGAACACACCTGAAAAAAATTTCCAGGCTGAGCTGTATTAAACTTATGTAGGTGATGCACAGAATCCTTAACCTTGCAAAGTTCTACAATGGGAAGTACAAAGTCCTGCACCTGGGAGAGAACAACCCTATGTACCAATAACGTGCTGGGGTCACTCTACTGGAAAGAACCTTGGCATTTAAGGACCTGGGGGTTCTGGTGGACACCAAGTTGAAGATGTGCCAACAGTGTGTCCTTGAGGCAAAAAAGGCCAGTGGTGTCCTGGTCTGCACTGGACTTGCCAGGAGTGTTGAGTTAGAGGTCCTTTTCCTCCACTCTGCACTGGTGAGGGCACAGCTGGAGCACTGTGCCCAGTTCTGGGCTCTGCAGTACAAGTGGGACATGGACATACAGGGGAGACTCCTAAAAAAGGTCCACCAAGATGACAAAGAAACTGGAACATCTCTCCTATGAGGAAGGGCTGAGAGTTGGGACTGTCCACTCTGGAGAAATGTCTAAAGGGAGATGCAAAGAGGACAGAGCCAGGTTCTTTTCAGTGGTGCCCACTGACAGGACCAGAGGTTAAAAAAATGAAGGACACTCTTTCTAAACAGCTGGAAACACATCTTCACTGTGAGGGTTGACTGAGCACTGTCACAGGTTGCCAAGAAAGGTTGTGGAGCCTGCATCTTTGCAGATACTCAGAAACCATCTGGACCAGGTCCTGGACAGCCTGCTCGAAGTGACCATCTTTGAGCAGTGGAGTTGTACCAGATGACCGGCCTGCAGAGGTCTCTTCCAATCTCAACCCCTCTATGGCTCTGTAAAAGAAGCTCCACAATTTCTATGTGCATTTTACAGTCACCAAGAAAGTACTTTTTGTATTCTAAATGATCTAAAAGTCAGTTTTTGTTTAGGAGACTGCATGCATGCACCCATGCATGTATATATGCACACAGATATCCTTACTCCTTTGAAAGGACAGAGAATTGGTACGTAATGTTTTTATCGCCCCAAGAATTCCACATGCCAGGACCTTGAAAAAAAAAAACCTAGCTTGAAAAGTCATGGTGAATCTACTACATATAGACAATTTTTAAGAGGGGCAAAGGACGCCGTTCTTCTTGAGTTAAGAATGTCAGAATATTCCATCAAGCTAATTAAGGTGTTACCTGCTGTAAAAAAAAGTCCCCAGCTTCAAAAAAAGAATAAAGAAAATCCTCAAAAGCCACCAAAGTTCTCCCCGGTATTTTGTCAGCATTTAAGTGACATCCACAGATTCAACTGAAATGCACCAGTTAACTGGGGCATTAAAGCAACCTCTGCAGAGCTGGACAGTTTGTAAAGTTCATTAGCACCCAGATTATTTTCCTACAGACTCTTTGAGCCCCTGACAATCATCTGAAAGATCATGAGATTCTGACACGCTGTTCTTATATATCTAAATGACCTTTTGGATATGCTTTTCAGGTTCTCACTGTTAACACCGTATGCCAAATGTCACCAAAATTCTTTTGAAGTTAAGTGTCACCAGAAGACATTTTGACAGGCCATTTTGTTGCTAGATACAGCAACGGCATTATGTTACACTGAGGGTGAGGGACTGAAAGAGAGAAAAAGCATCTGATCTCTAGCCAAGTACACCATTACTTCAGAGGTACCCAGAGAAAAGCTTATGGAGGAAGGAGAGGCCATTGGAATCCTCAGTCACATGGGGTGTTTTAAGGAGATTAAGGGAGCTGGAGAAGATGGGCAGCATGGGCTGCACTACAGGGTAGTTCCTCAGTCTTAAGCACCACCTACGTTCCCAAGCAGCTCTCGCTTTTCTTAGGGACCAGTTTCAACAAAATGCAGACTGACAGCCTGCTTCCCCAAACCTCACACACACTTTGGCATAAGATGACTGAATAATCTCATCTCTTCTGAAAGCAGGCTCATCTTACATCTGGTTGTGTGAGCAAAAACGGGGCAGCCACCACATCATGCACCAAGATAGCTCACATTGCCAGAATGAATATACAACTCCTTCCTGAGAGCCCACCGTACCTCTAGGTGCAAAGCAAGCATGCAAACTAATGCTTTAAGAGGATTAGGGAAGAGAGGATGGAGGGTCAGGGGACACATTTTTATAGGAGAAGTGGAAAAACTCATTGTTTCGTCTGTACCAGATGTGAGTATCCTTCTTTTGACTTGCCAGTCTTTCCCATCCAAAGAACTCCGTGGCAGTAAGATGATCCAGTTCAAACAAACATCAGAACAAATCTGCCACATTATCTGAGTCAATCAGTACAAGTGAAATACCATTAAGCAAACAAAGCATCCAAAGACAGGAGTTCATGCACCTTCAACTTTACAGGGACAGCCAAGAAAAACTTTCAATAAAAGAAATTCCTAGTAACTTCCCGAAAACTGAAAAATTTCTATGAATTACTCAGCAACTGAAAGAGAACAAGGCCTTGGGACAGATATACTTGATATACTTTCTAATGCACATCTCTTATCCCTCTGAAACTGTCCTTTTGCCAGCATTATCTGGTGCACCATGAGCACTCAGGACCGTGCACTTACATGGCAGGAGCAGAAAGTTTCCCTATCCTTAGGAGCAGGGCTGCACCTTCCAGCATTCTCCAGCAACATCTGAAGACAGTTCACCTGACTGCCACCAACATTACAGGAAGCTCACTCCACTGAAACAGTGTTAGAAAACCATGGAATTCCAGAGAAACTAGACTTTTCAGAGCCACACAATTCACAATGTTAACTTCTTATTAGGCAAAGAGCTTACCAATGGAATTGTAACAAAACAGGTAAAGAACAATTGTGACCAACATACTGATGAACAAGCCACCTAAACCTACCTTTTTTTTCTTTTTTTTTTTTTTTTTTTTAACAAACAAGCAAAACATAACATCACAGGACTTGCACGAAATTTCACATCACACACATTGAACACGTGAACTAGACAGTGGGGTGCAGGGCAGTGTTTGTCTGCTCATGCTACTCAAAAAAAAAGCAGACCACCTGCAGCTTAGTCAGAAGGAGACTTTAAAAATACAGATGATAAAAGGAACTGAGAGGGTGGTACAAAGTAACTAGCTTCTCCAAATAAATACTCTTCGCAGCTGTAAACTAGATTTTGAATTCCTGGGTAAGCCAAAACAAATCCTCAGATAAAAAAATGCCGCACTGACTTAATTAATAGATATGTGGGAGCAAAGAAAGGCTGACATTTCTATAGCAACAGAATTAATGGTGCATGGAAGTATTTAATTCCAAATTTTCAATTAAATTCTCTGTCTTTCACTGGGGTTTTCTTGGTGATTTTTTTGGTTGGTTTTTTTTTTTTTGTTACAATGCAAACTAGGGTATTTGTCAGGGTTTGGGAATACCTAGATTTGAGAACTCAAGCAATAATGAGAGTGTAAAAACCAGTTTGACTTTATTCCATCTATAAGCTTTCCCCACCCAGAAAAGTTTCCAGAAATGTGAGCTGAACCTTGAAGTTTGTTAGATGCTCTTTCCCAGCCTTTTTAAACAAAAAGCAATAAAACGTTGCAGGCAAAGCATTCTGATCTTAAGACACCATGTACAGTAGTTATAGCAACCACCCTATGGAAGTCTTGTTATTGCTGCCTATTAAAAAAGAAATCTGAAAACCAGAAAGTTAAAGCCTTGCTGCTGTGGAGTAAAAGAATGGTCTTTTTATGGTGTGCTACTGCTGCCTTAAGGGGTAAATCCTGTTTAGGGCAAACCCTAGAAACAAAAAAAGCCCAGCATCACTGTTGTATTAAACAGATCCCTCTTTTTGCTGATTTTATGGCACACATAGAGCAAAAACCTCCTTATCAGAACAAATGCTCAACTACTTACTTGGAGCCAATTAAAAATGATTGTAAGATGACTTTTAAATTAAGGCTTTCAAGATATTCAACCAGCCAAGTAAACTGTGAGAGCCGGATGCCCACCCTCAAAAGTTTAGTGCTAGCGTCCCACCACCCACTCCCTCTTGTTTCATAAATAAAGTTATTTAAGATTCCAAGTCCCTTCTTTGATATATGCAAGCTGCTTTTTGGGAGGACTGGTCTTTTTATTTGCAGATAGAATGGGGGTAAGGGGAGGAGGAAGAGAGAGGGAGGAGAGAATCAAAGCTACACAGCTTCAATTTGTGTTACAAATGGAAAAAATTCTAGGCTCCTAAAAATCCCAGCCATTAGAAATTTCATGCCAAAAACCTATAAGTGAACAAAGTGGAGTGGCAATATCAGTAAATCAAGTGAAGGTATCAATTTAAAGCTAACTTGTACCTTTAAATAAAAAGAAGCTTAGCTCAATCCTTTATTAAAAGCTGTAGACTATCAAAGCAGTGGGCTTTCTAGTAATAGAAACAACCCTCATCTTAGGCTCATCTATATTTTTTTAAAGGTACTTAGAGAAAGAAGTTAATTCCTCCTCGGCTATTTCTATCTATAATTCATAAAAATGATAGCTAGCCAGACATCTTAATTTTATTTTAACCAGCAGTGGGAAAGAACTGGGGAAAGAAGTAATGAAGTTTTCCTTCCCTTTTTCATCAGTCTTTGAAAAGCAGTAACATGCACAGCAAGAAAAGATTAATGAAACTTAATACACATTAACTAATTAAATGATAGTGAGCCAGTTTTACACTACTTGTAAATACAGCCCCATTGGAAGACATGTCACATATTAAGGTCCAATCGTTATCTGCCATATCACCAGGCTGGAATATGGAAACAGACGTTTACCAGTGTTTTCAGATCTCTTTGATATTCAAACACTAACTTTACAACGTGCAAAAGCAAGAAAAAACCTCAAACCTAACCACACTGTGTATTTTTTTAAAAAACTCAAAACACAGAAAAAATTTAATATTGAATTAAGGACTAAGAAACACCATTTAAGAGCATTCAAATTCTAATGTAATTTAAGAAAATCCACATCTTATAGTGCTGTTTACCACCAACAGCAAAGAAACCTTTGTAGGACTGTTCTTCTATATTAGACAAAAGAAACACAAAACATTACCTGCTAGATGTTTACTTCAGTAATCTCAAAGTATTAAAAAAAAAGTGTTTTAAGATAACACATCAGAGGCTGTTTAAAACAAGCCTTAAACAATTCATCCTTTTAAAAAAGATCACACATGGATCACATGACCTTTTGCTCATAGAAGTGCATATGTATTTACTGAAGTTAACTTAGCCCAGGTGAGGTTCACACCCAAATCCCTGTATTAAACTGAATATATTTTTAATGCTTTTCCCCTTGACCTTCATGCTCCATTGCAGCCATTGTACTTTATCTATAAATTGGTGTTTAGTGTTGGTTTATGTTATGGATAAAACCTTCAAGGTATTAACACTACAAGCTTTCTAAAAAAAATTTATTGCACACATATTATATTTTAAAAATATTTATGACAGAAGTATATTCATGTATGTATGTGAGTACATACAGACACCCACACAGAGCCTGACTTTCACTAGGGAGCAAAAGGCAGCAACCTTTCATCTCAAAAGTGAAGTCATTTCTCAGCTACAGAAATAACATACACACATGAAAAATCTGCAAGTCTGGGGCTTTTGCCTTTGTTCAGCTGGGGTTTTTTTAGGCATATCTGCATTTTCAATGACGAGCTTACAGTCTAGAAGCCTATGGTATAAATTTCATCCCAGAGTGAATTTTTATGATGGAGTTATAAACCCCTAAAGAAACAGGGTTTACAATGGAAGTGCTGACATAACTAACTATAGCAGCACTAGCAGTGCTTCTGTAATCAAGGCACATTATATTTATGAGGTAGGTAAAAGTCTGTAACCATCAATCACTGGAATCATATTGACAGATTCTAAGTTTGAGGTCCAACAGAATTAATGTATTCAGTTTCTCACACCATTGATATGAAGAGGAGAATTTGCAGGCACTTTTATGGTCTTAGGCTTTGACATCTTTACAGAAATCAGTGAGGGGCTGTCTTGCTGAAACATTTCATTAAACTGTGGCCTCAGCATTTCTAGGTTTTGCACTAACCTTTCACAAAATGCTGCAGAAATAGATTGTCCAGAAACCAAACGTGACCTTATTCACATAAGCATGCTTCATGAGCTGGTCATTGCAAACATTAATTCTACATATATCCACTAGACATTTAAAGTTATACCTAAGAATGATTAATCACCCAAAGAATATCCAACTCCTAAATTATAACTCAACATCCCTATATAAAACAATCTAAAATGTCAGCACCTCTGTCTTTATGATATCACACCGTTCCAATAATTCTGTTTTACAAGTAAATTCCTATTATACATTAATAAGTGCTGTTGGTGGCTAAACTTCATGCCTTTGAGTAATGACCAGGTTGAAGGCAATTAGGCTGGCCAGGTGCAGCTGGGTTAGGTACTAATAAAAAGTTTTTAAATTTTACTATTTCCGTTTGGATTTTGGGGATGCATTCCAATCTGCCCAAATTAGGGAGGAAATTGTTTCCATGTTTTCAGCTGTTCCATGGTCTGACTATTACTGACCGATAACCTGCACAGACTTTTTTTTACTTGCACACATACACAGTCACAGACCAATGTCTCTTTTTCAACATGTCAGAGCAGCACAATAGGAAAACTAAGAAACTACTATTTAAGTTTGCAGAAAGACTTTCCAATTCAGTCAAAAGGGTAGCTGGGCTTGAGAGAAACTTGTCTGAAATCAGAAATCTGGGTTGGTTTTCAAAGTCTTTATATATAAATGCAGGATAAAAATTAAAATGCAGCCATGTTATTTGCCATTCTTTCTAGACTATTGTGTGTTTTCCATAAAAAGTTAATTTTTTAAAATTACCTGACAACTTTTGTTTCCTTTTTTTAAATCGAGCTGGCTTAACATCGTTTGTACTGATTCTAAAAGCCATGGTTTTATTGAGATGGATGCAGGAAAACAGTGCTAATGCCTAGTCAGAGGAGGAAGGCTTTCTGATGAGACACCACTGCAGGCAGCGTGCAAGAGTCTTCTGTGTGTGTATACACACATTGACATGCATTGTCCTGCCCTCTTACATGCTTTCATGTGTGACTCTTCCTCCAAAACTCAGCCTGAAGTGGATCACAGAGAGCAGCACACAGTCTGCTTCCAGAGGCATCAGGAAACTTCCACACCCGCTCACCAGGATTTCCTCAGAAGGCAGCAGTATTGCCATGGACCTGAAGAATTGGAGGACAGAAGAATTATTCTGTTCCCCCCACAAAAAATATCTTGAGATTTTGTATGGCCCTGAGCTTCTCACCCACATTATAAACACATTCTCTCTCATGAGGCTTTACTTTTGGGAAATGGGAGCCCAGGATACAAGTTCATTTTACATTCTCACAGCAGCATTTGTTAATTTCCATTTTCCACTTGAAAACCATATAGAGATAGCACTTGGCTCAGGAAGCCATAAATTGCAGGTAACTATGAGAATATTCTCTGTCAGGATCACCACAAGCTTCCTCCATTCCTGCTGTCCAGAAAGGCATCCTCAATGAAGCCTGTGCTAAAATGCCACTTTTAAAAGGGACCTTGGGTCTGAGAGACTTCAGCCACTTCTGATGAAAGCTCACAGCAAAGTGAGGATGCTGAGAACACGTTGCACCAGTGACTGTAGAGACTTCTCAGCTTCCCAGTGCCCCCAGTTCAGCATTACAGGCTCTTCTAACAACTGATGTGTATTCTGAACTCTTTTAAAGCCCCAGTCAGAAATTTAACCTCACAAGCTATAAAAGTCCAACAGCATTAACAAGAAGGCATCACTGGACAGGATTTCGACACAACTAAGCTGAAACTTCTGCTCATTTTGAAGCTTTTGCACAGATTTGAGCTTGGGGGAAAATACAGTGAATTTCTGAAACCAGAACAAAACTTCAATTCTTTGTGCCAATTAACCCCCCCCCCAAATTAATTCCTATGACTCTAAAATATGAAATTAAACATGGCATACTTTCACTTTTTTGAAGGCATTGCTTTGCAGGCAAAATGAAATAGCAGTGCAGCATGCAGACAGGGACATAAATGGAGCTCAAAGAAAATTACTTGCTTTGCTTCCACAAGTGAGCAGTGACCTGAGGAGGGCAACATGTAGGTACGTATTTAAATATGCAGAAAACTGCTCTGGATCACATGCTGGATCACATGCTTTGCTACAACTGCCTGGCCTTTCAAGGGATTAGTGAAGTGCCACACACGCTGTCAAACTTCATCATAAAATGTAGGTAGAAAGACACAGGATATTAAAACAAAGCTCACTAAAAAATGCCAAAACCCTTGCTTTCATGAGAATCAATAGGAACAGATTCTTAGAATCTGCACTATCTCACAATTTCTTGACTCTAAAGCATTGTCATTTAGTTTAAAATGTTCTTGAATCAAGATGTTCAAGAAACAGATCATCCAATGCTGGTGACACAAGTAAAATGGGAACAATTATCAAAATCTTTGTGTAAGAAAACACAAATCTGTTTTTAAATAGCATTCTATTTTGAAATTATTATATTTGATTTTCCAGTAAGTCAGTTTGACAACACAACTGATTGTGTGATACAAGTGATACATGTAATCCTCAAAACCCTCCCCTGTAACACTGTACATTTTGAAACTCAATTGCTTAATCAGATTTGGTCAGTAAACTTCATGAAAATAAATCATGTTAATAATAATAGTAATAATTACAATAACAATGGTATCAGCTTGCAGTTTTCTCAATTACATAAATCTCAAAATCAGTCTTACTATCTCTTAGTATAGGAAGGAAGACGGTTTCCAATTTAAAGATTCTGAAAGGTAGTTACAGTACTTAGAGAAAGTAAGACTACAAAGAAACCTCCCATACCTTTGGCTCTGTTCATGAACAAACTGGAGGCATTTTTAGGCTTTTCACATGGCACCATCCCTAACTGCCCAGCCCGCCTTCTCCTACCAGTCCTACTTTTGTCAGCGACCTCAAGATGATAATTTTTGTCGTGAAGAATAACCTGGACTGTAAATGGAGCGTTGGGGTATTTCAGTGAATAATTACAAATTATCTTTAGAAGCCTCGCAGAAAATTGGAATCTGGGTAGCATCAGCATGTAAACAGAATTGGAATTTCCAAAGGAGAGTTAACATCATTAGGGACCAGAGTATTTAGCAGCACTTAAAATGCTAATGTAGGATATTATATAAGAATACACAATTATTAAAAGACAGCTATGGCATGAAATTAAAAGCACGTAGTGGAAAGTAACAGCGGTGGAGCCAGGGAGGAGCGGGAGCAGCGCCTGCCATGCCCTGCCCTGCAGCGCCCTCTGCTGCTGCGCCCGCGGAAACGCAGGAGACCCGAACACGGGGACCAGGATCCCTGCGCCCCTGGATCCCTGAGTGCCCGAATCCCTGGATTCCTGCGCCCCCCGCATCCCTGCGCTCTCCGTGCAAACAAACAAACGCACACACATTTAGTTCAGGGAGCGTTAGCTGTGGGAGAAGAACTAAACTGCAAAAGGCGTCGCTCGAATGAAATCCCACCAGGAAATATAAACCTTCAAAACAACTGGTTCCCTGAGAGGGATAATCCGGCAAATTATCCCAGAATATAAAAATATACAACGAGGGAAGGTCAGAATTATATTTCCACCTGTTCACAAGACTACATGTCCCATATCTCTTTCAGTTTTTGGAAGCTACAAAGAATGCTAACATCCATAGCCTTATCCACAGAAATTTAGGAATGCATTATTTTAATGTCAGTCATGTTGTGATCTCTTCCTCCTAAATTAAAAAAAAAAAAAAAAAAAAAAAAAAAAAAAAAAAAAGAGCAATACAGACAGATGGATGCTTTCAACAGGATGCTCTCACAAGGCAAGAGATGCTTTCAAAACAACACAAAAGGACAGTAAAAAAACTGCACTTGACTCCAAATTGAAAACATCATCAAAGCTCCTTCTCCTGAGAATCCTTCAGGGTAGTTTGAAAGACTTGATTAAGTCGTCCACATGCAGTGTGCTTCCCTCACCCACACACTGGGGCTATATTGGCTTGCTTTGCTTTGCCTTTTTACTCCACAGGCACATGCCACACCTTGAGGAGAAAATCCAGATGTGGCTCTGCAGTCCCAGGTGCCCACGTCACCACTCGAGCAATGCTGTGGATGAGGCTGCTTACACCCAGCTAAGCACTTCCATGCTGAAACTTAGGAGCAGGTAGCACTGGTGCACCAGCCCCTAAATTACAGGGCAACACCATAATTTAGCATGAGGACGCAGAGCTGTACAATTCCCAGATTGTCCATGCAATCTGCAGGCAAGATGAAGTCAGCCCCAGTGTTCATGAAAACACATCCAGCCAGATAAAGTTTTGTCTCAGGACTTCTATCGGGAACCCCCTCCACCCTCCTCAAAGAACAAGGAATGTCAGGAATATTTTGGGCTGCTAACTACAAGACACACTGAGATGCTGATGGGTTGTCCAGTGAAGGGCACCAAACGTGGTGAAGGGTCTGGAGCACAAGTCTGTGAGGAGTGTCTGAGGGAAGTGGAGTAGTTGAGCCTGGAGGGGACAATCTCACTCTCTGCAACTGCCTGAAAGGAGGCTGTAGCCAAGTAGGGGCCAGCCTCTTTTCTCAAGCAACAAGTGACTGGATGGAAGAAAAAGATCTCGAGTTACCAAGAGAAGATTAGGAAAGGTTTCTTCACTGAAACCTTTGTCTAGCACAGGAACAGACTGCCCAGGGAAGTGGTGGAGTCACCATCCCAGGAAGGGATCTAAAAAGACATGCAGATGTGGCACTTAGGGATATGGTTTAGAGCTGGACTTGGCAGTGCCGGGTTAAGGGCTGGACTCGATCTAAAGAGTCTTTCCCAATCTAAATTATTCTATCATCATTTGAACATTTTAAAAAACTAAAAAATCTAAGGACTTTCTTCCTGTGTCTCTCAAGCTGTAGCTATGCAAGAAGGTCACAGATTTTTCAATATTAAGACGAGTTTTGCTACCAATGGTGGAGCAGAGATGTTAGACATTAATCTCCAGATGGTTACAAATGACTTTAGAAGGCAAAGCTTATTACAATGAACAGGCACTTAAATAATAGTTACAACAGACAATTCTCAAATGACAAATCATATGCACTTGAAGCTGCAAGCAGGCGCAGGTATTTAAGGTATCAGGAATAATGAAACTTTTCAATCTGAATCAAGATCATTTCAGTATTTTTAACATTAGTTCTTTGCTACACTAAACAAAAATGTATTTCCTTTCCTAAGCCATGTGCATCTAGTGGAAAATGAAACATGTCTTTCAATTGCTGCCTAAAGGGCTTTCATTAAGTGCCTCTTCCACTTCAGTAAAACATGTTCCAGTATTTTCAAGTTATGTTTTTTGCTTTTAGAGTTATTATTTTCAATTGTATTATTTTAGTGTTTTTTCAAAATTCCAGACAGCAAAAACATGACAGAATCTTTGTAAAGCAGACAAACTGCTGGTGGTGCCATATGAATTTCAGTCACTGTATTTGTATTTTATAACTAAACATCCAGGCAGTTCAGTAACAGAACAAAAATTTTAATAGAAGGGAAGAAGAAAGAAAGGAAGAAAAAAGAATCCCTTTCTAAAATGATCATTAAAGAATTATAAATAATGCTGTTAACTTAAGTGGGTTGCTGAAAAGCAAAAATAAGTGAAATACAAGAATCTGTCATTATGGCAAGGCACACACATTTTGATCTATCAAGCATGAAAAAACATTTTAACAATAACAACTTGCAGAATTGAACAAAAAGTTCCCCTTCTGAGCAACAAGGTGCAACATCCAGTGCATTGGTAGGGGCCACCAATCCAGACTAAGTAGAGCAGTAGCCTGGAGAGGAAGGCAATGACTGGAGACACATGGTCATACTTCACTGAAACACCTTATCCTAAAAAGTGCAGGAAGAGATTTTTCTTTGTTTTCCTCAGAGGTAAGTGTGGGAAAGAAGCCCTGTGTAATTCCTTTCTCCTCTCCTGCAAACCTGAGGCTATCAGCTACGTATGAAGACAATCCAACCACCGCACATGAAAAATAGTATTTAAAAAGTATGAATTGCAAGCAGTGTTCTTAAGTTTTAACTTAATAGAATGAATGCTGTGATAGCCACAACCATTAGAGAAGGAATTGAATTAGAACACATTTCAATGACTAATGCAACTTGAAATGCAAAAGCTGAGAACTGATTATTCTCAGGATGACTATCAGACCAGCAAACACTTGGTCTTGCAGCATGCTCTATTCTTTGGCAGGAGTGTTTTCACATCCCACCTTTTACTCTAGTGAAAGACAGTACTGTTAAGGTATTTGGGGAAGACTTTCACTTTATCCACAAAAACCCCAAACCAAACCCATAGAAGGCAAGATGTTTCTCACTCTTACTTAAAGTACATCACTTTACAGTTCATGGAAGAAGTCAAAGACAGCCAGATGGTTGTGCTGTAAATGCTGTACCACCATGGGTCTTTGCCTCTCTGTCCTCAAAGTTGCAATAACTTTGCTATGAAGAGAATTAAGTGCAATGGAATGAGAGCAAATATAAGACCAGTGTTATGCTTAATTTAAAATAATTTATTAAAAAAAAAAAAAGAATGGAAAGAAAAAGCATTGCATGCGTCACTGGCCCCTGGCATGTGTAACTTGTGTCCACCATGTGAATGTCAGAGGCAGCCAGTGCCATCACAGTTATGTGGGCCATCAGAGATGGGATTACAACATATGTGGACACGGCCAAGCAAAATATGACCTTGCTAGCTGAGGTAGCAAGCCATGAGAAGCCAGAGGCACCAGGCTCTGCGTGCCTGAGAAGGCCCTAAGAGCACCCAGAGGAACTGCTGCACTGAAATCCTTTTCTCCACAGCACCGGTGGTTTTTATACTAAAGGAAGATGTATTAAAACTGTGTTTGGCTACATTATTCACACAATACTATTTACTTCCTGATTCTATCAGATTTTGAAAGCGCACTAATTCAAACTAAATGGTCCAAAACTCAGATGCATCGTATTTCAACCCTAAAATCCCTAAAGCTGCAGGTAGTTCTCCCCATCTTTGCAGAAGTGCAAAGTTCTGCTTTTTGAAAGGAAGCTGTTCAAAAACTAACTGGAAATATACAGAAATCACATTAAAGTATGAACACAGCACAATTTTATCTATGATTTTTTTCCCTACACTCTTTAGGAGGATATTTGAAATCTTTATTTCCACACACTTCTGTAAAAAACAAACACACAAGTTGAGGAGACAGAGCATTGATTATTTTCCTTTAGCTATCTGCAAAACTTCCCTGGACAGGGCACTTCTTTTAAAATGACCTACCAGATCTTCACATCTGAAGCTGTAAGATCAGGGCTTCCTGCGCTCTACAGCTTAAAAATTACATACTTCATTGAGATGAACTTGCAATCCACCATGATCAGGCTGCAGTTTAAGCTGACGAAAAAGGAAATGCTTTTCATTACATTCAACACTTCAACTGAAAATCAGGATTTTTTTTCTTAGTTCCAAGTGTAAATTCATGAGCTGAATCTACTTGTTATTTTAAGAGGCCAATTATCAGTTTGTGTTTATCTGCCAGACCCGCTGCAGCTGAACATCTACTCTGACAGCACTTTGGAGCACAAGATATAAAAATATCCCAAGGAAGTCATAGAAAACGGGGAAAGGGAAATGGGGGAAGGAGTGATGGGGGTAACGAGGTAGTGCAGCAATTCAAATAAGTTTAAATCATTTAAAATATCATGAGCATTTCACAACACTCCATCATTATCAAAACAGCATCAACTAAAATGTTTTTAAATAAGCAAAAACAGAACTAAAAAAGGAGGAAAAAAGAGAAACTCCACCATCTTTTAACTCTCAGGAGCTTTCTTTAATTTTGCCACCCAATTAAATTAGAGAGCTAAAAGAACAGGCTTAATATCTGTTCACAGGATATTTTTTTAATGAGAATTATAAATCACTCAATCAAAAGGTTTAAAAGCAATCATTAAATTTTAAAAACAAATCTTCAAATGGCAATAAGGCAAAACCTGAAACAAAAAACTCTTCATACAAATCCCATCTGTTGGTCTTCTGGGGCAAAGTAATTTGATATTTGTTTTGGTTATCTTTTTTAACAAATGCATGTGAGTTTCTAAGGATTAATAATATTTAACAGTGACATGGAAATTAGTCTTATTAATTCCATTGGGGACGGTATTTTGATGTTTCTTCTTTAAACAATGTCAGGACTAGCCAAACCATTTCACATGACATTCATTAACATAAATAAATTTAAAAGACATTCATCCTAATTTATTTGAAAAATAATCTTCAAGTATTTTCAAAAAGTAACATGTACTTGTCTGTCTGGAGGTTCAGAAGAGAGCTGTAGCTATGTAAAAAACATTTATTCCCCTGGCAGGTCAAGGAGAAAGTTTTTTATCACCTCCTTAATTTTCACAGCTACAATAAGATTTTGGCAATGGGACACGTAGCTGCTCTTAACTCCAGAATTATTAACATGAACAAAATTTAAAACCACACCATCTTAAAGCTGACAAGTACAGTAAGAGTGCTCTGTGGTCTCTTAACGCTGCATATAAAACAGACCAAAGCATTCGTGTTCTTCAACACTGATGTGAAGCGAGGAAGTGGGATTGGATTTGCAGTAGAGAGAAAGCAGGGAGCACACAACAAGAGCACACAGGCCACAGAGTGACTGAAAATTCCTGCTCAGTCCAGCATGCCTCAGTGCATCACAAATTCACAAATTCAGGAGCAGTGGGACAAACCACCCCAGGTGGCCCAGCACAACTGAGAGCTTCTCCTGTATCAAGGTATTGCCAAGAGATGTGTGGTGGAAACTCTGGTGAAAGCTATTTCATTTTAGAAATACTATTCTCCAAAGCAGTACTCAGGAAATTTCTTTTGGAAACTCTCCTGATTGCTATAGATACAGCAGCTCGATTCATTGGAGCTATGGAAGGAATTGGCCTGCAGCACCATCTCAGGCCTTTTTTTAATATTGGCTCGTGAAACTTCTTTTCAACAAGTCAAAGAACATAGAAGTTTTAAAAAATCTCATAGAAAGCATTTAGAGAAAGGTAACATAGGTAATAATTAATGTATTAACCTGACATTGGCATTGACGAAAGCAGCATTCTATATGTAAAAATATGAATAAAGACAATATAACTAATGCAAATCATTATGGACTTAAGGACTAATGAATAGCTTTCTAATTGCTTTGAGAATAAATTTCCTTAGATAAAGGCAGCAACATTTAAATCACAAATGAAACTCCACAGTAGGTTCTTCTGCTGGTATCCAGGGATGTAAAATAGGGAGTAAAAAAAGAAAACCAGCAACCCCCAAAAAGTATCTTCCCACAGCAAGCAGCCTTGTCCTGAGGGCTGTATATTGAGAGGTGCTCATTTCTCTTGCCTGAGCAAACAGAAGTGAAGATGTGATGGCACAGGTATTGTCCCACTGCAGACATACTGAACACTGCAGCAGTCAAAGTAAAACCTTCCACAAGCAGTGCCAAAACAGCCTGCACAAGTCTGGAACCACCAAAATGCAGTTGCCTGTTGGATAAGTGCCTAAACACCAAATACAATCTTTTCCACACCCACAATTTGCATGTCCCCTTATTTTCCTCGAGGGGTGGGGACGGACTGCAGTTCTTTTTGAACAAGGAGCCCATGAGACCAGAGTCACCAACTCTCTTCTAGCACACGAAGCACACTTGCTGCTCTCCTTAGCAGCAGCCAAGGCAGGCAGGGACAGCCTGAGCCAAGGGGTGACTACTCTGACTGCTTCCCTGTCACATCCAGGCACAGACATTCCACGCAGCCAGGAGCTCCTGGCCATCAGCAGTGCAGAACACAGCCACGGAGCACTCTGCTCCATGCACCAGCACGGAGGGAAGGGGAACAAAGCTCTTCCTGGGTAAGAAAATAAACCCACATTATTTCTCTGTCAAAGACAAGTAAGGTGCCTAAACCCACTTGCTTCACCTGTGCTGGTGTCAGCCTACAATTCTTCATTCTCTCTCACACACACCCTCTTTCATCTGCAAAAAACTAGCTGCCCATCATGAAATCTTAAATCTTTTACCCTAACATTTGGCAATGCTAGTTACTCAGCTAATATCTTACCACAGCATATATAAATTTTTAAATAGAGTTTTAAACTCAAATATTCACTTCAATAACTGAACAAACAGAAGGAGAGTTGCAAGTGTGAAATGGCTCTTGTAAGTGAGGAGTCATCCCAAGCAGATGGGCTTCAAGCAGTATTACTGCCACATCAGACCCTAGACATGTATTATGTGACTTTTAAAGGTTTATGTTATTAAGCAACTTACTATTGACATATTTGCTGAGGATATGAAGAGAAATGGCAGAAGGTTGCTGATGGGAATCAGCATGAAAGAAACTAAAATTGGCCAGAAGTCACCTTTGGAATGCCTGCAACAGTGACAACATGGTGGAGAGGGACTTTTTTTTTTTTTTTTTTTTTTTAAAGACTAAGGAATCAAGGTGGATAAGCTACTGGGTGGTGGGGTGAGAAGGATGTAACAGAAAAAAAATCAAATTTTAATTCATAAGAGTCAAAATTCTTAATAAAGCACATAATTTTTATAGCAAGAAAAAGCCGCTGGAAGAGCTTAGCAAGTATTAAGATGACTAGATATTAGAAATATTAAGCTCAAAATCACAAGATCCTCACTTTCAGGAAAGTATTAGGGCAAAGAAGTCCTGTAACCAGTGCTGTGCAAGAGGCTCAGAGCAGATCAACATTGTGAAGGTCTCTGGTCGGCAATCAAGTTTTGGTATCAGTATTCTTTTAAGTTTTTGTGGTTTGGTTTTTTTTAATAAAAATTTCAAACTTGAAACAGCTGTTACATTCATGGGATGAACAGACAGCTGGCTAATACTAGTCTGAAGACTAAACATCAATCACAGCTGGACACAGTCACTTTTATCTGTGCCTCCGAGTTGGGATTATCTACAGAAGCATGTCAAACAGAGCTGAAACTCCTGCTGCTCACACACACTATCAAGCCCAGGAAATTCTTACCCCACAGCTCATTTCTCTGGAGCATGGGGTCAGCCCTGGAAGTGGTGAGACTTCCCATATGCAACAAGAATCCAGAACCAGTAAATAAATGAATCAATAAAAAAGGCTTTGCAAATTTTAAAGCAAGCCTGACAGATTAGGGAATCCCACTGAACAGAGCAATACTATTTGCCATCCAGTTGCAACAGGCAGTGGTTTCTCTTGATGTGAGATATCACCACAACAAGAAGAGTCAGAAGAACCCACATCACACAGGCATGAACCTTTCCTGCCTCACTCTAACCAGGCAAAACCCACCCAACTTCACCACACTTCTGAGCCATTCCCATGTCACTGATGACATATGAATGACTGCACACAAGACAGCAGCACCTAAATGCAAATGTTTATCTTCCCCCTTGTGCATTCCCACACATACTCTCTGCACAATGTTTATCTCTCTTTCCCCAGAAGTCATCTCACTCCTACGAAGTTGAGAGTGAGTGAAGTTAAAGCTCATAACAGATGGTAAAGATTTTGCTTCTTGACATTCACATAAAGACATTTCAGTCTATCATTTGCTCAAAATCAGGCAGGGTTCGTTTTTGTTTTTTGTAATATGCTGTAAAGCTCTGGTGATCTTCATTATGGATATGGTTTAATGGTGGACTTGGAAGTGCCAATTTAACAGTTAGACTTGAAGATCTTGCAGGTTTTTTCCAATGTAAATTATTCTGTGTGGGTGAGAAAGACTGTCTAGATTGCCAGCAGCTCAGCTCTGCCACAGTAAAAAAAACGTAACCATAAAAAGAAGAAATCCTCCAGAGATGCACCTTTGTTCACTTTGACAGCATACTGTTAACAGTATTCAACAGTGTAGGTGCTGAGGCTGGGAACCCTTCTGATTTCCATGCCAGGTTACACACAGGAAGCAAGTCCCAAAGCAGCACCTAATCCATTGCAATATTTGAGGGGTATCTAATGTTTGTACAGACGATCACTTCAAGCCAGAACACAGCAACCCTGGAGTCTTTACACACACAGCCACAGCTAGGGGTCTTCTGGGCACCGAGTCTGGATGTAGTTCTGTGTGGAGCAGAGCTACCACACACTTCTGCCAACCCAGTAACAAACTTACCAAATATCCTCTGTAGTCTTGTCTATACAAGAACTTTAGGAGGAGTAAGCTGCTCACAAATCTATAGTCAAAGACAGAGTGACAGAAAACAAGGCATTAAGTTGGCCTCTGAAACAAGGCTCTTAGTTAAGAGCATCATCATCATTATTATTATTACTACTATTCCCTGGACCTACTGGATAAACTAAGAATACCACCAAGGTCTGTTTTAAGACACTCATTTTGTGATTAAAGTCAGGACATGGACTCCCACCAATACTCCCTTAAAAGTTACATTATCGCCAGCTAAATTTGTTGTATCAACCATCAGTTCAGGCAATCCAAATGAGCATCAATACCTAGATCAGCACTTTCTTGAAAACCGCATCTGAATTTTTTTTTCCACAATCAAGTGGCCATGAAGTTCCAAGAGCACGTATTTAAAACACCATGACTGGAGTAAAATAGTAATCTAAAGACAAGAGTAATATGCAAAGTGCAATACCAAGAACAGTGATCAGTCTTCGTGCCAAATGGAGAAGAAAAAGTGCTTTTCTGTGTACCTGTACTGAAAACACTCCTGGTACCCAGAGTCATGACACTTCTCACCCTGAGCTTCCAAGGAGATGCTTGTTGGCAGCATTCCATCCGATGTACGAGACTTGGCTGCCAGCCAAACATCCTCAGAGTAATCAAACTGAAACCTTTGACAGCCACACTTCAATAGGAGCCTGGTGCAGGTCTGAATGAGCATGAAAACACAGTCTGTGTTTTTGGGTTTTTTTAAGGAAGGATTAAGGGGAAGATTTCTTCATAGTTCAAGAGCTGGAGTGTGTGTTGCCTGTATTTCAGCTTTTGTCATGCTTAGCTCTGTTCCTTATCAACACCATTGCCCAAGAGCTAAGTTGGTGTATTCGAGCAACTGTTGATGACCATTGGTGTTGAAGCAGCAGACCTTTCTCAAGCTGGCACTCTGTAAGCCACCTAGTCCTTCAGGTACTTTTGTTAGTGGTGTCTCTCAGTTCTTCTATGGCTTCTTGCTTTGCATTTGGGCCAGCTGAGAAAGGTCTGCTGCTTCAACACCAATGGTCATCAACAGTTGCTCGAATACACCAACTTAGCTCTTGGGCAATGGTGTTGATAAGGAACAGAGCTAAGCATGACAAAAGCTGAAATACAGGCAACACACACTCCAGCTCTTGAACTATGAAGAAATCTTCCCCTTAATCCTTCCTTAAGAAGGTTAAGACTACTGAAAAACAAAGAGATTGTTTTCTACATAGGGAAAAAAGTCTCAGAAGACACAGTTCTAAGAGATGAAACATTGTAAAGGGCATAAAAGGAAGCAGAAATAAAGGCAACTGAAGCCAGGTGTTATTCATGCTTGCCTGCACAGTAGATAATCTCACTGCAAAAGAGGGAGCTTTGCAAATGGTACCAAAATTCCAGGTAGCTGCTTCCTCTGTAACCAGTCGAGAACAAGAAACAGTAGCTGGCAAAAGGGAGGGGAGAAGAAAAAAAAATAAAGAGAAATTGTTAACCTACACCTGGGGGAATCCAGCCTAAGAATCTTAATTGACTCAAATCTGCAGAGAACAGAGATACTGTAAATATTAGAGCTAGCTTGAAAAAAAGGGAGGAAAAAAACTCTCCAAGGCAAAACATACTTTTATTCTATGATCTCCATTGTGCCATGCAATTCAGAAGACAGAGGTTTGCCCCAGGGCTATATTAAGGGTTATGCTTTGTGGTTTACAATTTTGATATGCCATTTCTGAGGTTTCTCAAGACATCTCATGGGAGAGCAGGATTACAGAGTATGACAGAAACACTTGTCCTATTACAGAAGTTCAAATCTGAAGAAGAACACACAATATATTGAACTGTCAATCCATCTGCCCATTTTTTCCTGTAAAGGGGACAAAGGAAAGCAGAGCCTTTACTTCTTTTTTTAAGCTACATGTTGTGATTCTGTTTAATAAATTCCATGAGGCTTTTCTTTTTAGTATGTTATCAGTGTAACTAAAGAACTGGGGAGTGCTGTGTCAGTTTTTATGGTGGTACCACAGCTACATAAAACCTACCACGACGATGGTACTTGGCCTTCTGGCCAAAGAGAGAAACACCTCATGAAATGGCATCACAGCACAGCAGACAAAGTTGTAAGGGACCCAGCAATCCCACTCTAAAGTACATCCTCGTGCCATGCATTAGCTGGAGGTTTTTAACATTTCAGATCCAAAAACATACACTAAAGCCACGACAGAGTGTATGAATACTCAACAAAATATTGCAAGTGTCAGCCCACTCAACAACAGAGGGAAAGACCTGAGTTTAAAGAAAGGGATTTAAGACCCATGTGTAGTTTATGAACTGTACAGTGAAAGTTTAGCCTCAAAAAACCTGTTATCTAAAACAGATGTCGCCCTTGCAATGCTCAATTTATGATAAATTGCTTTAATATTTATAGTTAGCATAGGCACTGCAATAAATCAGACAAGGGCAAAAATATAACGAGCATTCCAAAGCACAGAAATTACACGCTCCCGCTCTGTGAGACCCGTTTGTTTGGAAAGCTAAGGGAATAACTCTCTAACGGAGGTTTTCTTCACTGAGGTAGTTCGAAGCCAAAAAGCGAAAGTCAACTTATTATGGGCCACATCTAAAGGCTGGGAAGCGAGATCCCGGCTTTGGGCACGGAGCAGGAGTGGGAGCTGCGCCGGACCGGACCGTGCGCTGCCCGCGGCCGCCGCGCGGGGGCGCCCCGGGAAAGGGACGGGAAAGGGACAGGGACGGGTAAAGGGAAAAGGACGGGAAAAGGGAAAAGGACGGGGAAAGGGAAAAGGACGGGGAAAGGGACACAGCGGAGCACGGAGATAATCGCGACTCGCCGCTCCTCAGGCCGCACTGCCGACTACTGAAGGGCCACTCTGCTTAGGACACCGAGCTGGGAGCAGCTGCCCCCGAGAAGGCAGAGCGCCCATGCAAAGAGAGCCTGGCAATGAGGGCTGGCTGGGCAGTGACCCGTCGTGTTAAGTTTGATAAGTTTGGCTGTCAAGAGGCTTCACCTCCATCCCCACCTCTCCACAAAAGTTCAGGTGCTGCCAGTGGCTGCCGAGTGCGCAGCTGTGGCACCACGTTCCGCAGGGCGAGGACACAGCTATGGATCATCACGTTAAATAATGTGAGCTGCAGAAGAGCTTGTTACATGTTACTTGGTGCTGGTAACACCAAAGAGGTGACTTCAATCCCTGTATGTGCCACGTATTTAAGAGCTGGACTTGATGCTCCTTGAGGGTCCCTTCCAACTCAGAATACCCTGTGAGTCTGTAAAAGATGTAAAACACTAGTTTCTGCCTGAAACATCTTGCTGGTAAAGATAGCAGCCACCCGAGCAGGAAAGCAGAGCCTTCACCTGCCCAGATCGAAGGGGACCTGAACTACTTCACATCGAGGAACAAAGAGTGCCACAACTGCACTGAAATATTGCTTCCGACAAGGTGGACTCTGAGTAAGAAAGTGGGCAGCTTCCCATGCTGCCCGCTGGGCACACAGGGTCAGAAAAAAAAAAAACAACGGAGAGTAATCAGGATGGAGAAAATTGCCTGACACAGCTTCAGAACCCACTAGTAATTTGAAGAAGTTCCTCATTTTTCAGTTGTGTCACAACACTGAAGAAGGCCAAGCCAGCTGTGCTTTTGGGTCACATGCTATCTTTACTGGGCATTTGCAACAGGACCTACAGTCCAGACAGCCAGGGAGCCACAGCAAGTAGGGGGAGCTCCTAGCTTTTAAATTTAGGGATTTTTTTGTTTTACTTTAACAGTCCCTTACACAGATTTCTACTGGCAACGTTCCAGCTTAAAAAAAATAATTAAGAAATCCAGTCACAAACAGAACATCATCATCCCTCAAGAAAAAAAGGCTTAAATGCTGTTAGAAGCCACACTGACAGAGACTTTAATAAGCAGGGATTTTATGTTCTAGGTGCAATTTGCAATGGCCTTTCTCAATGACAACCCAAAAAAGTGCAGACAGATCAGAATAAAAGCAGCAATGAAGTCAGAGCCCTGAAGAATCCCCTAGAGTTCAGTTTTCTCCAGCCCACTTGCACAGTTTTACAACTCCTCTCATCATTGTGTTCTACACAAGTGGCAGCAACAATGACCCACCAGCTGAATGAACCAGAGCACTAATTTTAGCTCTACTCATCTGAAAAATCCCCCAAAATTGAAGTCTACATTCCATTTGTTATCTGTGCATTTAACCACTGAGGAGTCTCTACCACAGGGCAGTGTTTCACCGACAAGCCTGTGCTACAGGTAACATTTGCTGCAGAGCTACTCAGTTTAAAAAGTGAGCAGCCTGCCTGAGGAAGCAGATGCCACAGCTGACATATCACCTCGATAACTCACTGTCTGCTGGTGCCATGGGGACTGGAGAGGGCACTGTGCTTCTGGCTGCTTTTGGCATCACCACAGGTACAACCAACACCAACAAAACGGAGATCCACTCGCAAAAATTGAAACAGATCCCAGGCATGGGAAAGTACTACTAGAATGAAGTAAAAAAAAAAAATTTAAAATCTCAGTCTAAATGTAAAACCTGTTGAAGTAAGTAATCTTTATGAAACTGCAGGTGTTGCTGTATTACATTATTTGCTAGAGCAAGCAGGCAGTACATTTTGTGCCAGGCTGCCAGCAGTTTGAACACTTCAGTTTAGAACAACAAGAGGTAGTGTCAAAGCTTGGCAATTCCTTGAGACTGGCTTTTTGCTTTTGGATTCAGAATTATCAGCAAAAGGCAACCCCAGGTGCAGACACTGAGACGTCTGAGGGATATGTTTTAAGGCAAGAGCCAAATTACACTAAAAGATTATCTTCACCAATTTAGACACTACTTTGGTTTGGATACTACCGTAATAACCTCACCTGAACTCAGTGATCCCTTTGAGAAAACTGGACCTACATGAGTTCCCAAGCTCCCTTCTAATATAAAGAGTGATCTTAATAGTGTGTGATGATCCAGCGGGGACAGCTTGAGGAGAGGCAGCTGACATATTTCCCCAACATCAGGCAACCTGTGAGCCAATCCTCACAGGTTCCCAATCTCCTAGGTGCCTTTCAGTTCACTGGCTCTTTCCAGGCATGAGACAGATCAGGAAGCCCTACCAGCCTAACAGATACTCTTCTTGCCTTCTTGGTTCCCAGAGGCAGCAAGCAGCCTAGGGAGGGAGAGGTCACCCCTGCAACTTGGATACAATCAGCCTTAAAAGGTCTAGAAGTGGTATCTGTGTCAAAGTACCAAAGACTTGGAGGTTACAGAAGTCTGGCCCAGAGAAGGTGTACAAACCAGGAGTCAGGAGAGAGGACACAGATTAACAAGCTCCACCACCAGCTTCCTGGAGTACTCTTTCAGCAGACAATAAGCTTTACCTGATGCTTCTGGGCTGAAGCAGAATTTTAGGAAAGTCAATCCAAAAGTAAACACGATCAAGAGGAGATACTCTGACAGGACTGTTACTCAGTTTAAGGCTTGAGGCCCCAGCTAGCTCTGCTTCACAGGCAGTTCGTACACGTGGCACAGCTGGCAGTTTAGCAGATACTCTCCTTGAACATCTGAAAACCAGCCCAAAGAGGGAGAAGTGTATGTGGCTAGTTAAAGGACAGAAAGTGATGGTGCCAACTCAGAAGACTCCCACATGTCTGAGACTAGGGTCTCCTATGTATTCTCATAAATAAGAACCAGATTCCAAAGTGAGGATTGTTTGCATTTTTCTGCTGGGCTGGAGATGGAAGTACACTGAGCAGTTGAAATTTCGTTGACACAAGAGTTGTGCCAGCTCCACCATCAACTATTTCAATAATCCTCTTTTTTTCCAGTTCATTCAGGAGGCACACAAATAGTTGGTTGTAGAAGGAACAAAAAACCTTGACTCATCACCCTAACCAAGCATTAGAAAAGCGAGGCAGTACAGTCATGAGATGAAGTCAGGCACAGTGCTGGGGTTCAGCTCATTTCCATAGCCAAGATCAGAAGAAAAACATTAAACACTCTTTGTCCCATATGGTATGCATCAAAACACAGGGAGCAGCCAGTCCAGAATCCAGAAGGATATATAGGAGACAAGCTGCTGGACTGTGCCTACTCCTGCTTCTGCTCCTCAAAGTGATCATCATCATTGACTAGACACTGTACTGGGGCCTCCTGCCACAGAGCCATATAGCACATGTCCCTCCCCTCACAGCCTGGACATTTGCAGTAGCTGCTGCATTTGTAGGGACACACATTCTGTGAAGAAGTTGTGTTGTCATTCATTCTCACACTTCATATTTCTGCCATCTTTTCACACACCAGGACCAGCTGTGCAACTCAAGTGCATCAGTGAGGTGGGAGAGACAGAGAGAACTGTCCCTCTCCACCAATACAGAGGCAGGGCAGGCAGCAGCCCTCCCCATGCAAGAGAGCTCCCAAAACAGCAGGCAATTGAAAAGGCCACCTTTTGTGGGTATGAAAATACAGTTCTCCCTTACACACATGCTAGGGAGCATTTCACCTTTGCAGTATGCTTTCAGACAGCCTCATATAGGAAGTGGATATAAAAATACTGTTAAATAATCACTGTCATAGCAGGGTGCCCAAAATCACTCTCTTGGAAATACAGCAAGAGAATGACAAATAACGATTTAGCAATATCCAGTTCAGCAACTAGCTCAACCTCTTTGTTCACTTAGAAAAGAAGCTCAGATTATAATTTGAACTCCTACAAAGGAACAAATATAATGCTATGTTAAATCAACATTATTATGTCATAACACACATACATACACACACACATCTAGCATTAAAACAAAAGTTGGCAGAATATACTTCCAAATGAAACGGAAAAAATGAAGTTTTGAGAAATATCTTAGGGAGCCAAAATCAAATACACATCAGTGTTTGAATACAGCAAACACCTGGTGAACACTGTTTTGCAACTTCATGAAAAGACAGAACAAGAAGTCTTCTTTCTGTCCACTCCTCTAGTCTCAGTACTCACATACAAATTATCAGCCATTTTCAAAACCTTGTGCTGCCTTCTGAGGAAAAAGCTGCAGTGTCACAAGAAGCCCAAGATTATTAAAATCTGTCAAATTAACATTACTAGAAGTGATATAATTTTCCGTGTCATCTCATCCACACATGGAATTCCATCATTATAATGAAGCCAACATTCCTGCCCTTCAATAACCAGCCTTCTTCTCCTCCCACAAACTGAAGACTTGGGTGAAGCACAGCCTACCTGTAGTATTAATAGTACATATGAGAGCTTTGGAGAGGTCAGCTGTAGGCTTTACTGAGATTTAAAGCTTCCTCTTTTCTTTCTGCACACCCTGTAAGTAGTAACCATGAAGATCAATTCTACATACTTCTATTTCTAGCAGAAATACTGATGTTGTCCCATCAGAGTTTGGGAGGGTAAACTGTGTCTTTCATACTCATTAAGCTGCAACATTTTATGGGAAAGTTGGAAATCCCTTTGCTTTCATGTCAGACTGTGTTGCAACCATTCAAACAAAATATGCTGGATATCCCGAGCTGTACACAGTTCCATGATATATCTGAATTGCTGTTAACAATGAATCACCAAGTAATACGAATACCTGCTTTTAGGGCTACACAATGATGGTTACCTCCAGTGAAAAGGCTTAACATAATAGGATACTCTGATGAAATACAAAGATTGCATACTCATAAAAAATAATTTTAAAAATTGCTTCCCCCACATTTAAAGTTATAGTAAATCCAATAGGTCATTACTCTTAAAACATGATGACTGCCGTAAACATTCAAGACTAATTTCTTTCACTGCATTAGGAGTCCCCTTTGGTTGTCAACTGCTGCTGTGCTTTTATTCATTCTGTGATAGGATGCCCACAAAAGAAATTAGCCTTACTAAAATCATGTAAATTTCTGGCTGCCAGCAGGTAGCAACTGAGCCATCACTGGAAACTCTCATGAAGGAGATGCCTACAAACACTGGGAAATTTAACACAATGAACACAACTACACATTAGTCCCTGGGAGAAAGTAAATTCCTTAGCATTACTCTACAGTAAGCAACATCAATAATACAAGGAGAGTTCTTTGAAACTAAAACAAAGCAGCAAGTAATAAAATAAATGGCTCTACAAGTACATAGCAATATACAGTCAGTAAAACACATATACCAAGTCCTGGGCTTCCCTCCTGAAGATAACTCACAGCGAACACACCAGTGAAAGCACTGCTCTATACTCAGGAAAAGAGCTATAAAGAGGTTCAGAGATTGTACTTAGATCAACCTTAAAAAAACTGAACAGGGAGACTTCACTACTAATACAAAAATTAAGAGGTGAACTAGTAAACTCACCTTCTTAATGAGACTCTGCTTTGTCAAGTAACCTATCTAAAGAAGATTACAACACAATTTGCATTTGTACATGCATTATTAGGTTATTCTCTCCCTTCTCAGAAAAGCAGTGTGCAACAGCCAAACTGAATTATGACAAAAAATACAGTCCAGGGCCCAGAATAAAAGCTTGGCATGTAGAATTAACAGACAAGAACATTTTTTGTGCATTTCCATGACTGCAAAATCATACAATGCTTCAATCTTCAATATAATACTGTTCAGGAGTACAACACCACAAAATCCCACACCTGGTAACAGAAGTATAAATAAGTCATAAGCATCCACTTAGCACAAGCTATTAGTATACCATGACCTTTCACTACATAACTACATCCTACAGATCATAGATTCAATGGACAGCATCCCAAAAAGCAACTACATATGCTTTTTGAGTACTCTACATAAAACATGGGAGCAGTGGAACGTATTAAAAGTTTCCTGGAAAAAAACAGTCAGTTAGAGTAGTACTTGAACAGAACTAGTAGACATTTTTGCCAAGTGAAAGGTTCTGCTTTTTGTTCTGCATCCCACCTGAGACCCTGGCCACACCTTACAGCTCTAAGGTTTCCTACATGGAGATAGCCATTTACAGGAAGTTTCATGCTGACAGCTCCAAGTGCATTCTGTCTCCACCAGGACTTCATACTAAGAAAGACACATTAAGTTAAGCCTTGAAGAGAGAGGAGGCAGGACTAAAACACACGAGGTCTCACCTGTGCATGCACACCATGCTATACCCCAAGTTCCAAACTCTACAGCAAAGCCCTCCTTACTCTGTTCAGATTTATTCAGTTTCCTTCCTAGAGTCTGAGGCCCCAAAAGCTGCTGAAGAAATGCATGTCCAAAGCTACCAGCACATGAAAATTAGGAGTATGCAAATGAGAATTAGCTGCCTGAGCTCTCTTTCCAACCACATTGCACCCCAGAGGCAAATATTTTTTTACATTTTTTTAAAGACATATAAAACGAGTTGTGAGAAAAAGCTATTTTAATCAGTATTTTCCAGTAAGGAATGCAACAGGTGCCAAGAACTGAAGGAAACCCACATCTGCTCCACTGTGACCGTAGGCCCTGCCTGATCAGATTTTATAATATGTATTTTGCACATGCATGGATTACTTAGAATCTGAGGAATGCAGCCCGTACCACTGAGAGACCATAAAAATATAAGGAATCTGCAGTCTTTCCTGCAGCATGGATCTGGAATGTCTGTGTTCTTTAAGCAATGCTACAATAATAGTGGCCCCAAAACTACTGTCAGTATGATTAATTTCAGTAGCTTTCTTACCCTGGCCAGAAAGCTGTGAGTTTTACATGCCACGCTGAGATTTTTAGCTCTACATACAGGGTAGAAGCCCACCTGCCGACTTCACTTGGCCATGAAGGTGGAGAGATAGGAATAACCACTGCTTTTGGGAGGGATTAACAGGGAATAGTATCAGGCCAGCCCTCTTCTGGGTCTGCAGAAGTTTGAGTGCCCTGGGATACTCGTGAGCTACTGACATGAGTAACAGCTGCTAGCTTTATCTAGAGAGCTCACTAGCCTCTGACTAATTGCCCTGTGTAAAGTTTTGGGCTACAAGAAGTGAGCAGGACCAGATATCTACAGTAAAATTGTATTCTGTCTGGTTCAGCAAGGTGAGGAGGCAAGAGAGCCTCTATTTGGCCCTGTAAGGAGCTACACTCCTTCAACTGCCTTGTAGTAAGTTTCAGGAGATTGCCACATTTATATGCACCACACAGATAATGCACTTGAAATGCTTTGGGACTGATATGAATAGGAACTATTCTTCCCTTTAATTAGCATTTTTGCCAGATGAACACTGCTGTGAAGTGCCAAGCTGTGGAGTCCTCCTACAAGTTCCAAGAGATACACAACTGACAGCCAGAGCATATCCAAAATTGGAAGATTTCCTTTTGCAGCTACAATTCATTTTGCCCACTTGAATGAAAATAACACGGTTATCAAAATGATCACCCAAGATAAGGACAAAACCAGTGTACTACACAAACCCTGAGAGGTCACACATAAAACTATGCTGAATTCTTGGGCAGTTGCATGATGTTCTTTGAATGGTGACTAACATTATAAACATTGACCACAGAAAAAAAAATGCATCAGTGTACTTCCAGAGAGACAGCTTATCATAAGAAGATACAGAATTGATGGGTTTTTTAAAAAGTCAAATAGCTGATCCTACCTCTGATCATGCACACAAAAAGTAGTCATGGGCGACTGTTAGATAATTCACAAGAGGATTTCTCCAAAACATCACCTTAAGTAATAACTAGTAGGAAAACTTTAAATTTGGAAATACAGCAAAAATGTAAGTTATACTGTTTGGGTGTTGGTGTTCTTGTATTACCAGATGAATTGCCAATAGAAAGACGGTATGGATTAAGGGGGAAAAAATACAAAAACATTGGCTTGTTTCCTAGCAACAGCTCAGCTAAAATTACTTAACATTTCTACTCAATCAAATGTAAATTTGACTATGTTATCCCTTAAATGTTGATTATAACAGGCCTTTTCAAATGCAAATTCAATGTGTAAAGTGAATGTAAACGTTGACAAAGCTGACACCAAAATCTCCTGATTAACATCATTTGCATGTACACAGCAACATTATTACAAACCTTCTAAAGACAGAAGGAAATGAGAATTGGAGAGAGAATCACCTTATGCATTATCTCATTCTTTCTTGCTTTAAGAGTAAAACAGACAAAAACGTAAAGCCTTTTGGATTGCATGCAAAATTCCAACAGTTTAAAAGTGCAACACAATAAGCTGTACCTGAATGCTATTCCTTGTGTTGCTAGCAAGTACAATGGGTGAAAAGCTCAGGTTGATTTCTTAGTCGAAGAACTTGAGAATTATGCATATAACACAGGCAGACTGTAAAGACTGCAATACCATGTAGCCACTGGCAGCTTGCAAGTTTTCTCGTCTTTTACCTGCAATTCTTGCGTAAGAAAAAACAGGAGGAAGGGGGGAAAGTTTGTTCTTTGCAACTTCATCAACTCTGGGATTAAACACCTTAGTTATGCGTGCATTCACACAGGGCCAGATAATTTTTGCCTAAAACATGTGGAAGACGCTTCAGAGAGGATGTTAACACGTTTCTTCTTGTTGCAGCATTTCACAATATGGGTACTGAAGTGTATTATTTTACAATAACGTGCACTACATCAGGCTGATTTACCACTAGTTAACCAAAAGTCAACGGGAAGCTGAGAACAGATGCAGTGCTCCTTCAGCACAAAGCAAGTAGCCAGACTTACCCTCTTAAACTGAGAGTATTTTCTAGTAGAAACCACCACCCTTCCTTCTTAATCGTCTCAAGAAGGATACCAGGCTGAAACACGAGAGTTTACATCTACAGACACCACACGGACTTACTTTGGCAATAGAGATTTTACCTTCCATACTGATGCAGACAGGTACCTTGATAGCTTGCTGTGATACACACATCCCAGTCCAGCACATTGACACGATGAGAATTTGCACAGCATCAGCTACAGCAGTGCAAAATGAACAATTTAGCATTCATCAGCCACGTCCTAATCTTTCATGGTGCTGTGTTTTTAAAGAAAAGCAGAAACACTTTCTTCCTCCACTGCACTGCTTCTTAATAGAGTTATTACAGGCCTGTTGAGGATTATCTTTTCTACCCTGGATTAGAGTTGCTACTTAAAGTATTTTAGACAGAACATAAGCCATTCCCCCCAACACCTCCAAGTTGCAAATTTTACCCATGTCAGATCCTAAAAGTTTCTAAGAAATTTCTAAGAAATCAACAAGCATGACAGCTAAGGATTAGGAAGGCATAATCAGTAAAATGTTTACATCCATATTAAGCACAAATTGTACCTCTCTTAAAATGCCTGTCCCATCTCAAAATGATGGTTCTGGGACAGAGCTGAAAGTGAGTTTTGAACTTGACCTAAGGGGTAGGAAGGGAGAGAAACCCAGAATACTTCATCCTCCCATACCAACTCCTGCCTGCTACCCCACTGCTTACAAATTTCTACATGCCAGACAAGGTTCAAACTTGTACTTCAAACAGAGTCCAGTTTTAAAGGCAGAGCTCCTGTCTGGAGATGCATTCTGATGACATGTGAGCTGGTTTTCTTCAGCAAAGCCTAAAGCAGCAGGAGCTCTACAGCTTAGCTCACTGATCCTTCACCCTTATGCTGCACATTTACTGCTTCATTCAAATCCAGCTTATGATAAGAGAAACAAGGACATGCAGACTTTTGGAAAATCTTGAGAAACTATTTTATTTTTGTTTGGAAACTTTCCAGAAGCACTTTTAGTGCTTTAAGTATATACACAGGAAAATTAATACTGTTCTCTCCTTATTAATACATTCTTTCAAGTGCCTTTTACAGTCTGCAAGCAAAGGTCAGTTACAATGAGTTCCAAGAATCCACTGCACTAAAAAAGTAACTTTATTTAACCATATGTTACTATAATTGAACATAGAGGAAAATATTCTTTGATCTTGTGACTGTCTTGGATTAGATGGATAACAATCCCGTTTTTACAAATTATTATTCTGGTTGGAACCCTAAAGAAAAACAAATCTGAAATACCTACATCATTGACTTAATGATTTAGCATTAAAAATACCACCAGGGTATGTGATATGGCAGTCGTGTGTCCTAACTGGGCTCTCACCTCAGAACCCTGACATAAGAGGTTGGGAGCTCATACCTGTGACAGTGACTGAAAGAGATGAAGCAGTAGTTGTCGAAACAGCAAGACATTTGTAGTTGGGAACTAAAATGCAGTGTACAAATTCATGGAGAAAAGGCTCATTAACATGAGAAACATTTGCTACAGAACAAAACTATGTAAACAAAACAAAGGCAAGATGTGCACAAAAAGTTATCTGTTATTCTACACCATATGGGCTATCACTGCCCATAAAGTTCCAGAGACAAAGATTCTAAACGACTGAAACTTAAAAATCAGCCAGAATTAGTTGAAGGCAGACAAGGAACGAACTAGCAACCTTTACTTCTGTGCAGAGACTATAATAGAAAGAAACAGCCTCATAGGAATTCTCAAAGGTATTGTTCAGCCTTAGATGAGGTCCTATGGATACTCCTAAAAATTAAGAGTACACTCATTCACACTTCATGATACACTAAGATCCCCATACTGAGGAAAAATTAAAACACCCTAAATTAACCAATGGCACTATTACAGGAAAAAAACCTCCAAATTTATTCTGAATTAAATGCCTGAAGTTCGTAGCTATATATGTAACTGTCTTTCACATATGTTTAGTGGGAGAATTCAATTCAGTATACTTCCAACAATGACAGATGTCAAAGTTAAATGAAGAAAGGTTTCATTGCCACTCATCACACCCTTAAAGACCAGAGCAGGTGAAGTTAAATGTTCCTCCTTGAGTTTCATATGTAGCAGAGAAGTGCAAAAAACATGGTAAACTCGATGCTGAAACAGGAAAGAGGAAAACTATAAAAAGATGAGAAGAACTAGCTCAGATTTAGATAGGGTATTTGAATAAGATTTGGAAACGTCACAGAAAATTAATTTTTAAATACTTTGCATTCTTAACAGGTCAGATCAACTTTTTCATCTTGTATAGAGGCAAACCTCTACAGATTCAAGAGAAGCAAAAAAAAAAAGCCACACACCTCTGACTGTATGTGTTGCTCAGAAACAGAACGGTGACACAGAAGCCTTGTCCTGCTTTGTGATTGAGACAACCTCAGAGAGTCACTATTCATGCTCTCAGCAAAAGGTTGGGAATATGTGGGATTGAGAGGGGCCGAACTTACAGTAAATACTCATGAGCAATCCTCATGACATTTTTTTAACTCTACCTGGTGACCGTCAGCCAGACCACAATAAGGTTTGATTTATAGAAAGAGAAACTACAGTACATCCATGCCTGTGATTTCTGCCATAGCTTCTCTTATGAGCATAAACTATGTGATTCAAGACTAAGTAGCTTCAGCAAGCCTTTTTCAATCAACTAAATACTACATACAAATACACTCTTTTCCAGCTATGCCATCTAAGAAAGGCAAATGCTTATCCTGCATTTTTCTTAGTGTGCATAAGCACACTACAAAAGTACAAGGATGGGGAAAATGACAGTAATTAAGGGGCAAGCTGCTCACCAGTGCCCACTTTGATTTTTAGCAACTTGACAGCTGACCTTGACACTACTTTCTGGGTGAAAAAGTAATTTATTCAAGAACCATAGAATCGTTTGGATTGGAAGGGACCTTAAAGACCATCTAGGTGTCACACCATGAGCAGGGATGCCTTCTGCTAGATCAGGTTGCTCAAAGCTCCATCCAGCCTGGCCCTCAACACTTCCAGGGATGGAGCATCCTCAGCTTCTCTGTGAAACCTGTCCCAGTGCCTCATCACCCTCCCCATAAAGAATTTCTCCCTAATATCTAATCTAAATCTACCCTCTTTCAGTTTAAAGCCATTACCCCTTACCCCATCACTACACATCCTTGCCAGAAGTTCCTCTCTAGACTTCTTAGGAGCCCTCTCTTCTCCAGTCTGAACAACCCCATCTTCTGTGAACCTGTCTTCATACCAGGGCTGCTCCAGCTCTCTTCATGGTTTCCTCTGGAACCAGTCCAGCAGGTCCACATCCTTCTTGAGTTGGGGAGCTGAGAGCTGAATGCATTTCTCCAGGTGGGGTCTCACCAGAGCAGAGCAGAGGTCTGCTGGTCATGCTGCTTTTGTCGGACACATTTGGCTCTCTCTGGGCTGAAGTGCACATCGCCAGGTCATGTTGTGCTTCTCCACCCACACCCCCACATACTTCTCTGTAGGGTTAATGGCAGTCCATTCTCTGTCCAGACTGTATTTTTGCACAGGCCTGCCTGTCAAGGTCACTCTGGCTGCCATCCCCTCTTTCCAGTGTGTCGATGCAAGGAAGGCAACTGGCTGCCTGGAGTGGCTAAAATCCCTTCGTGCTGGTCTTCAGGAGCTCTGCTGCTGACCTTCAATCCATCTCCAGGCTCTGGGCATCTTTTGCTGGCACTGGCATCAAACCAGTAGGATGGATGGAATTCCCCTCCCTCATCAACTTTAGTTTAAAGCCCTCTTCACATCTTTTAAGACAGCTCTGTTTTAAAAGAACTAGCTAATCTGTTCTTACTAGCAAATGTAATCCTTTACCCCAGCATCAAAGACTCCATTTAGCTCAGTTCTTTAAGTTTATAAAGAACTGAAAGGATACATGAGGCATGGAAATTAAAAACAAAATAGGAGAGAGGAAGCAGGCTTGCTAACTGCAGGAAATAGGACTTTTTCTACAGTCTCAGCCCCACCACTACTTATGTTTTATTCATCAATTCTACTTGCCGTTTTTCTCTTCAGGCAAAGACAACCTGGCAGCACCACGTTTTTGTTACTCCAAGACAAATACAATCCCAGGTCATTAAAAAACGAGATAAAGTACTCCAAAGACTCTTATTAGAGACTCAGGAACATTGCCTTGTTACCTGTCTAGGGTGCCCATCTCTCACTCACATTCCTGGGGTTATTTCTGGCACAGTGTACTGTTCCAAGCACACACAATGGAAGCCAAATCCTATCACTTCTCAAGAAAGGGAGAGGCAGTTTACTTTTGCTGACCTCTAACTCACAGCCATTTTTTGCACTTCTCTGAGAAGCCATCATCCCTCTTGAAGCTGTGCATACCTGCCTTCAGCACACTCCTGCTACTCTGACAGTCCCAGGAGTTTTACTCGCCACATACAATATTCTGTCTTCACAGAACTAGTGTGCTGTCACTTCTCTCTCCCACTCTCCATCTCCTTCAAGACACAACTTTTTAAATTACTTTTTTCAAGCCAGGTCCAAGTAGTACTCATGCTATATTACAGCAGCTTCTGGTTATCAATGTCAAAAGGTCAATTATTTACTGCCAAATCCATAGAGCTACAAATAAGAATGTGTAAGAGAGTAATCAAGTTCTACTACAGCCAGATGATGCATAGTAAAGTTGTTCAATGTTTGCCACATCAAAAGTTCTAACTAGTTAAACTTTGGAATAGGAAAACTTAAAAAGAAAGGAAAATATTGAAACTAAAGAAATACAAGAACATGAAATTGAAAAGACACCAAGAAATAAACAGAGCAACTAATAAATATAATAAAGTCAGAAATGGTCTCACAGACACTCTCTGAAATTAAAGCTTACACACACAACACAAAGCTTTGAAGTTAAAATACATGGCTCCTGGGATAAATATCTATGGCTCTCCTCATCTGCCCACATATTTGGACTGTTTAAGATTTTCTCCTTCAGAACCAAGGTGATAGTTATAAACCTGAGATAGTTAGCAAAGTCTACGCAGCATGATTTGAATTACAGAAAAAATGTCAAGAGTATAGTTATTATATCTGTTAATAAAAAACAAACAAACAAACAAACAAAAAAGAAAAAGGCCATCAGAAATAGGAGGTATTTAGCTACCCTCTCAAGAGTAAATGCCATTTTTGAATTCTGTGATCATGCTTCTTAACAGGAAATTGCACTTCAGTCTCTTACCCAAACCCAAACCAAAATATTTATTTACATGTCACATATTTACATGAAGACAAAAGAATTATAAACATCCTTCATGCATGTATATGTTTGGGTTTATACATTTATGTATAGACTTATTCATGAGCCTAGATATCCTGATATTCTCACTAGAATCTTTGCAGCAGAGAAATCATTCATGTTCCATCCAAAAGTGTCATGGATCATCCAAAGATTTCGCTTCTGAGAGCTGCAAATTATGCACACAAATCCTTCCTGCCCACACACCTCCCTGGCACCTCACAACAATTCCTGTAAAGAGGGGAAGATCCAGCCCTGCCACTAGCCCAGGAATGGTTTCACCTCTCCAGTTTGGTTCTCCTCCTCCATGGTTTGCTGAGCCATCTAATCCTTGCATTTCTAAATGGAAATAACACATTGCCAAACACTAATGCTTATTATTACAGTCAACCAATTAAACTGTAATTCTACCATTGTTATCCACCAACACTCTTCCTGCTTAAGTGCAAGCTATGTTTACTTTATTACTGAGAAGCTCAAACATTTTCTTTCACAATACTGTATTCTCTTCCTCCTCCCACTTAAGCCAAGGTGAATGCTCATGAATCAGACCAATAACTAGAACAATGTTTTCACTTCTACACTGACATGGACAAATGCAGAAAAACTGAGAATTAGTATTTTCACCAGTTTTAGGGTCTGTAGAAAGATTCTGCAAAAAAGGGAAAGATGGCAGAGATTTCAAAACAACAACCAAAAAAACCCCCTTCTTTTACACCTCAAACACAAAACCACCACATAGAACTGACATTTTATTATATTCTCTTTTACAGTATCACTGCTGAAACTAGAAGTTCCAGATCTGTTAAACCAAATGAAATAGCCATAAAGGAAGAAATCACATGGCAGAACAAGTAACACAGATCTTATAAAATCTCAGACCCATTAGCACTGTATAGATAAAACTATTTTAGATTTTATTCCAATCTGCTCTGCAAAGAGCCTCTCCCTTACCCCACTAAACAGAATCTGCACCAGTAATGCTGGTTCACAGTTACATAGAGACAAAAACATGCAAATTCCACTTCTACACTGCATTTAATAAACAGATTAATTTCCTCTGTGGTCTATATATACACAGAAAAGTGTTGGCTACCTCTCACAGACAATGCTTTATCTGTTCACTTATAGTCTGCTAAAGCAGCCAGAAATAACAAATAAAAATACAGGACTCTTAATCCTCGATCCAGCTCAACTATTTTTAAAACTGGATGCACAGAAGTTATAGAAGTTGGAAACAATGCAGAAATCTCTATCAAGTAGTAAGGCACTAGTGATTTTTAGACCTCATTTTTGGCACCTTTACTTCTTCAGGAATGCTGCATATATGATGAAAAGAAAAACTTAATCCCAATACCTTGTATTCACAGCTAAATATGGAGTGCAGTGCTGGTAACCCACACGAAGGAAACACGGAACAGTGTTTCCATTATCCTATAACCAGTTCAAAACAGCATCATTAAGCTGACACCACAAGTGAACATCACCAGGAAAAGACTGCATTTATTTGAAAATCCTTACTCCACATCAGAGGACCTCTGTATCTGCTGCTCCCTCAAAACTTGCACTGATAAGAATCAGCCCCAACCACAGATGCACACTCATCAGGACACTTGCAGATCACAAAACATGTAGAAACTTGCTTCTGAGGAAATGTCCACAACTGATTGTCAAATTCAAGACCAAATGTTAAATACCACAAAATAACACTGTACTGCTTATCTAACTCCATAAACTGGGACCATCAGTGTAGTTATCTGAGCACATAAATGTAATTGATGAACATGCACTTCACAGCATATCTCATCATTCCTACATTTTTATGGCAGGCAAACATACAGTTGCTTCTCTGCTCTCCTCCAAAAAACACACCTGCTGAACTCTGCACCTGCTCAAGACAGCAAAAGTGTTATTCAAGTCATCCTCATAAGGTCACATCCTTACAAGCATCAGAAAAATTACATCTAGATAAGTTCCTACTACATTAACAAGTCCAACAAATCACTAGGAATGCACTTAAACTTCCTCCAGCGTAGAAACAGCTCTGTGATCTCCTCTGTGCCTCTCCAGAAACAGCATCCAAGAAGGGAGGATGCAGCTGCCTCCACTCAGATCTACCTCTTGCTACCACATCTTCTCTTTCCTCAGGCCATCAGGTGGGAAGAGCTGTCGGGCTCAGTTCAGTCTGCAAAAGTATTACACGTTAGTACCATGGATCAGTTTTGTTTTACTAAGCCATATATATATCTCAGTTATAAAAAGTATGCAGGACCAAAATGAGACACAACAACAGACCACCAGTTTTCAGAAAGTGAAGAGGTCAGCACTTCCTAAATATCAACCCCCCTCACAAAAATATTTATTATGATTATGCAAAACTAGGATACATGTTGTCATCCCCCAAATAACTGGGTTTCCCCTCTCAAAGTAAAGAAAACTGTGTATCTACAGACACATGGGAGTGTTACAAACAGCAATGTAACAGCTGTGCTTTGCTTAGGGATGGACAGCCCTGCAATCATCTACACATGAGGCACCAAACCGTGCTGGTGCCTCAGCATCAGCTGGTCCCTCTAGCCCATATGATGCCTCACCATGAGGTGTCGCACAGGCAAGCTGTGTTTCATGGAACTTGCAGGGATATGTGCTCAACTAGAGGTATGTTCTGCCCATGTAAACTCATATTCCTTAGCACGCAATTACTCAGCAGCTCTTTCGTTTGTAGGAATCCTTTTCCTCATCCTACCTCACAATCGTGACACCACACCAACTAGTAGAGAGCAACGAGACAGGAGGACTGTGAGACTTCAACTTTATCTTCCTAGCAATCAACAACATATGTTCCTCCACTGCACTGCAAGGACACAGAGAAAACAGTTCCTCTGCCACGGTCTAAGTCACTTTGGGGCTAAAAATACATAACACAGAACAGCTCACTGTGTTTTCAAATGGGAGCTGTCTCAGATACTTGTGAAATTAAAGTCTGTCATGGAAAGGAATACCAATCAGGGTTGCATCTACCCAAATTCAAGCGTGAAACTTTGTGGTAATGGTCTTAATGCTTATTCTGCTCTTCATAAAATGTCAGGGGAAAATCAAAACACAGACCAGATTCAAAACAATAAATTGGCTTTCTTGAGTGCTTATCATCAGCCCTGCCTACTGGCTCTAAAAACTGCCATCATGCAAGATGTTTGATTGCTTAACACCAGAGGTTCAAAGGAGGGAAGCTTCAATGGAGCCACAGTGAGGAAATCAGAGTAAGTCCACATAAACAGACTGCCTCCCAAGCAAGCTGTCATTAACAAGTCTGTTCTACTAAGCTACCTACCCACAACAAGGTAGAAAGCAACCAAAAGGTACCCAGAAAGGAAGACCTTTATGATCTTGAGAAGAAAGGTGTTCTACTGTGCAACCACTGGTAAGAGAAACGAGGGGGGGAGAAGAATAAATTAAAAGAAAAAAAAAATACAAAAGGCAAAAAGTCAGTTCTGCTACAATAGCAACAAAATAATGTTTGTTTAGGAAGGATGGGCTACCAGCCCAACATTTAACAAATCTTAAGATTCTAAAAAGGATGGCTTTAGAACTGACCTTAAGAGAAAGGCTACAGTATTCCTGGAAGAACAGGAAGAGGATAATGTCTCATCTGAGGAGACTGCTTACTTACCAGGTGTGCTTCAGCACACGCATTCAGTAACAGAACCAGTCTTTTGGATTGAGCATTCAGCACTCAGTATCCTGAGTGGGAAAGCTAAGCAAAAGAATTCAGCTCTCAGATATGTAAAATTCTGCCTCAAAATGAAAATATAGTGGAGAATTATCCACATCTAGATCATTACTGCAGCTCTTCAGGAACATGATCTACACAAAATGAGTTAAAAACCAGCAGTGTGACAGGTCACCTGCAAGGAGGGAAATTCAAAAGAGGTACTGAGGTAGTCTGAAAAGGCAGCTACAATAACCCACAGAATTGATCTGATATCAGGATGTATTTAGTAATACAAACAAAAGAGGTTTTCAGGATAAATTAGATAAGGACTTTGTAGGCAATGAACTAAGGATACTTAAAACATCCACTGAGAGCTCTGAATCTCATCAAGTGCATGCCTCAAGCAGACTGCCTGAACAACCTCAAGCATTCAACTTCAAAGTGAGCTAGGAGAAAGAGACGCCTGTATGCTTGCTCCAGAATTAGACGTGTGTCTGCCTAGCAAGAAAAAACAGGGTTTCTTTTCAGGCAGGTAACTGTCCAGCTTATGAGATTCAAAAACCTCAACCAATACGTCATTTTAAAAAGCAGACTCCTTTGTTTTTCACAAACTCCTTTTCTGTCTTGCTTCAATTTCAGATTTTTTCATCTTTACTCCTTGCTATACTCTGCTTCTTCATTTTCTCAGAAAGTCACCTTCTGTATTTATATGGTTAATATAGAGGCCTGAACAATACAAGTACAGTATATCCTATCATGCCTATGTTCAGTGCCCTATTCCTAAGCTATGCCTGTTCTACAGAGCACCAAAAATAAATAAATTAGAACAATCAGTATTCACAAGAAAAGAAGGCTTTGAGACTTTACAGGATGAAGTGGTTCAGTGCTCCAGGACAGAAAGGCAGCAGCCATGAGAAAGGCTCCCATCAACCACTCATCCGTGGAGCAACAGGAAAAGAGATGAGAACAGAACAGTAAGGAGGTGAGCAGCAGGTGAGCACAGACACCGGATGGAGATTTTCAAACTTTGTTTTTTTTAAAGCAGTAACAGAACAGTAGGCAATTTATGATTTCCCTACAAAACCTAAATCAGGTACCCACCAACACTACCACAGAATGTACATGTAACACCTTTCCAGGTGGGTGCATTCTATGGTAAATATGGTGGTACATTCTATGCAAATGGGTAAACCACTTTGGGGCATCAAGCACCACAGTCTGGGGTCTGCGTGTACATGCAGCAGAATGCTCTGCTGAGCATAACTCCTTATCAAAAGCTAAACACTGCTGGAGCAGAGTTTCCTCCATGTAGCTATGGGATTTATAATCCCTTTCCTTAAACCACTAGTTAGGGCTTGGCAGGTAAGCAGAAGTGTCAGGTGATGAGAGGGGTCGAACAATAATGTAGAACAGAAGTAAGATGTAGAAGTCCAACTTTGCTACACAGGTCAACACAGACAAGAAAAAAAGAAAATTATTTCAAATCCCAAGTTTGTATGATGTTTTTTCAGTCATGAAAGGATGAACAATCCCTCACAAGTGTCTTCCCCCAAAGTACAGATACTGGAAGGTTTCGGTTTTTAATTCCTACCTCTGCAATTTACTATCTTGTATCAATTTCCCAAAACGGAACTAGTATGTGGGCTCTTCCCAACCTTCTCTCTTCAAGTCTTTCTTCTTCTCCTAACTACTTGCAGCTCTGCAGGCTTCTGAAAGAAACATGAACCTGGTCTTCAATTACAACTAATATTTTTAAATTACATGCAGAAAGATCAGCATTAATTATTGTTACTAATTATCGATATAGCAAGTCTAATGGCATACAATGAGTGCATAATAAATTTTAAATTATTATACCACGCAAGCTGACAATACTTTCTAGAGAGCTGTATACTCAATTCTGTGCCGTGGTTCTAGTCACACAACACCACAGAGATTATGAGCAAATACTAGCAGGCTTTCCATATGTATGCACACCTGCTACTACAGAACAAGCAATTGCAAAACTGTGTGTTTGCTCTCAATCTTGAATTCATGAGGTATCAAGTGTTTTTAGTAGCCACTTACACTATTGCAGGCAGAACTCCAATCCTTTCCATTATTAAGGGGTTGTGCTTTGTGGGGCAGAGCAAAGGGATTTGGTTTCCAAATGCAGATGTTATGGCTCCCATATAGGCAGGGTCAGAGAAAAGGCATTCCCTCATTTCCAGAATGTCTGATGGTAGTAAGCAATCCTGTGGCTGGAACACTGTGCCATTAGCAGGAGCAGAAGGGTTCACTACTGTATACCTACTCTATTTCTGAGGTCAGTGGGATCAAGTAGAAGTAGGGTGACAATGTTACAGGAACTACACTTCCTGCTTAAGAAAGAAACAAAGAAGTCAGGTCACCACTGAGAAAAAAAATGCAGCTATCAATTAACTCAGTGTATCTTCAGAACATTAATTAAGTTTATAAATGTGTATCATTTTTATTATATTTGTTTCAATATCTGAAACGCATTTGGGGCCATATATACAGTTCAGATATAGCAAGAGCAGATACAGAATCTCTGCCCATCTCTTTCATAATGATTTCTAACTCAGAGTTATGAAAATTGCTGCAGAAGTAAAATTCTTCAGGTAAAGGCAACAAGACAATCTTTTTTTTTAGATTTCATTAAAATACAACCACTTAATATTAAAACACAAGAGTGTAACCAAAAATATCCACAGAAGGTAACAGCAACAAACACCTTTTCCCCATCCTGTGCATTCAATTATTGTTACATACCTGAACAACCACTTGGTATTTACCCTGGCTCTGGAAGCAGGTTGAGCAAGCCACTAAAACTCCCTGGCATATAACCACATCCCAGCTCAGAGTATCCAACATAGACTTTATCTCCTCCCTCAATCAGGTCTAAAGAGAGCCCTGGGTAACTGCCCCGTGGTAACTGTCAGCAAAGATGAAGTATTTGCTTTGTTCTGATGGCAGGCTCTTCATAATCATCCCCCCCCCCCCCCAAAAAAAAAATCTGCCAGGAAGAAATGGCTCATCCTGGATACATGAAATGAGAACACTAGGCACAGGTAACTCAATCTCTAGACAGCTCTCCTAAGACAGAGACCAAAGTCTGGAAGCCCCGTCAAGCATGGCTGCTGAAGATAAAGCATGAGGACTGATACAGCTACAGTGTCAGCATTTCTCATCTATAAGACAGTGTTTAGTCAATTTATGAGATTTTTGAAGGTAAAAAGAAAATGCAATTATTACCAATTCTATGACTGTGTGCAAATAGTCCTATAGCACAACTAGAAAGCCTCTCTCAAGTACAGCAAGTGCTCACAATGAGCCCAGGAAAATGAAGACTCCCTAGAAAAATGCTGTGAAATGAAAGTGCTTACAAAAAACTCTACGCAGCATTATCTTCCCACTCCTCTCACTCACCCCACCACTACTTTGCCTCATGGAGCATAGAACACTTATAACTACAGTAAGGACCACAGTCTTCCTAGTTCCTCCCTGGAAGGATCTGCAACCACAAATTTTATTTTGAACACATTTAAGCTTTCCTTTTTCTTCCAAATATCACAGTAGTTACAAGCAATTTTTAGTGAATTTCTTACTGTCAGCTGCCTGGTCCATGCTGCCCCATCCATGGCACTCTGCATTTGATGAATAACCTCAGCCTGGGTACACACAGCAGCATACTTCTGAGCCTCTTCCCCTTTCTGTGCTGCCACTGCTATGGAAATTTTTCACTCCCCTTCCACAAATTCATCTTCTTCACATTAACATACTTATTAAGTGAGCAGGAAGCTCTTGCAATATGGCGCAAACAAATTTATTGGAAAAAGCCATTATTTGGGGTTTTCCTTAGTGGTTTTTTAACACATCTTTCTCCATAATCTACTCTATGCAAAAGGAAAAATAAAAACGTTCAGACAATGAAAACCTGATTCCTCAGGAGAAAGGCTCTACAGATACCCCCCCCAGAGCTTAACTGGACACACAGAAAAGCTCCCTGGTCCCAAATCAAAATAGAGATGACTATGTGCATGGTTCACTGTTATTTTCTGCATCAAAACTGAGATCTTAACAACTCTCACATCACCAAGTTAACCCAGTATAACCACCAGGTAGCAGACTCTCCTTTAACCCAACAGTAAGTTACAGAAGCCTTAACACTTCTCCAACATATTGCTACAAAACCAGGTCAGCTTCAAGGGCTTCCCTAGAAGTTTGTCATCAGATTTACTTGTATCAATGTCAATTCTTTGGTCTGAAGACAAAGGAAGCAAAGGTAGACTTCAGTAATCTGGTGTGTAGCTTTCACCTTTAAATTAATTTTGAGGTCACTTCCACAGCACTGATACACACACTTTGATGAATATACACAGCAAGATTACATCACAATAAATGACTGAAATAATTAAATAGTGCTGTTTTCAACACTGAGTGCCTCTAAGGGGCTGAATTAACATTCGTGTATCTCATGCAGTGAAACTGGATCTCTTGCACCTTAAATGTACCACCTCCGTGTTTCTGGGTTATGGCTTCTATCAGGATAATTCTCAGAAAGTAAGATAGTGACTACACTACACACTGCTGGAGAAACACATGATCCTCCTTTCCACGTTATACTGGGGTATTTAGAGGTTCAAATTTTATTCATGGAGTATTTACTATCTGTCAAAATATGATGGGAAAAAAATTAATTTCCATAAAGAACAGAGACATTTATAGCTTACTCAAGCTTTACAAAGTACTTGGGCAGGTATCTCAGAAGTGAACAAGTACTCTCTAAAACTATAAAAAGATTTTGTTGGACCAGTTTCAGCAGTGCCAGTATTTCAAAATGAAAGTGCTTGGCTTTTTGCAAAAAAAAACCTTAATAAAGAAGATGGCCTTTATTAGCACATAGTGAAATCTTTCTCAAAATGCTTCCAAATTCATCCACAATCAAGTTTTAATCTCTTTGTCCATAAAGAACTGATCAGCTTCACTTCAAAATCCCATTCAATTTTTCCCTTAAGCTGGTAAATTTCTTCTTCTATGTCTACTCTATCCTTTGTAACACAAAACGGAACATTAAAAAGATATGACTAACACTTGTATTTAAGTCAGTTCAGTCTTTAATGAATTACAGTGTCTGAAATGAAACTGCACAGTAGTAATATACTCCATCCTGTGCACTTATGAGAGACACAACAAGTGCAGTGCCATCAGCATCACTGGTGAAAAAATCCATTACCTTTGTTTATCACAGCACAAAGTTAGGAAGGAGCCTTGTAAGAATTCAGGGAACATTAACAGCCAAGAAAATATAATTAAACCATAAACTGGAATATTTCTTCTTTTCCACAGCTCTGAATATTGGTCCATCATCTCATAACTAAAGTACAATAAACTGTAGGTACTCTCCCAAAGCATTTCTAAAAGTCTCAAGACTGAATTAGACAGAGTAACAGGAATTGGTTGTTTAATTTTTAATGTGAAGTTATTCACTGAGACAGTCCTTTAAAACCAAGGACTCTTTATTGTTAAACACAGCTGATTTATCAAATCAATTCTCTAATTGTCACCATTTCAAATTAATACTAAATTCTTTGCCTCTGCCTTCCTCAAAGTGTATAGAACAGCTATTTTCTTAGATGGTTATCATCTAAATTTTGAATAACTGGTGCTTACTAGAAATAAATAAAATTCATTCTCAATGAAAAATAGCTTGTTCAAGAAAAAATAATTATAAATAAAGAAAAAAATAGCACATTCAGGAGCAACATAAAATGTACACTGTAAGCATAAGGCCTTTAGTGCTTCCTTCTTCTACATTAAAGTATTTTGCAGCTTGATACAAAATATTTCTGATTACTTGTTTGCATCTGCATTATTTTCTAGGAGAGAAGGGAATGGTAGATAAAATTGTCTCAGATTGTACAGATGTTTCTTCATCTTCTGGCATCACCCCTTCCTCAAATTATTTTTTTACTATACAATTATTTTTTATTACACAAGTTCACATTCCTAGAGAAATGATGAAGTGAAAAAAAGATAATTTGACTGGCAGTCACCTGATTATTTTACAGCTCTCATAAGAACTGGAGATTAGCTGTGAAAACATCCATTTCACCATGAAGGTAAATATGGCCCACGCAAGTGAAGTGTAATGCTACTGCTACAAGTTACCTGATGTTTCTTCAGGTTTTCATTTTCAAGCTCTTTTGTAGATCTGCTGGCATACAAGAGGAACAATCTCTGCCAGTCATGTGGATGCAGCACTGCAATGGGCCTCACCCAAAGCCACTCCAGCAAGTAGAGGAAAAAGGAAAGATCCCTATTGGCTTTATGTGAGACTTTCAATCTTAAAAATGAAAAATCAGTTTGCAATATTTTCACAGATGTTTGCTTTCAGTCCTTCCATCCCAGAAAATAAAATATATTAAACACTATATCTTATCCTCCATGAACTTGGTAACCTCAGAGCAAGAAAAAATGTCATGTCACAGAAGTATGAAAAAATTATGTTTTAGTCTAAGTTTAATGACAATTCCATTTTCCTCCATACATATTAACATATTCTACAATTTGTTACAAGACTCACATTTACATTTTATCACAATTTATATCCAAACCCAAAGAGCAAAAGAAGGCATACTTGTAAATGCAAAGGTATCCAAAAATCTGCTCTGCTCAAGATTACATGTGAGGGAAAAAAGTGCTGATTAGATCTTTTAGTCAAAAAAAAAACTTTATTTGACAGAAACACCTTCCTGAGATAGAAGGGCCTTTCTCACCATACCAACTTGCAAACCAAAGCAAATAATCAACATCCTTGGAAAATAGATCCTTTGCTGTGAAATGCTTTTTAAATAAAAAGCAAAAACTACACTTGCAGAAGTACTGGGCAGAGGACGAACTTTTAGCTAAACACAGCCGTAAATGTAGGAAGTTGCTTTTCATGAACAATAATTAGTACTCCTGCTAAGGTAAACACACCTAATTATTTGTTTATTTTGCAAGGACACACATTCATGCACATGCAAGTACCAGTCTGTCCTCTATTTCCAGATGCTGATGAGAGTATTTAGCTGCCACATCATTCCTGGTGTAAAAAGCCTTAGGTTAACATCTACCACCTTTTCAAAACAGGCAGTGTCAACTCCAAATGTTAAATTACACATTGAGCAAATGCTAAGAGAAAGTTACATGATGGCAGCCACTTAAATGATGTTCACACTCTTGCGAAGAGCTCAGCTTTAAGTGAACACAATCTGTCATGCAGACTTAGGTTTTCCAGGCCTTCCATAGATGCTGGTGTGTAGCCCCTCATCCTCATCTTTAGCAACATTCAACAGTTGGATCTTAGGCTTGTTTTATACATCATGCAGTCGGCTCCAGCACAGAAGCTGTCACCTCTGTCAGACTGCACTTAATCTAAGATGCTGCTGGAAGTCTGGGCGACATGGCAGTGGGGAGCAAAGCCCACATTTTAGCAATACCAAATGACATCTTAGCACGTGCTCACAGCCAGCTCATCATTCAACGCTTCCAACTATCAAAGGGAGGACACCACACCGTTATTAGCATGTCTGAGAAAATATTGAAAAGGACAACTTTAAGAAAGGTACGTGCATTCAGCCAACAGCTTATTCAACTACTTGAGTTCTTTGCTGGAGAATCTGGACCCTTGACTGCATAATATTAAGAACTGAAGTCACTGAAGGCAACAGATGTCAAAGTTACCACCAGACATGGAAATTCATAAGCCTCTTTCTCCCTCCGTATGACCTGAACTTTCCAGATGGATAGCATTTTACATGCAAGGTTTTGGTCCGTCTTCTACAATTATTCTTAAATGGAGAAAGTTTTATTTTTCCTGTTAATCCTATCACTTACAAAAGCAGCTGCCTCTGCTCCCACAGAAAGTACTGCTCTGTTGCAGGACCCATCCTAGAATTTGGGAATCAGTCAAGCTTGATGAAAAGCTCCCAGTTCCAACATCAATACTACAAAAAGACTCCACTGAAAACTATCCAGCACTGTGATTTCTTCCAAAACTATAATGAAATGTTCAGCTACAGCTGATCACCTTTTTTGTGCAATTACTGTATAAGCAGATGGTCTTTTTTTCCCCCTTCAAATTATAGTAGTTTCAGTTAAATACAATTATCAAACTTTACTTCCAAGTAAGAGTATTTTCAGATTTATGTTTTGTATCTCTTCCTATCCACTCTTTCACCCCTTCTAGCCTACCATCATATGTTTGGACACTCGTTTCATTCACACCTATTTCCTCAACACTTGATGAGCCTCAGGAGAAGCAGGATTGCTCATATCAGCCAAAGAGCTACACAGGTGTATATACCATGTCAGCACTTACCATGAATCAAGTGACCACACAGTGCCTCTTACAAACAGCAACCTCACCCGATTTTAAAGTATTTTACTACAAATACCATGCAAAAATTAAAATAAATAAATGTTGTTAAAACCTGGTGAAGAGATGCAGTTTGAATATTGGTTCTTCAGTATCAGAGTAAACATCGTCTTAGCAACTAAGGAGCTACCTGAATCACCACTCTAAAGGTGCAGTTCAACTGCAAGTACATTGAGGGAGAAACAAGTTGAGGGAAAGGGAAGAAGAGAAAAAAAGAAAAGAAACCTCACCAGAAGTGTGACCCTCTGGACTTCCTGCCTGGACTTGTATGAACAGCTCAAAATGCCCCAGAAGACTAAAGTGTATTTTCAGAAACACCCTGTGGAAGCAGTTGTGCTGGTCCCAACACGATAGCTGAAGACACTATGGGACTGCAGAAAGGCAATAAAGTTTGCTGTGCTGCCAAGCTGAATATTGGGCAGTTCAAAATTGGTGGGTTTGGGGGTCTTTTTCCTCCTCTCTTGACATTACTAAGGGGAATTGAGTCCATTCCATTTGACAGCCTGAATCTGGCTAATTGTAGTAAATTTGGCCTTTTGCTCATGGACTAGAGATGTCAGAAAAGTCAATCAAGCCACCTGCAAGGAAGGGGTCAGAGCAGACAAAACCAAGAGACAGGGAGACAGCCTAGCAAGGCAGGCCAAATGCCCCCCCTTCTCAGTACACTGCAGAGAAGGTAACACCACTTCAGGTTGCTTGGACAACGTGCTCGTAGAAAAAGCTGACAGAGGAGTATTTACAAATCAGCAGTTTTAAATCAACATCCATTTCCAGCTGTGAGCCACAGCAAATGTGAATACTCTGTTTAGTAGTATTGCTACAGACTGCAGAACACAGTCTCGTTGCAGAGAACACCAGTAGGGCTCGGCCTGTCTTATGAAAGACCTCAGAGCAGTGCTTTGAGTGAGCTCAATTCTTCACAAGTCTTTGATCTATTAATACAAAACCCAAAAAGCAGCTGATGTGCACCCAGCACCGCCTTGGAGTTGAATACTTCATCCAATGGCCACAACTGTCCCAGATGACATGCACCGATACTTTTTCAAGTAACCAGTAACCTCTAAGATATAGGTGGAAAAAAAACCCAAAACCATACCACTGTACCCCATATTATTTCATTACAATATGATTATTCATTGGTATTATAAGCAAAGAAAGCAACTGTTGAATTGCTCAGAAATGCCTCCAGAATGCCACAACAGTGTTTCACAGAATCACAGAACAAGTAAGGCTGGAAGGGACCACAGTGGATCATCTGATCCAATCTCCCTGCTTAAGCATGGTTATCCCAGAGCACATGGCACAGGATTGCATCCAGATGGTTCTTGAGCATGTCCAGTGAGGGACACTCCACAATCACTCTGGGTAACTTATTCCAGTGAGTAGCCACCCATGTGACAGAGAAGTACTTCCTCATGTTCAGGTGAAAATTCCTGTGCATCACCTTCTTCCCATCACCTCTTTTCCTATTTCCTTATGCTAAGTTGAGTTTTTTTCCAAAGGCTGACAAAAACCAAAAACCCTTGATTAAGGTTTGCTTCCACTTTTCAGATACACAGTACAGCACTGCGAAACAACCACATTCCTACTAGCACTCACTCCACTGATGATGTGAACAATTAACCCATCCCGTGAAATGTGGCAGAGCAGCAGCACCGCAGCAGCCAGACCACCTAGAGCCTGTGCCATAGACGCCTCCCTACACACAGCTGTGTGCAGCATCAAGTTTGTTATCTGTGCTGTAACACTGTCTGCCCAGCAATCACCCACTTCAGTTTAAACTAATAACGGAATATAATTCAATCAAGTTTTCTTCATTCCGGCAGCACACGCTGAATGTCCAAAGCAATCTATTTTTACGTGGCATGTTACTCTTCACTCCGTATGCCAAAAAATACAGTCAATTTTTATAGCAACACATTTCAGCGTGCATTTCTAGGCCTGTATGATGGCAAAAGCTGGACACTGTTTGCATCATCTTACTGAGAAAGTAATTCCAACATAAGCTCCTATTCAGATGTTTAGTCCTTTATTTCCCAGTTGCTTTCAAAAAGGTTAATCACCTTTTGGCTAAGTGCTTAGCTGGCGAGTTATCATCCTTTAGGCAGGAGTTCCTTGCACACACCAAACCATAGAGCTGAGCCTTCAAGCAAGAACTGGGATCCATACATGGTGTCACGGGTTCAACTCCCTACTGATTTTCCCAGTGTCTCACACAGGCAACGTAACATTGCCACATCTTGTATTCACAAGCAAGTTAAGTTCAAGTTCAACCTCCTGTCACGCAGAGGTGAAACATTAAAAATTAAGCACGAGCAACCTTATGTCATACCCCAGCAGTTTGTACTCAAATCAGCTGCTTATGTGACACGGCGTGCAGAGCCTCAGACGTGTGTCCTGGAAGTCTTGGCAAATGACACACTCTATTAAACGTGTGCGTGCTCAATCCATAATGCTCTAACTTGGAGAAAAGGAAAAAGTAATGAATGTATAGAATTAAATATATAATTCTTTAAAAAATTACAGTATTTCAGCATAAAGTTGTTTTGTCTGTGAAGAAGTGTCAGAACTGCTTATTGGGACTCAAACAGCAATGCACAGACCACGTGGGCAGGACTGTATCTTCTCTGACACCCTGTGGGCTGTGGCACCTAAGGGCTGATAAACCACTCAAGCAACGCAGAAGATGACTTATGAACTTCCATTTTGGGGCACTATTTCCCGTAAGCTTTTCTGGGGTAATGTGATGCACGACGTAGGAAAAGCTAAGAATCTGAGATTAAAAAAAAAAAAACCCCAACAATATCACAATGGTATGCCTGCACTATATAGAGTCATAAATTACACAGTTTTGCGGTATGTGGTTTTGTTACTTCATACTAGGCATCGTGATAATTATGAGAACCACACCTTTCATCTTGCTGACCTATAACGCTACACTAATGTAACGTTACACTCACAACTTAAGCTTCAGTGATTTTTTTTCAGGTATTCAGAGAGGCTTGTTAAAACTTTAATAAACTGAAATGCATGCTAGCTTCATCACTTTGTAACAGCAGTTTCTTCATGCTTCTAGCGAAACACTTAATCCCTAGATACTTAAAACTTCTGAATTTTTTCCCCTAGTTTTAAAACTTGGTCTGCTTCAAAGAACTAGCTCGTTTCTTGATAGCTTAAGCGCTGTATTTTATGAGCAAAAAGAGAAAGCCGGGAAGATGCAGACGGGAAGCAAGCAGCGCAGCAGCCAAGGCAGCACACCTGCCGAGGCGGGAAGGTGCGGGGAGGCGGCAGCGCCGTGCCCGGCTGCGGACGAGACGCTTCTGCCGGCAGACCCCGCGCTCCGGCAGCACGCCTGAGGCCCGGCCGGGCGCGGGCAGGCCGGTGCCGCCGCAGGGGGGAGAGGCAAAGTTGGCGCCCGCGGCCGGCCGGGAGCCGCGCCGCCCCCTCCTCCCCTGGGCGCCGCCCGCGCCGCCGAGGGGCGGCCCCGGCGCCCCTGCGCACGCTCCCGCCCGCCGCCCATGAGGCGCCCGCGCCGGGAAGGCACTGACGAGTCATCGCCCCGCCGCGTCCCCGCCCCCGCGGCCCTGGCGGGACGGGCGGCGGACGGGAGCGGGGGACGGCGGCGGAGGGGGAGCCCGCAGGTGATGCTCCGGCGCGGCCAGGCCTGGGCTCCGCGGCTCAGGGCAGCGGGTCCCGCTCCGGCGCGGCCGCCTTCTTCACCCGCCCGCCCGGCCCCGGGGGCTGCGCCGGCCCCGCCGCCGGGCGCTCCTTCCACGCCCACCGCGCCGCCGGCCCCGGGCTCCCGCACGCCGGTGCCTCCGCCGAGAGGCGCCTCCCGCGCTGCGGCGGCCGGAGCGCGACCCGTGCTCCTCGCCACACCTAGCAACAGCGCTGACAGGACGCAGTGGCGGCGGCGGGAGGAGGAGGAGGAGGAGGAGGAAGCGGAATGGCTGCCGCGGCGGCGGCTCCCTCCCTCCCCGGAGCCCTGACAGCCAGCGCCGGGGCGGAAGCAGCAGGCGGCGTGCTGTGCCCGTCCTCCTCCCTCCTCCTCCGCCGCCGCCTCCTCCTCCGGGCTCCTGCGCTCCCTCCTGCCAATGCAAACTAACTCCCCCTCGCCAGGGCCGGCGGGCTGCACGCCTCCCCCGCACCCACCCATGCCGCCGCGCCGCACGCCGCCGCCTCCCCGAAGAGCGCTCCACGTCGCCCGCAGGACCCGCTCCTGCCGCTCCACGCCCGCCGACCCTCCTCCCCCGGCGGCCGCCGCGCCCCGGCTCCCGCTGCACCTTGTGCCCCCCACCCCGCCCCGCGCCGCCGCCGCCGCACACGCGGCCCCCGCCCGCCTTGCCCTGCCCTGCCCCGGCCGCGGCCCCGCGGGCACTCACCGATGTGGTTGTCCTCGATGTGCTCGATGAGCTCTGCCAGGGTTGGGAAGTGGAGCCCGCAGCCCCCGAACCTGCAGGCGTTGGAGAAGAAGGAGGCGGCGGCGATGCCTGTCATGGTGTTACATCGAGATCCCCCTGCGGTGCCTGCTCTGCCAGGGCCGGCGGCGGCAGGGCGGAGAGAGGCGTGGGCAGGGGGGAACGGGACGGAGAGAGAGAGAGATGGGGAGCGAGAGAGAGGGTGGGGGTGGGGAGGAGGAGGAGAAGGTGGTGGTGGCGGCGGTGGCGGCGGCAGCAGCGTCGGGAGCGGCGGAGGGGAGGGACGGGCTGGGTGGGGGGAGATGAGGCAGCCGCAGCTGGGAGGAGGGACCAGCGCGGCTCTGTAACAGCTGTGCTGCCCCGGCGGCGGCCGCCGGCGGCGGGAGGAGCAGGGCACCCGCGCCGCCCTCCGCCGCCGGGGGACACCGCGCCGCCTCGTCGGGCCCCGCGCGGGGCTGCGGGAGAGCGGGGACAACTTTCCCCCTCAGCCTCTCGGAGGCAGCGGAGGGCTGGGGTCTGCTGCTGCGGCCGGCGGGGCAGGGGAGATGCTCCGGGGTGGCTGCTGGGGCCGGGAAGGTGGCGCCCGCCCCAGGGGGCTCGCCCAGCCGCCGGGAGTTCGCTCCTAACGCGTTCACCTCCACCCTGCCGGGGCGGGAGAGACCTCGCCGAGGTCTCTAAAGTGAGGGGCGGTCACTCCTTCCGCAAGTGGGGCCGAGGCCACCGAGCACAACCTTCACCTGCTCGGCGACGAGCCGCAGGCCCCGGGCACCTGCTCGGGGTAGCGGGGTCCCCCCGCCGCCAGGTGGGCTGCGGTCCCCCTGCCCGCTGAGCTGCCGGTCACAGATCCCCTGCCAGGTCCTGCCCGTCTTCGCCTCCCGCTGGGCCGGGTCAGGGGTGTCAGACTGCGGCCCTGGGGAGAAAAGTTAAACAGGAGTCGCACACATATCGCTCCCAAATCCTATTTTGACTTTGTCTCCAGAAAGCTATTCAGCAGAGAGGCTCACTGATTAATTGATTTTAATGAAGGTCTCCCTAGGCTCAAATTCGCAGACAGCTTTATTTAAAATTAAAAGAAAAAAAAAAAACCACACACCAGATCGCTTGTCGGGAAGGCTCTCCTCCCCCCCCACCCCTGCCACCTCTCTTATATATTATTTTTTTTTCTATAATTACAAGATTCTACGATATTGCTAATAATTTTGAGCAAAAGTGGAGCTAAAAAAGTCCTCAGAATCTGCATGACACTCTGAATTGTATGGGCATAAGTGGTTCCACTGATCCTGCTGACAGATTACAGTCCCAAGCTGTTATCTCTGTAAGATCAAGCATGTGCACAAGAATAAGCCTAGCCCTTGTTTCCTGTATTGCAGGTAAGGATGCTCCTAACGTTACTGTGGGACCCAAAGAATAGCAAATCCTAAAAATGCAGTAGAATGGTTGGTGAATGAAAAAAATGAGTGTTTGCCCGTTTCCTTAAAGGAGGAAAACTCTTGGAGCTAGTTCCTGGTGTCCTTTATATCAGAGAATCCATAATTTATGTTGAGAAAACAAGCTTTATCTTGCAGTTTGTTTTAGTCATTTTCTTACGTGTTCACTTTAATATTTTTCTGATGTTTTGCTCTCATCCACTTTTATTTTTCTGGATGTGTAAACCCACTCCTTTTAGTTTACATCAAAGCAAACAAAGCAAAGACAAAGCCTTTCCAGAAATATACCATGTGGAGAGAAGCCTTCTCTTACTTCAACACTCCACGCAAGCTGGAGTTTATAAATAGAGTTTGCATAGCCATGAGATGCTGAAACATAGAACTATTACACTTAAAAGAAGAATAGTAACATGGACATACGTTGGTCCACAGTATGTTTTCAAGGTTCACTGTGGTCAACATATAGTTTAGAAAGTTGGAAAACTGCTGCTTTTAGGCATTTCATGGAATGAATAATACCGAGGCACATCTGTCATTTGGTCCACCTGTTTCAAGCGTAGCTGCTTCACATTTTACTATTCTTCTAATTTCTCCACTGTCTTTCTGCTGTTATCAAAGGAATTTGCTCACTGTGAGTTGACTCAGTGAAGGAGGAGTTGTTCCTACCTAAGATGATAATTCTGAAAACTCATACCTCACAAGCTGCTGTCATGAATAATACCACAAAGTGAGTTTTGTGTTAGTGCCCTTGTAACCAAGACATAAACAAATAATGTGGAAGAGGAGTGAAAAGGGAAGATAAGCATCTTCCCCAATAAATTGCAGTTTTAGAGACTAATTTGTATAATTAAACACACAGGCCTTTTTAAGTGTATGAGTAAAAATTGTCTTGTTGTCATTCACCAGCATAATTCAAGCAAAAATTTTCTAAGGCAGTAAATCAAGATTAATCTGAGTGAGTATTAAATATAAGAATTTCATGTGGCTAATCTATCAAAATCAACAGATAGGTGATTTAGTCTGTTATGAAACAAAACTGTGATGGACATTGTGTTGTTATCAAAAACTTTTAATAGCTATTAACAAAGAGCACTGGTCACCTACAAAGAAATCAAAGTATGTTTGTAGCTGACAAGTAATAAACATTATGGCTAACCACCTGCTAGTAACATACAATGTAATGATTGCTTTCTGCTGTGTGAACTTGTCCAGTTAGCTGCAGGTCTCTTTTCATTAATTGTTTGCTAAACTCTCAGGATTTTTGTGACCCTTTGAGGTAGGAAGAGAGCTTAACTCTTGCAGCAGCCAAAATGAACTGGAAAGCCGGGAGTTACTGGTGTCCCATAGGGATTCCATTCAGTATCTTTTGATGAAATTACTCCTATTCCATAGGGCCTGTTTTTGTACATATTTGACTTTGATGGCTTCAGTAGAAGTTAGGACAGTTAAACCACTTGATATGTTGTTTCCTATGATTTAAAAACTTGAAACGCTCTCCCTGTTCTTCCATGAAGGCAGAAGGGATTTCTTCCCAACACAATATAGGAGTTTCTGCCCCTGATTTTGATGTCCAGGCTCATGACATACAGGCATGAACAGACCCAGTGAAGAATACCCCAAAATAAACTCTTCCCATCCCTGATTCACTGTTGTTGCCATGTTACCACCTGTGTATTACAGACAAAATACATGATGTCCTGATAATAAGTGGAGCTGGTAGAAAGAACACCCACTCTTCCTCATGTATTTGTTGTACTTTTCTCTAGTACCTGGGAGGTGGAGTAGTTTTACCAAACTTCTTATCAGTAGTTTATCTGATCCAGTGTGTTTTGAAGTCCTTTATTATGGATGATCACAATATGAAGAGTGTTGCTTGTCAGTGTTGGGACTGGCACTAACGTCTTTGTTGGCAACATGGACAGTGGGCTTGAGAGCACCTTCAGCAAGTTTGCCAACGACATGCAGGAGGGAAAGTTCACCAGCTAGAGGGACCTTGACAGGCTTGAGAGATGGGCCTTTGCATTCCTGAGAGAGTTCAACAAGGCCAAGTGCAAGGTTCTGCATGGATCCGGAAAACGCCAGGCACAAATACAGTCTGGGGAGAGACTGGATTGCAAACAGCCCTGCAGAGAAGGACTTGAGAATGCTGGTGGATGAGATGTCTGACATGACCTGGCAATGTGCACTTCATCCCAGAAAGCCAAACGTGTCCTGGGCTGCATCCTGCGTGGCCAGCAGGTCAGGGGAGGTGATTCTCCACCTCTACTCTGCTTTCCTGAGTCCTCACCTGGAGGACTGCATCCAGCTCTGGAATCCCCAACATAAGAAGGATGTGGACCTGTTGGAACAAGTGCAGAAGGCCACAAAGAAGCAGCTCTGGAGCAGCTCTCCTGTGAAGATAAGCTGGAAGCTGGGGCAATGCAGCCTGGAGAAATGAAGGCTTTGGGAACACCTTTCAGTGCCTAAAAGGGGCCCATAAGAAGGTTGGAGAGGGGCTTTTGACAAGGGCATGTAGTAATAGGACAAGGGGTGATGGCTTTAAACTGAAGAGGGTAGGTTTAGATTAGATATTAGGAAGGAATTCTTTACTGTGAGTGTGGTGAGACACTGGCACAATTTGCCCAGGGAGGTTGTTGGGGTGCCCCATCCCTGGAAGTGTTCAAGACCATGTTGGATGGGCAACCAAGTCTAGTGGAAGGTGTCCTGCCCGTTTCAGAGGGACATCTTTACAGTCCCTTCCAACCCAAACCAATCTATGATTCTATGAAGCATTTTCTTTCTCAGGCTTTATTAGGATAGAGCACTCGCGTATCCATATGACAAACTGCCAAAGTGCTCAGAAGCTGCCCTGTCATTTTGTTCTGTGGGAGAAATAAATGGAAATTAGGCCCAAGTGATTTGTCAAGCTGGAGCTAATTGCTGGGTAGATCCATTCCAGAGGTGTTAATAGCTACTGTAAAGGACACTTCATGTAAATGGAGCTGAGAAAAAGCTCAAACAGCTAGTAGGACACTGTTTTGTTTGATTTTGAAGAAGTTATTTTGAAGGCGCCCTAAGATCCATAGTTTAACAATCATTTCATCTTGGGCAGACTCTTAGGCACAACTGAGAGTAGGACTGCATGTGAGAAGGGTGTGCTGCTACTCAGACCTCCTGTACAAGGCTGAGGGCAGATTAACTGAGTAGATTTCTAGATCATCTGATTACCTACTTTAAAACGCATATGTTAGGACTGCCTCTTTTCTTCACTACCTTAATATCTTTGTGCCTGACTTAAAGTCCATTTTATAGAATAAAGAACATGTTTAGAGTAATTTTAATTCAGTTCTACTTTAAACTGATGTTTTATTGTCTTGGACCCCTTATCTCCTTGAATAGTCTGGCTCTTAGAACCTTTTCAATGCCTTTTGACTGCTGCTCCTTCTCATAAACCATTTTAACTAATAATTTAACATAGATTACTGGTGGTAATCAACTGCTGTAACTGCTGGGCCTTTGGGTAGGTTACTACCAGCCACTCATATTGTTCTGGATTTCCAAAAGCTAATTGTTCTATCCTAATGCTTTCCGAAGGCTTCAGGTCTGAATCTGAAAAACTTGGTAGTTGCTACACTTGTTGCTTTGAGAGTGATTAGATTTTTATTGAATACACCAGGCCCCTTTCAAATAGTCAGGAAAAATCCAGTACTTTCTTTAGAGTCTCCTTTAAAGCATAGTTCAAGTACTTCTTTTCTGCTGTATCTGTGATAGTTGAAAACACAAATCTCTGAGGCTTTTTAAAATTACTCTTGTAAAACTACATGTTCTGACTCTTACACTACCGAAGTCATACTTGAAAATATACTTGAAAATATCTATTTAAAGAAAAAATAAAGCAATGGTAATATGATATTGCAAAGAAATGATTGGCCTCACCTTCCCTTAAAAAATTACTGATTCATTCTTCTTCATTCTTCTTCTTAATTTTTTAATAATTTTCTTTCTGCTCGCCTCTGCATACTGGCCATTATCAGAAATGTCACACATTTTGTGAAGATTTCATAACGGAGACATGTCACTGCTGCAAAATAATTACACAAGTAAACCGTATTTTCACTGCTGCAAAATAATTACACAAGTAAACCATATTTATGCAGTTTGTGTCACGAGAATCCTATTTTTAATTTATACTGCTGAATTAGTTTTCTCTTGGCAGTGTACTGTATAGCTTCAGGGTGCAATGGAAAAACAAAATGTTAAGCTGGGAAAACACTGTATTCCCCACTAGTTCCAGATGCCCCAAAACAATAGATAGAAATCCTGCTTAGTTTAACTTTCTGAGAGACTTCACATTTTCAGGGGACAAAACTTCAGATAAACAAGAGATCAAACTGCCTCTGTATTTCCAATTACCTGTAGCCTATAAAAAAGAAAATTGTCTTGTTTTGACTACTTTAGAAAATTTGCAGCTAACATGATGTTATAGCATAAATTATTATTACAGTGTTAGTTTGCCCTGGAATTATAAAATGCCAGCTATTTCAATGGTCCCTTGTAAGAGCCTACAATTACATAGGTATTGAATAACCTACTCTCTTCTTACTGTGGACTGTAGTGGAATATTTTGCCAAAATCTTATATGTTGTTTCGCTCAGACAATTGGGGATAATTAGCACATCCGTTTTAATATAACTGCCTAGAAAAGTAATGCAACCTTCTAAGTTTATCTTAATGAAAGGTAAACTTGTTCTTTAATGAAGATTGGTGGTATAGAATGAAGCTTTCATTTTAATAGCTTTTACAGCATCTTTAAACTGAAGAAGTCTATAATTTTTAAATTTTTGCCTTTTCCACTTTTACTTCCTAAAGTGGTAACCAGATTTCATGGCATCTGCTGACATCAAAATTTTCGAAGTCAATTAAAAAAGACAAGTTCTTTCCAAAGTATTCTGAGATTATACTATAATTTTCACAGAAAAAAAAAATCCTGAATTAGAATGAGCATTTTTAGTGTTCTTTCTTTGGAGTAGAAGTGTCATCACAAATGTCAGAGCATCAAACTCTTATCCTCTGGCCACGATGATCAATTATGGTGCTGTAGTTACAGGGTGATTTAAAGCAGTTATAAGGCTATAACTTACATCAGAGATCTGGAGTCCAGAGACATGAGACACAAATCCCACATGATCTTGTGCTATGTCATGTTGTCCTTCCTGTTCACCGATTCCTCTACCCCAAATCAAAGTTTACTTAAGAAAATCCAAGTCCTTAATTTCTGGATTTCTCAGTAACAGGGAGCTGTGTATTTTAGAGCCTGCAAATTCAGAACAGACTTTCTTCTGTTTAGCCTGAAAATTCCCCATTTAAAAATTCTTCACTGAGCCAGGAATACTGGTGACAGGGAGAATTCTGCACTGAGGCATGGATGCCAGCAAAAATCCGCTTGCTAAATCCCACGTAGGGTTGGAGAATCTCTGGTGTTCAAACAGTCAATTACTCAGGGAATTCTCCCTCTTCTTAAAAGACATGCCTCTTCTCATTCTCAAGTTAGGTAAGGGAAAAGGCTTTGGCATAAATTTAACTGACAGCACTGGGGGTGGATGGCAGTTTCTGAAAAAAAGAGAATCAGGTAATTTTGTTAATAGGAGGTTTGGCAATTGGCTGTGGAGCTTGACACAATTGGAAAGGAGATCCAGAATTCGGAATAAGATTCATTTGCAAATGAAAGAAACGTCCATCTTAGTAAACTTCTCAAATGATCTTCTGGGCCGACTGAGCTGTCAGAAGCTGAGCTGCAAGAATATTGCAAATCACTTGCTATGACCACCAAGAGTGGTTTGTCAAATAGACATGTATTTCTTGTGACAGCTTAAATCAGAGATACAGACAGCGTGCCTGCTATCATCACATGGATTGTGAGATGTGAATATGGACACTTCAATTCAGAACAAAAGAACAAAAAGCCATCACTAGTGGAAGTTTAGATAGCTCTCCAGTTACAGCTGAAGACTTTCAATAAAGGTTCCCTGCCCTCCACTGAGCAGATTGCTACCCATAGTTTATGTGGAATCACCTAATCCACAAATACATTGTATCATTGGAAATAATATGGAAGAGGAATAAAGGAAACATAATCGTCGGAAAATTGTAGGGGAATATTAAAATTTTGCCATGCCAAAAATCCAGAATGAGGAAATCAGGTGAATAGTACAGTGCTAGGGGGGAAAAAAGGCAATAGGGAGAATATATGTGAAAAGTTATAGAAACATGGGAAAGATGATCAAGAATGGGGATCTAACACTTTCACAGATGGCATTTTCTGTATGTCGACCTAGGCAAGGGATACAATTCCATATCAAATAATATATGAATACCCACTGAAGAAAAGTGCCGAGTAGACCCAAAGGCTCCATTGTTTCCTTCAGAGGAATGCACAATTGGGAAGGCTTCAAGGACCTTTTTGGTACCTTTCAATGTGCATTATATCATAAATCTTATGTTAAAAAAAAAAAAAAAAAAAGTTGACATGTTCCTACAATATTTATCCTTTTCCTCATCTTGATAACAATGTATAAGAGTTGGAAGCTGTGAGATACATAATTACTTGAAACCCACGCCGGTTTTGTGTACGTTCTGACTTGTGCACTGACTTCAGTGTGATCTTAGGTATTCAGCATTTGCAGAATTTTGTCTGTAAACAGCTGCAGAAGCTCCTGCTTTACATAAACAAAAACCTACTCATCATAGTTGCAGAAAGCCATGGGTTTCCTCCTAAACAAACAAACAAAAATGCCTGTGCATAATGCAGTATTTGGAAAGAAACTTGGACATTACTCTTGAGAACATCTTCTGCTCTAGAGATTTCACATTAAAAAAAAAAAAACAAAAAAAAAACCAAACCAAAAGTATCAAAGGACACAGTGAAACGAGAATCCTTATTCCTGATTTTTTCCTCTATATGGACCAAACAGAACAGATACTATTTTCAAGAGCTCACTCACTTCTTTGTGCTCTTGTTTGGAGTTCAGATTACTTGTGCTTAATTCATTGCTTATACCAATCCTTTATACCAATCCATCTTCCAGTATATAACTGGACATCTAAACCACCTACCAGAAAGAAAAAGTTTGGGGAGCTTAATAAACAGAAAACTGGATTAGCTCTTTTCTGAAAGAGAATCACCAATGCATACATGTGATTTTTTTTTATTCTACAACAGTTTTTACTACTTTGTTTTATATAGTTTGGGGGTATATGAGTGTGTGGGGGGTATACTCTTCTATAGAAGAGTATAATTAGAGGCTTCTTTTGTATTTAACAGATGTGACTCCTTGTGATGTATTCAAGCACTGGCAAGCAAAGTTCACACTTTGTCTTCAACTCATTTTTGTAGCACGTTTCCAGTTTGTAGCCTGAGGTGCCGCATTTTCACGTTGTATTGTCTTGGAAGTATATATAAATATCACCTCTTAAATTGTAAATCTGAAATTGTTCTTTGATGTACAAAAATAGAAAAAATATAATTTAATTTAAAACTCTTAGTATGTAACAATATTTTCTTTCTATCTCCTCGTTGGATTAATAATCAAGATTGGCCTGTTGTTTTGATAATTGCTTTGTCCTTTGAGCATTGTCACAATAAGTTTTATATGCACACAAGAATAATTAAGTCTTTAAACTTAGTGTATTATGAAGATTAGAAAGACTCTTTCAATTGAAGTAAACTATTACAGAGCCATTAAAGTTATTGGAGCTTTCATTTTCAGAGAAAAGACTAGATCAGACTGTGCAATATGTAACTGGCTATAGCCGAACCTCCACACCTCGGTTTTCCACTGGTGATATAAACCTTGATCAGAGAAAGCAGATGGATTCATTTCCTCCATTGCTTAATTAACCCCAGCTGAAGTCAGGGGGGTTCCACACCTATGTGGTTTACATGAAGTTCCCAGCTGGTTTGCAGTGCCAATGTTTTCTGTGTACAGTTCTTCTGTCAGATCTGCAGTGTCAGACTTCACAGGATTGGCAGCAGGGAATTTATGATTCACTTTGTTTTGATTTTGTTCTGATTTTCTTTTGTTTCTGCTGTCTGGGAAAGCAACAGCCAAATTCTTTTTCTTCCTTTCTCCAGGATGTTGATTTGTTTGATAAACATATTCAAAGGACTGTTAGTACTCAGGCGATATCCTTGATTCAGCAGTGTCTTGTGCACCTTTGATCTTGCACAACGATTATGATGATGATGATGATGGCGATGATGATGATGATGATGGCGATGATGATGATGATGGCTCAATTTGACTCTTGAAAGCATTATTTCCTTGGTGATATAGTAGGGATGAGCCTTGAGAAGGGTCTGCATGCCATGTTTTCCCACCTCCCTATGATGCATCTGGGACAAAAAAAAAGTGAGAGGAAAAGAAGATCCCTGGAGAACCACAGGAGGCTAGTGTAGGTGTAATGTAGTGTAGGAATATTTCTCTTGCTGCTTCAAATGAGTTGCCTTAATTGGCCAGGACAAATCTAGTCCAGAAAAAAGCTCAGTTTATTAGTCTACAAGAGGTGCAGACAGTTTCGTAAAGGAGAAGAAATTGTCTTTTATTTTATTCACCACTGTTGAAGTTCCAGAGGGAAGCATTTGGCATGGTACTGAGTTTTAAGGACTTTAGTGAATCTTAAGACTAGTTATCCCTGAAAACAAGTGTTAGTATTGATTTAAGCATGTTACCGTATCCCTTCTTCATTTTACAAAGTAGACTTGTTCAGGTTACTTTCAGGTGAGAGGTCTATTTCATAGAAAGCTCCAGGCTAAATCTATTTCTGGAGCCATCAGGCCAGACTGATGCTTCTCATGCTTAACTTTCTGCTCTCACCACAGCACCTACATAATCATAATCAGCAGATTTAATTTGGCTGGACAAGATAAGTAAGTCAAAACCATCATTGCTCAAGCAAATTGTTTGAATATCCTTCACTGCAGGGAAGCTGCCTCTACTTAATGAGTGATGCTGCTCAATTCTGTCAGAACTGTTCATTTGCAGAACAGGAGCAGAAGTGCAAAGAGTGTCATATCTTCATTACCAACATTTTTTGCTGGAATAATAGAAGCTTTGGGGACACTTCTAATTCCCTTTAAAGTTTGACACTTATGTCCTTTTTTACTTCCGGCAGTGTGTGGGAGGAGTTAGGTCCCACACTGGCAGTAGTTGTTAGTGCTTTATTAAGGACCATAAACTGTCGACTTGAAGTACACGATTTCCTTACTGCC